>NC_083384.1:5165625-5485312 GCF_031755915.1 Ziziphus jujuba | reverse complement strand
TGGTGAGATTCGAACCCAACCCATAAGTTGGAATATTTGTGTCTCTAATCATCAAAACTACCACACCACCTCTAAAACTTGCCATGCTTGTGCATCAAAATAGTGGAGTGAATATTGTCGCTACAACAAGGCAGAGCCAAGTATTTTTACTAACTAAGGAAAAAAAAAAAAAAAAACCTTAAAAAAATAAAATCATTTTAATGCTTAATCTTTATAATAATTTATTAAAAGCCACGCGCATAATTTTGTATAGAGGTTTCAGATGCATACGCCACTGTAAGGCTTCAAACGAACCTCCGTATGGCCTCCAACACCCTAAACAACCCTACATTTTTAAGCCACAAGTTACCGTAAACAACCTTACAACTCTAGCAATAAATCGATGTAATTGTATTTTTTTAAATAGAGAAAAAATATATATATAACACAAAAAAATTAAAAAATTAAAGATGTAGTAGTTATGTGGAAAACTAAGCGGTATTTGAAATATTATTCAGTTTTGTGTTTTTCCTTACTAAATTCTTCCTTTTTTTTTATTATTTACAATAATTTCCATTTTCATATTTTTTTTTATCATTTATAATAATTTTTTTTTTATTTCTATGTTTATATGTGATCTCTTAATCATTGGTGTAAATGATTTATCAACTGAGTTCATCTCATTTGATTGTAAATTTCTATTTTAACTATTATAAATTGTTTAAAACTTATAAATAACAGTCATTTTACACAAATTTTCTTTCTATTTGTTGTTTTGATGTTACCTGATTTCACCTAATTCCAATTTGATGTGGGTGGTAGTCTTTGTTTTAACAATAATAATATTTTGTGCGTATTGGATCATAATTTGTTAATTGAAAATAATTATAGTGGTAGGCCTTTAGATTAGATTTTATAATAGTTTTGCTGTTTTGCTGCGATTTCACCTAATTCCAAGTTGATGCGGGTGGTAGTCTCTGTTTTTGACAATATTAATATTTTGTGAATATTGAATCATCATATGTTAATTGAAAATAATTATATATCTTTGTAATATATAATATATAGTAAAGAAAAATTAAAGAAACAAAAAAGTTAGATGATATATCCAAGATTACAACAAACCATAAGTCGTCAAAAATTAATTTTCATATATAAAATAAATAAATAAATAAATAAAAATAAAAAAGCTTGAATATTATGCTATTTAAGGTAACCGATCAAAGAGAAAAACAAGGCAAAACAAAAATTAAAAGCGGAATTAGATCATCGTCTATGTCTAAGCGTAGGTACAAAATGTATCGTTTTTTATACAAAGAAACAATCTCTCATATGCCAAAGCCATCTTCCTTGCCGTAAACATTGAAACCGCATATCTCATGCAAGCCTTTCCTCTTTGTGCTAACCTCTTAGCTCCATCCTTGACAACCAGTTCCAAGGACTCCATTAGAGACTCCACGTTCGGAGAAAACATATATCCAAATTCATCATCCACAACAATTGTCCCTTTTATACTCGGAAACCTCGACGCCATTACCGGTTTCCCGCTCATCATGGCCTCCATTAGAGTAAGATCCAGTCCCTGAGGTCTCAGAGTCGGATTAACAAACACATCGATGGCGTTATAAAAGCCTCTCAGTTCAGACGGACTCAAGGATCCCACAACAAAAACTCGATGACCCAAATCTCTATACCGATTCTCCCAAGGGCCAGAACCAGCAACGATCAAATACACATCTGGGTTCTTCATCACGAACCTTGAAAATGCTTCATGAAGCAGAGGATGACCTTTATCCTTCACCAATCTCCCTGCTACTCCAAGAACTAAACTCGCATTCTTTGGGATCCCAATTCTTGATCTGAAAACGTTTCCTAATTGAGAATCTTCACCAAAATCATCCTCATCGACACCATTGAGAATCACATGGACTCTTTTATCAGGAATTTGGTAAACATCCCTCAACATTTCACCACAGCTATCGCTTATAGCAACATGGTGAGCATAGTTCTTGAAGAACCTTATTTCGTTGAGAATCTTCGGGATTGCCATTTGGACGCTTTTATTGAAAGCCGGTGACATGGGTTCGGTGGGTTTTCGTGTTAAATCTTGGAAGATATCGGATTGCAAGCTCTCAAGAGCTATTCCATGCCAAGAAACCGCAAGGTTTTGGAGATTCCGAGCTAGCCAATGAGGAAGTGCCACGCTTTCCGAATGAACAACATCGAAAGGTTCCCTCTGGTTTTCTTCAACGAATTGTTCCCAAGCTTTGTTGTATCTCCATTTTCCTGGTTCGCCTTCATGGCAATGGATATAAGGGGAAGAGCCAGTTGGGCTTCCATGGCTGTTCTTGAGGTCCTGAACATCACCATATGGAGGTGGAGAGGTAAAGACATGAATTTCATGGCCTCGGCGAGATAGAGCTGTGTGCAAAGTATAGGCATGGCGTTCCATCCCTCCCGGTGTTGTTCCGATGGGCCATTTCCGGGAAAAGACGGCGATTTTGAGAGGAATAGGAGGGGGATGGAATTCATCGAAAGGGAGACGGTTCCATGCGAACTTGGCAATGAGGAGGTCGCCGGAAAAGGGGTTGACGTGGTGGCCGGAGAAGGTGGAGCAGAGAGAAACGGTAGTGGGGGTGTGGAGGAGGAAAAGAGCTGGAATAGTGAAAAGGACGATGAAGAACAGAGTGGTACAGAGACGGGATTGGGAAGAGGAAATGGGTTTCTTGGGTTTGGAGTTGAAGGCCATGTTGGGGAAAAAATAATAGGGAGGGGTGGGGGGATTGAATCTTGGAAAGATGTCTGTTTGGATGTGTTTAAGAAAATCCAGGAAAATTATGTGGGAAAGTTGATGACAAAAGTAAAAGGAGAGAGGTGGGGGGTGGGTGGAACGCACTGAGGAAATGGAATTGGGATGGGTTTAAGTGGGTTTGTAACTCCTGCTTTTGATAAAAAAGAGAAATTTTCATGTGCCATAGATTTTGTAATTTTGATTAATAACTTGCAGGGATGGCCCGTGTGGCGTGGGATAGTGGTTTCTCACGTGAAGCACAACCTGATTATTATCATATATATATATATATATATATATATATATAAATTCAAATATTCAATTATATATTTTTGCATTGCATATTCAAGTGGGTAAGGTTTATTTTTTATGTTTTGATTTGGGTTTTACAGTCTAATGATCGAACTAAATGTTTAGTAACAATATCTGAATTGAATTGCTATATATAACATGTATATATATATATATATATATATATTACTTTTATCATAATCATTTTTAAGTTTTTATAATGTATACGGCCTTTTGATAAAGTTGTTCGAGTGATATCAATATGATCACTTGCTCATTTTAAGGCACTAGAAAATTTTACAGAAATAATTCATTTCTCAATTTCATGAATAAATCTTTTTCATTTTTGAGAATGAGGAGAATCAAACTCCGATCCAAAGTTATACTTAAAAGAAAACATAGCTAATGACTAATGTGTAGCTCTTAATTTCCCTTTTTTTTTTCTTTTTTTTTTTTTTTGTTTTTTTGGTGGATAATAATAGTGTAGCTCTTGATTTCTTATATTGAAGTTAAAATGTATATCCGATCAAGTCCGATTATTCAACCAATGAACTTCCATTATGCTACAAATAAAACAAAAAGGTCTCAATAGTTCTACAAACAAAACCATTCTTTTCCATATTTCCATTAATTTTATTATTCGAGCAATATGTTTTATATTTGATTAATATATATGATTAATCTTCTTAGGTACTATCATTAAACCTCTCCACACAATTTTAACCAAAATGAGCCCAAGAAAAAGCAATTGTGGTAATTAGGTAAGAATCCAAAGTGAGACTAAAGTCAAGTAAATGGGGTAGATTGAAGTAGACGCATTTTGCATGTCCATTTTTGACTTTGGGATCTATATATAAATTCTCACATATACATTTCTTAAGGCTGGTTTTCTGTGATTTGTGGTGCACGTATTTGACTCGGAAGTCGCTTAGAATGGACGTCTGCTCTCTCTCAAATATTGTTTTATATGTTAATGTCAGTCAAAGTTATAACCCAATTTGAAGCTATATTTTTGCTTTATTGAAGCAAGCAATAAAATAAAACTTTGCTTTAGTTCCCCCGTTGTCAGCGTATTATATATATATATATATATAGTAGGTATGTATGTATATAAACATATGCAACATGTTTCTATGCAGGCATGGGGCTGCCAACACATGGAGGTTATTGCAATTTGAAGATATATTCTATTCATACTACAAACATATAGTTTCACTAAATTTTAATTATTGTGGATGGCATCATACTATCTTTTTCTTCTTTAATTCATTTCATAAGTTTAACTTAATTTTAATTTTGGGTAAAAAAAGTATTTATTCTAATTGGCATTCATATGCTGGAAAATGAGAAATGAAGATTAGATTAGACTAAATTATGTTTAGTCCAATTAGTTGAACCTTTTTTTTTCTTTTTTTCTTTTTAATATAATTTTAGCCCCGATTAAGAATAAATCTAATCCAATACAGTCTAGGTTTGAATTCCAAATGGGCCCTAAAGCCTCTCCTTCTCACATGCACTTCAATGTAGAGGTAACATAGCAAATTATACTTCAATTCTCAGCAACAGATACACCTAGTTTAAATTTTATGGCCTATTTGGGAAACCGATTAGATCGACTGGATTATGTTGGTTTAGTCCAATTAATAGGTTAAAAGTAACCCAATTAAGAATAGTCAAGTCCAGATTCATGGGACTTCATGCATTTAAAATCCAAATCCAAATTCAAATTCCCAAATGCAGTATATGTATTGCTAAATCTACAAGCTGAAATGCTTCATTCATTGATTATAAATTAAGAGTCAAAATATCAGCCAGAGAAAAACCTCTCTCTCTCTCTCTCTCTCTCTCTCTCTCTCTGTGTTTTACAGGTTACTTATAGGAGCAGACCTTTTCTTGTAGCTTGAATACAGGAATAAATTAGAACATTAGTATAGGTAAATGCTTCTCAATTGTTTACTTTGTACCTACCCCACCATTGATCAGCCAGTGGCAAGCTATCATTAATACAATTGGGTAGTACGGTTGTGTTCAAAATGGTCATAGGCATGTCTGGTTCTTAAGAATAAGAACAGACTTGAAACTAACCCTAGAACAGACATGCATCCCCACCACACAAATGTCAATAAATAGCAGTCCCTTCCCATGCAAACTGCATCTGACAGCACACTCCTAATGCCTGAACTTATATGAGAATCATAAACTATTGCAGCAAGAAGACCATAGACAAGTGAACCTAATGGGATGTTTGTGATGAGAATGTTGTGGTTGACACCTACACTGTTTGGTCCAAACAGCTCTGAAGTAATTGAGACAGCGGCAGCGAATATGAAGCCGGAGCTCAACCCGATTAATGCAGTGCCTGTATGCAGTGCTACAACACTGCCTGATGCAGCAAGTAAGAAGAAGGCAATTGGGGTTGGCACAAGTGCAACGGTTAACCATCCTGTCCTTGCAAAGTAAAACTTCCTGCAATAAGTAAATATGTTAATACTAACTTAACCACTATCATTTTGGTAAAGATCATATCTTTTGGTTCAAAATTTTTGAAATCCTAATCATGTTCTTTATTTATTTGGTTGATTACTTACGCACGAATGTAATCTGGTGCAGCTGAAAGCAACCGACCAAAGAAGGAGAATGATGAATAAAGAGTAACAAGCGTTGTAGTTTTCGAACTTTGTCCCAATGACTGTGCTATCTGTCCTAGATTGTTGCTGTAAACAAGGCCAATTGTTCCACCACAAAAATATGCAATGTAGTATAGCCAAAAATCGAGTCTGCGTACAAGCAATCTAGCTGAGTGTTCTTCCCCTAGCATTGCCAACTGATCCCTACCCACCACTGGTTCACAACACCCTTTACTTAATGCACTTTTCTGCCTGACTACTCCATATGCTGATCCATTCTCACTCAAGTGAGCAGATCCATTTCCATGATTACCAGCCTCGCGTGTAAGTAGCTCTTTGTGAAGTTCAAGATCATCAGCATCAACGAGAATGAAGCCAGAGGCATCCAAGCTGAAGCTAGAATGGATAGTACGGTGAAACCAATCACGGGCATAGACAACACCGGGAATACACAAAGGGAAAACGAGGAGGAAAATGGCTCCACCGAAGAGTATACGAGCTGTTGTTGCATCTGAAGTGGTTGAACCAAAGAGAAGGAGGTAAATGCCAGTTAGAACAGCTAAGATATTGAGAAGAAGGAAGATGAAGGAGTCTCGGCGCACTGCATCAGGCGGGAGAGGATCGAGGGATGGTTGGCGGAGAATAGGTACTAAGGCCACTATAGCAATGAGAAGAGGAACGATGGCATTTAAGATGAGATAGAGTGCAGTAGATGAGGAGTTAATTGCATTGGCAGCAAGAGTGTATAAGGCTGCACTTACTCCATTGAAGCTTACTGTAAGGGATATTGCAAGAGGTTGATTGGATGGGAAATTCTTGATGCAGAGGACAAAACAAACCGTGTTGAACCAGCATATGCTACAGCCGGCCAGCAGACACAGAGCAAACACCTGAAATGGAGTTCCATCATTAAGCCCTTTTCCGGTCTTTTAAAAACAACAAATTGTTAAGAAATTTTGTTTAATCAATCAGTTTAAATTCATCCTAAACAAGCTCTAAAGATCTACTGCCATTTTGCTAAGATTTGCACATGACCTATATGTATAGTTTTCTGAACGTACCATGAATATTAATCTTTAAAATTCTCTGGTTCGTTTGCCTCTTAGTAGTTTGACTGGGGTATTATTATCACCAAACGAAAAGCCAGAATCACTCTGGTTCTAAAATTGTACTTGCATAAACCAGAGATAACCAAAGTAACATATACGTTAAGAAAATATATGCAATCTGATATCCACTTAGTATACAAGTGTTAACATAGACTTGGTATTATATATATACATATATAAACAAGATCAAGTTGTAATTATACTTCTACTTATTTTTGTTTTGCCCCTTTTTTTTTTTTTTTTCTTAGAACAAGTTCAATCAATTGCTAAGTTGATTAAGACACACAGATTCCACAATACCAAGTTGGTTTTCTGGTTTAGATATCCAGATCAATGAACACATTTAAAGATTCATTAGATGGAAAAAAGAATATTCACTTTGTAGTCACGTAAAAATAGCTACATCAACTGTGTGATAAGAACAGTAATTTGTAAAGCTGATTGATTCTATGACTTGTCCATCATTTTCGGAAGAATTTCTGAATCGAAGCCTACATGGAAGCCGGTACTAACTAATGGAACGACCATGTCATTTAACTTTAACTATCGACATGATGGAAAATTCTCAAAACCAAAATCTTAAAGATACTTAGGATGCCTTGGTGAAAAAAATAAAAAAGACTACCACTTTACAACCTTCCTAGCACCATCCCTTTTCCTTACAGAAAACAAAACTACAAAAGGTAGAAGGACAAAGAAAAAACTAAAAATAAAAGAAACCCAAAATAAAATAGTAAAATTTAAACAAAAACAAAACGAAAAGCAAAACCTCCTAAAACCAAAAAATCCAAAAGTACAAAAACAAGACACTGAAAATAATAATAATAATAATAATTGTAAAATAAAACCAAACGAAAGAAAGGCCCAAAAAATAAAAAAAATAAAAATAAAAAAGACAAGAAAAATTCGTAAAATTTGAAAAGAAAGAAAATCAAATATGGACAGCTCCAGAAGTTAATTAGTAGTATGACATATACATTATGGAAACCTACCGATCTACAAACTACCAATCTATACGTTTGTGGTACTTGGAGAAACCATGTGTTACCAGGAAGTTTCCTTCAATTTTCTTTTTCTTTTCTTTATTTTTTGCGCTAAAAAGAAGTTTCATTTAATTCACGTGAAAACATTCCCATTCAATAAATAACGAATCGAGGACCCAAAAAACAAAATAGTAATAATAAACCCATTATCGAATTCATGCTTTAGTTTGTTACGCTTGAGTTTCACCATAACAATACGATTTGTAAAATAATTTATTTCCAATTTCCCATACTGTTAAAAATAGAAGGAAAAAAAAAAAAAAAAAAAGCATTCGGATATGAGAATTTGAGGAAAGTCTCAAAGAAATAAGAACTTGTGAACGTACAAACTTAAGAGTTAAGTTTGCATCGTCATTCACATGTAATATGGAGACCACTTGATGAAAGCTACTATTTGTCTAAAAATCCATATTTCAATTTCAAAACCACAAGGAATTCAACAGCTGTTCTTTACTTATACCTAACTAACAAAAAATCTTGCACCTAACAGTCATGTTTTAGAAATTTGAACTTTTATTAAATATAAGATAAAATTTTGCTTTTGGTGTTATACATATTAATGTTTTATTTCTTTTATTTTATTTTATTTTTAAAAAAAGTATTTCTTAATTAATAACTCATTTTACTTATCGAAATTTTATTTTAAAAGGAAAAAAAGTCTCTATATATATAAATTGTAAAAGCATTTATTTATTTCCTTCCTAAATAGTCAAATTATATATGGTTAATATTCATCCATGTGACGATTAATATTCGAAACCGTTTCGTTGGCGAACCCCGTAACACCTTGTTTGGCAGACCACAGACAAACAAAGCATTTCATGTTATTCCCAAGTTTAAAAAATAAGAAGGTAAAATTGGAATCCTAAAAGCTCCAGGCACAATTAAAAGCAAAATACAATTCGCATTGGTAATATTAAACAATTAGAAAACAAAATGACCATAATTATTAAATAACAAACAACTAAAGTATTAACAAATACTATATTGTAATTCTAATTCATAATTTAGTTGGTTTTTTATATAAAATTTGTTGTCGTATTTTTTTATATGTAATATTACCAATTACACTTAGCCAACAAAAAAAAAGAAAAAAAAAAGTATTAGCATAAAATCTTCATTTGGATGGTAAAATTTTACGATTTTGCATGAAAAATATATTTTCTTCCGTAAAATTATATATAAAAAAAAAAAAAAAATTGGTGGTCCAAATAGAAATGACCCAAAAGCATCGACAGTACAACACGTGTAAAGGAATAATTTGCTATGTCCTGTGGGAAAGTATTCTTTTGCTGGGATTTTACTTGGAAAGTTTATTATCTAATTTTGTGATTGTGCCAAGTGTATTTTTCGTACATAAATCATAATATATTGAGAAGTGTATATATATATATATATATATATGTATAGGTGAAAAAGTTTGTTTCGAAAAAAGTCATAGATGTTGAAATTATTGTTATTGGACTGCTTTTTCTTCTAGTAAGAGGCTAAGAGTGACTGCTGGAGGCGTTGTGGGCCGCAAAATTACTTTTTATACATTTCAAAAAATCAAAATGTTTTGTCGAAGACCAACCCCAATTTTTTTGGTTGTCGGGAAGCCACAACTGAAAACTGTGGCTTTCATGCATTAAAAAAATGGTTGTTTTGACCTTAACCAAAAACAAAATATATGATTGGTAATAATAATAATAATAATAATTAAAAATGAAAGAAAAGTTGGATTTCAATTTTGCTTAAGCATTAATTTATAACCACCCAATAATTATGGGACTTAAATAATTATATTTTATAAACTAAAACAATTATAAAAATATAATTAAAATTCTAAATCCAAATTAAGGTTTCGTTAAAAAAATAATAATAATTTGAACCCAAATAACTTTATTTTTCAACACGTAAAACTAAAAATAAATCAAAATAAAAGTTTATAACATTTTAAAATTTTAATTCAAAAGGTAAATGTTATGTAAATTCCATGATTAAACATGTTTTGAGAAAGTAGCATTCATGTAACAACGATGTCTTTTTTCTATTTGTGTGAAGTAAAACATAAAAAATAAAATAAAACCTACAGTACAACAAAATTTCAGTTTTTATTTTTTTTTCTTTACGTTTAGCTATCAACATAAAATTCAAAAAAAAATCTATCAACCTAAAATGCAATATCGTTTGAAATTTAAAATAATATATATGAACTGTGATAAAAAGAAAATTAATTTCAAATAGTAATAATTGAGAGGATGACAGACGTTTGCGGTTGTTGAATTTTATCCTTCCACTGTAACAAAATCATTCTAGAAATAATCACCCAAAAAAGAAAAAAATCAATCTCAAATTTTTTCTCAAAAAAGAAAAATCAGAGCACTTAAACAGCAAAAACAAAAGTATTTCCAAAATCATCAACGGAAAATCCCAAACTCAATGAAAAAACCAAGAAAAAAAAAAACTGAAAGGAAAAAAACAAGAAAAAGAAGGGAGAGAGAGAAAGAACAAGGTACCAGGTAATAAGGAAGGGAAATGATTTGGGTAATGACGAGCCATTGAATTCCATATCCAATAAAACCCATAAAAGCCGCCATGAAAAGCACAACCCAAAGAGGAAAATACATCAAAGCCAACCCCGAAGACCATCCGAAAACCTTTCCCATATCAGAAGCCACAGCCAAATAATTAAGCTGAACCTGAGAAATTCCGAGCACCGATTTCAAAGACGAAGAGTAAGCAGAGAAATCGAAGTTGGTACCAGTGAAAGCCTGAATCCAAATGGTCGCCACCAGAATCATCCATTTCCGAGATTGCCCGGTCATCGCGATTGTTTTTACGATCAAACCCCAAAGCGACAGTCGCTGTTTATAACTTCGACCGTTTTGGCTCTGTAATAAAAAGAAGCTTTGGCTCTGAAGCTGCAGCTTCTTGAAGCATTTATCAGCATCTCTACGTGGCCTCATTTATAAACCACCAGAAATTTTACCATATCTCTCTCCGTTTCATGACGTTGACGTTCTGGTTTATTTCTTCTTTTTGATTTTTTTTATTTTTTTTCGGTGAGAATTTTGGGGTTTTTTTTGTGGGGAATGGGAATTTAATTGGGGTGGACCTACATCTGATGTTCACGTGCCACCATGTGATACGCTTGGAGGATCTGACGGCCAAAAGGCCATCTGGTTGTAGGACATTGTTTTTGGTAAATTGTTGGTATAGTAAGTGTATTGTGAGCCATAGTTTCGGGGATTCCTATTTCCTCGTTTGAAACATTGTACAATATGAGGCGTGGACGCTTTGCTGTTCGAGACACATCCACGTCAGATTATAGTTTGCCACGTGATTGGGGCCGTATATCTGTATATATTTCCTTATTTTTGTGGAGAAAAATCAGACAAAAATAGAAACTTATATATAAAGATAGAAAGATTTAAGAGCAATTTCAAACTAACCTATATAAATCCTTCTGTATTCTAACATCTACAATAACATCGTTGTGGTTTCAAACATCCAAAAAAAAAAAAAAACTGTTGTAAATGATAAAAAATAATAATAAAAAAAAAATTGTATATTTATTCAACTTAGAACTCCATGCCGTAAATAGATTATAAAATAAAAAAATTTGATCCTCCAGTTCCCTACTGATTCAAAATGATTGTAAAATTGAAATGTTAACCTTTTAACATATGGAAAAAGGAAATACAAATATATATTGAGTATTATTTATTTATCACTCAAATACTGTTGCATGTTATTGTAGTTACTATTAGTTTCGGGATATTTTTGTAGGTTTTGATAAAATTTCTTTTTCCTTTGGCAATATATATATATAAAAATATATATTTGTATTTTAGAAGAAACGAAGTTTCCCTGTAAAATTAGTCCCAATCGGGGAAGAAATTATGAAAAACTTTTTAAACCATAACCAAATAACAGAAAAAAAAAAAACAAAAAACAAAAAAACAAAAGTAGGTCACAAAAGCTTTCGTGCTAAGAAGATGACTAAACATTCCTTGCATATTCCAGTGAGACAAAGAAAATGATAAAGATATAAAAAAAGTGTGAATTTTCTTTTTCAGAAATAGTGGATCGTGGAGCAAACTGGTATTTGTTTAATCTTTGTCAATTAGAATCAATAATTGATTTTTTTTTATCACAATAAACAATAATTGATTGTAATATCCTCTAGTAGCAAAAATTTTAGTGATGTTGTGAATACGTACTTATTTATCCCAACATTACACTAAATAGAAAATCGTTATATTTGGTTTATTAATATTAAATTAATTTTACACTGCAATTTGGGGCTAGCTACGACCAAGAGTTTATATATGGGCTGCAAACCATGGTGAACTTGACTTGTAATGGGTGGATGTTCGAATCGAAATTGGAGTTGAAAATAATTGTTTTAGAGATGAGAGGAATAAATTAATTCGAATTTTCAAACATTCCAAATTTATATACCCTCAATTTGAGTCGCCTTGATTTGAATTATACTTGTTGAGAAGGTAAATCACGAGAGCTTTTGTTCTGAGAAGATGACTAAACATTCCTTGCATATTCCAGTGAGACAAAGAAAATGATAAAGATATTAAAAAAGTGTGAATTTTCTTTTTCAGAAATAGTGGATCGTGAAGCAAACTGATTTTTGTTTAATTTTTGTCAATTAGAATCAATAATTGATTTTTTTTATCACAATAATCAATAATTGATTGTAATATCCTCTAGTAGCAAAACTTTTAGTGATGTTATGAATACGTACTCCTTGAAAATATTTATCCCAACAATACACTAACTAGAAAATCGTTATATTTGGTTTACTAATATTAAATTGATTTTACATTGCAATTTGGGGCTAGCTACGACCAAGAGTTTATATATGGGCTGCAAGCCATGGTAGACTTGACTTGTAATGGGTGGATGTTCTAATCGAAATTAGAGTTGAAAATAATTGTTTTAGAGATGACAGGAATAAATTAATTCGAATTTTCAAACATTCCAAATTTATATACCCTCAATTTGAGTCGCCTTGATTTGAATTATACTTGTTGATACATTTTTTTATTTTTCCAAAAGTACTACAAGCTCAGAATGTTTATTGAACAATTAGCCATCGCCATTATATCTTTTTTTTTTTTTTTGGGCTTAAAAGCCATCGCCAATATGTCTAATACCAATCAGTTTATAGATGCAAATTCTGACCAATTCTTAGCTAAACAAATATGAATTCCGGTCATGTTGGTCATGTCAAAAAGATCGAGTAAAATAATTAATGAAATAATTAATGAATTTGAAAAAGAAAGTAATGAAGAGAAAAGAAAGCAATGAAGTGAAGAAAATTCTTATTCACTCTTTCTTGACTTAACAAGATGTTCAACCAAGTCTTTATACAAAAGGTCAATCTTTGTAAAAGGAAAGAAACAAAGCAACGGTATAAAATAATAAAGGGAGCTATAAACATGCAGTCCCGTGAAAGGTGTTTCCAGAATATATATTGCCATATGTAACCTTAACAGCTAGCTAGAATGGTTGACTTCCTCTGTTTCCTTTTGTTTGCTGTCATGATTGATGGTTGATTGGATATGTGCTTCATTAGGCCCCCTCAAGCTGGCGAGGGAAAGATTGTGAACTCCCAGCTTGAATCTGAAGGTTCGGAAAGAATGTTTTGGCAGTGGTTTTGTAAGCACGTCTGCAACTTGCTGCAATGATGGTATGAATTTAGTTTCAAGTGCACCAATTACAACTTTTTCACGTACAAAATGATAGTCAATCTCGATATGTTTCATTCGAGCATGGAAAATAGGGTTTTTTGTCATGTGGAGAGCACTTATATTGTCACTAAATAGTTGAGGGGGATGCAGTAAGGTGACACCAATATCACGAAGCAAATAACTAATCCAAGTTAATTCAGCTGCAGTTGAGGCAAGAGCACGATATTCAGCTTCAGCACTTGAGCGAGCAACTGTGGGTTGTTTTTTTGAAGACCATGATACACAATTTGAGCCAAGATAAATGCAAAACCTTGTTGTACTTCGTCGAGTAAGAGAACATCCAGCCCAGTCAGCATCACAGAAACCATTGAGAGTTAAAGCACTTTGGGAGATAATACGAAGGCCATATGTACTTGTGCCTTTGAGGTAGCGAAGTATGCGTTTGACAGCACGAAAGTGAGCAAGAGTTGGCTGGTGAAGATGCTGGCATACTTTGTTGACAGCGTGAGTAATATCCGGCCTAGTGAAAGTGAGGTATTGGAGAGCCCCAACAATACTACGAAAATCCTTTTCATTGACTAGAGTGTGATCATCGGCTAATGCAGGCGGCTTGACAGCTAGAGGTGTGGACAGAGGAGAGGAGTGCATCATTTGTGTTCGAGAGAGAAGATCCCAAGTGTATTTTTGTTGGCAAAGAAAGATACCACCAGAAAAGTACTTGACCTCAATTCCTAGAAAGTAATGGAGAGGACCAAGATCTTTTAGTGCGAACTCACTGCTTAGTTTGTTAATGAGACATTGGATAAGTCTTGAACTACTTCCTGTAAGAAGTACATCATCAACATAAATAAGAAGTAAAATAATATTGTTGTGTTCCTTATAAATAAATAAAGATGGATCGGCTTTGCTGCACAAAAAACCAAGAGTAAGTAAGTATTGAGATAATCTATCAAACCAAGCACGAGGTGCTTGTTTTAAACCATAAAGAGACTTATGTAATAAACAAACATGGTCTGGAAATTTTGGATTGATAAAACCTGGTGGCTGCTCCATATAGACTCTTTCTTTAAGAAAACCATGAAGAAATGCATTCTTAACATCTAGTTGTCTAATAGACCAATTAGATGTTACAGCAAACGAAAGAATAAGTCGTATGGTAGTTGGCTTTATCACGGGGCTAAAAGTTTCTCCATAATCAAGGCCAGGAACTTGAGTAAAACCTTTAGCTACAAGACGTGCCTTGTAGCGATCAATAGAACCATCTTCTTTATATTTAATTCGGTATACCCATTTTGATCCAACTATATTTGTGTGTTGAGGACGTGGAACAAGACTCCAAGTATGGTTTTGATGAAGGGCTAATAATTCTTCTTCCATTGCAGATTTCCAATGAGGAAATTTGAGTGCTGTTTTCAAGGTTTTGGGTTCTTGAGTGGGGTAGTCTTGTGTCATGACAAGAGCAGTATTGGAGGGAGAAATATGTTGGCAAACATAGTCACTCAAATAAGTAGGAGGTCGCCGATTACGTGAGGATCTAGATGTACACGGTAGCTGGTTATGAACTACTGTTTCTTGAAGATTATCATTGTCTATGGTGGCATCTTCGTGGCTTGACTCAAGGGGTGCTGTATCTTGAAGATTATCATTGTCTATGGTGGCATCTTCGTGGCTTGACTCAAGGGGTTGCTCCTGAGATGAAGTGGTGATGCCATCATCATTTATAGTAGTGGGAATGTCAGGAGGATTGATTTGTTCAGGACAGCAAGTAAAGGACTTTGGTTGTGAGGCACCAATAGGACCATTATACGAGGTCTCCTTGTGAGATATAATTGAGCTACTTGATGGAGAGAAGGAGGTATTTGATTTGATGTACCACTCATCTTGATCAGGAAAGGTAGTGACAACAAGTTCCTGCACATTATTACTTGGAGTAGAGTTAGTAGAATAAGGAAAAATATTTTCATCAAAAACTACATGTCGAGAGATGTAAACTCTATTAGTGGTGGGATCAATACACCTGTAGCCTTTGTGATTGGGACTGTATCCCAAGAACACACATGGAAAGGTTTTCTTTAAAAACTTGTTTTGGTTTTGATATCTTAAGTATGGAAAACACTTGCAGCCCAAGACTTTTAAACCATTATAGTTTGGGTGCTTTTTATATAATTTAAAAAAAAGGAGTCTTCATGTGAAGAGATGAAGAGGGTAGTCTATTAATTAAAAAGGTTGCTGTAAGAAAAGCATCAACCCAAAATTTAAGAGGTAAATTTGCATGGAAAATCATAGTGAGGCCAGTTTCTACAATGTGACGATGCTTTCTTTCAGCGATCCCATTTTGCTCCGGTGTACCTGGACATGATAATTGATGAACTATTCCACATTGAGCAAGATGGTTAGTGAAAATAGAATTTGTAAACTCCCTTCCACCATCACTTTGAAAAATTTTAATTTTTCTATCAAATTGGTTTTCTACCAATTTTTGAAATTTTAAAAAGCATTCATAAAAATCTGATTTATACTTAAGAGGATATAGCCAAGTGTACCGAGTGCAATCATCAATAAAAATAACATAATAACGAAAATTCTGTATTGAAGAAATAGGAGCAGGCCCCCATAAATCACAGTGAATTTTTTCTAAAGGAAATTGACAAATTTTATTAGAATCAAAGAAAGGTAGTTTGCACCTTTTGCCTAATTGACAACTAGTACAAACTAAATTTTTATTAAGCCATTTAGAGATGCCAATGACATTATTTTTTTTAAGGACTTGTAAAAGTTTTGAATGAGGATGTCCCAATCTTTGGTGCCAGAGATTTGATGGAGTGTCTGTATGTGTTTTGATAGCAGTAAGGGCCTCCACTTGTGCTTCTTCAAGGGCATATAGCTGTCCTTGTTTACTCCCTCTCGCTAGAATCTTTTGGTTTTGGTCCTTTATCACAAAGCCGTTAGCATCAAATTCAAAAATGCAAGCATTATCATGTGTTAATCGACTAACTGATAAAAGATTTTTCTTTAGCTTAGGAACAACAACCACATCTTTTAATTTTAGATTACCATCATATGTTTTTAAGAGCGCATTTCCTGTGTGTGAGATAGGCAGTTTTGTTCCATTACCAACATAAACAACATCATCACCATGATAAGAATGTGCAGAGACTAGCTTACCAACATCATTGGTCATATGTGTTGTTGCTCCAGAGTCGACATAGAAGGTTGGATCATTACCATCTTGAATGGTGAAGGCAGCAAGAGCTTCAGGTATGTTTTCTTCTTGGTAGGCGTAGTCAAATCTATGAAAACATTTTAGTGCAGTATGATTGTTTAGTCCACAAATTTGACATCGTACCTGTCCTGAATTTCCTTTGTGAAAGCCTTGTCTGTTGATTTGTGGGTTCTGCCAGTTGTTATTAGAGCTTCCATATCCCTGAGTGCCTTTGTGTGGATGAGGATTGGAGTTCTCAGACCGTCCAGCGGGAGGAAATCCTCGTCCTCTTGAGTTGAATCGACCACCTCTATTATTTCTTCCTCGACCTCTTTGCCCAAAAAAGGCTTGGTTATGATCAATCTCTTTCTTTTCTTCCTCATTTTGTGCAGCAAATATTTGGTCATGGTTTTGTAAGGAGAGAACAAACTGATTAAGTGAGGGATATGGTGGTTTAGAGAGCATTGCAATTCGAAAATTTTGATATTTGACACCCAATCCACGAGCAAATTGAAAGACTTTTTCAGTTTCTGAGATTGGTTTGTTGATGGCAGCAAGACTATCACAGATTCCTTTAAATTTCCGCACATATTCATCAGTAGAGAGAGAGCCTTTCTTCAAGGCAAAAAGAGAGTCTCTTAACAGTGCTTCCTTTTCAATGGTGTTAGGGAGCAATTGCTCCTCTAGACTTGTCCAGATTTGTTTTGCTGTGTCTTCTCCATTGATCATAGTAAGTGTCTCCAGAGTCATTGTACCAAGAAGCCACGTTACAAGTAATCCATCATTGTTTATCCATATCTCATATTGTGGATTTTCCAAGATTTCTGCTGCTGGTTTCCCGTGTGTGAGATGATGGGCTATTCCAAGACTTCTAATCAAGGGCAAAACCTGTGATCTCCACAATAAAAAATTATTGGGGTTAAGTTTGATAGAAATAAGGCTAGCACATTGATGGAATGATTGGATTGTAAGCTTTGGTTCATCATGGCAGCTCATTTCAGAAACAATGGAGGAAGGCTCTGATACCATAATGAATTTGAAAAAGAAAGTAATGAAGAGAAAAGAAAGCAATGAAGTGAAGAAAATTCTTATTCACTCTTTGTCAGGACCCGTCCAAAGTTCCCCACCGGAACCCTAGACAAGCCCTGATCCCAGGGAAACCCTACCGGACCCTTCTGTGGAAGATCCGGCAGAACCTCCCCTAAGGGATGGACTTACCACAAAATTTCCTGCACTGAAAACACACTTCTATAATTGTTCCCTTATTCCTCCCACAGTACGACGAACTGGTTCCACAAATTTCAGCACTCCAAAATAAAAATACAGTAATCCAGTGCAATACAAATACATAAGTGTCCCATACAGTATACAGAGCTTTATGAAGTACTACAAAATACAGAATACAGCAAAAGTGAATGAAATATTACAACTGCAGTAAAAGAAGAACAAGGTACTACGCGAACAAATACAGCGAGGAAGATCAAGTCCGCTCCGAGTGAACACCGACAACCTGGTACCTAGAGGAACGGAATTTAAGAGTGTGAGATGCTAATCATCTCAGTGAGCGACCCTACTACTCTACACTATCATACCACGGTAATAGGTATATAAATAATAATTATTTGGAAATAATATTTTCTCTCAAAACCCTTACAATTCTCTCAGTTGGAAAGGTTCCCCTTTTAAAACAATTTCACAAAACCCTTTATCCATATTCCCCGAAAACCAAGACATCAATTAAATACCAGAAGCGGTAACAATTATATTTTTAATTCCAATTCAGTTTCCAAACATTTTATTTTTAAAACACAGTTCTGAAAATCATTTGATGCACCCACTATATACCAGTGGCGCCAACAGTACCCAGCGTCCCAAGGTACCGCCAGACAGGAGGTTATAGAAAGAAACCGGCATACGGTCGCGTGGCGTCCCACTGCGCCGCTGCTAACCTGGTGTCCCGGCCAAAGGGGGGTGGCCGCCCTCTCCGATGGCATCTACAGGACACCCTCATAATATCAACCGCGCGCTACTCACACCCACCTGCGCGCTAATCACAACCGTGTGCACACTAACCATATCACATATACCATATCACATAATCAGAACACCAGTACGTGCACGGTGCATCTAAAAATTATAAAATCCATAAATTTAAATCATAAAACAAATTTCACATTTTTCATAAGCATAGCGGGCATAATCCATCCGCTTGAACCGGGAAATTCTCCACAATTTCCTTATAATCCATACCATAAATTCCATGATTTTCAAATCCACCAACTCCCAAATCCATCAATTCAAATATCCACATTTTTTCCAAGCATAAATAATTTCTCGAAATATCATAATCAAATCCCATAATATTTTATGGGTATATTTCATAAAAATTGAAATCACCAACATAACCAAATATTTTCCTTGAAATATTTGAAAATCAAATCGTGCCCAATTTACCATTAAAACCACACCAATTTCAAAATCCTCAAAACCATAAAATAATTCCACACGGCATAAATTTGTAGAATTCGCATTTTCTTAAATCCAATAAATTCATAAATAATTCTACAATAAATCCAATAAATATTTGGCACATAGAAATTAAATTCCAAATATTTAATTCACACATAATATATTCATCAATTAAATTCCCCAAAATTAATTTGAAGGTGGGTCACTCACCTTGTGCACGTATCTCAATCAAGATCCTCCGCAGGATCGACTCCGCTACTTGCACGTGCACCTAAAACATCCACAGTACCAAAACCACAAATATTAATATTTTATTCGGGTAATCCCCAAATGGGTACCCGAGGAGCGAACACCAAACGATAACTAAAATTTACGAATTATATACCGAATCGAAGCTCGAGTGATGCTAATCACAGATCCGGTCTTAATTTCCGATGATCGTACCCGACGAGGTCGGAATTTTATCGGGAAGCTTTTCGGGTTTCGGCTTTGCAATTCTCCCAAACCGTCGCGAATTGGTGGAAACGGAAGTCGGATTTGGGTTCAGGAGGTCGAACACTGCGGACTGGAGCTGGCCGGAATTTTCGGGGTACTCGCCGGAACAGTGATTTCCGGCGGGCCGCCACGTCACCGGCAACCGTCGCCGAAACAGTAATTTCCGACGGTGGCCGTTTGCTGTGAAATTTTGCAGATTTGTAGATCGTGAGGAGAGCAATCCAACGGGACCGACAGTGAGCAAAACGGAGGTCGGACGGCGGAGAAATCACCGTTTGAAGATTTTTGACCCCTCGCCGGAAAACGCTCCGATCCCGGCGCGTCGGTGGTCCGATGGTCGTGATTTTTGGTGGGTAGGCCGGACTTGAGGAGAGGATCAAGGCTGTCAGGCGCGTGTACTGTTTATCGGCCGGAATAGTGCCGATTCGCGGTGGCCGGCGGTGGAGGGGAAAAATCGCCGCCAAACTTCGGACGTCCGATCCGGGCGCGTCCGGCGGCCGTTCGCCGTGAAATTTGGAGGTTTTGCCGGAAATGAGGTGGGCAAGCTTTCTGTCCGGCGCGTGTACAGTAACTCGGCCGGAACAGTGACAAAATCCGGTGGCCGGCGGTGGCTCTTTCTCTCTCCTCTCTCTCTTTCTCTCTCTTCTCTCTCTTCCCCGAGTGTTTTAACAAATAAAACCCCTGCATGACACTGTTCATGCCACGTGGACCAATCAGAAACTGACACGTGGCGTTTCACTGTTCACCGACCCCAAAAAAATATTAAAATAATACGGTATCCGGTAAACTTCAAACGTCCATAACTTTTTAACCGGATGTCCGTTTTGAGCGTGCCGCTAGTCTGTGAACTCGTATCGACGAGCACTTCACAACCATGCATGAGTCAAAGCTCAATTCCCCATAAACAAAAAGTCAACTCCGGCACCCCTTGGACAGTTTGGACCGCAACTTGTTTCGTCCATAACTTTCAAACCGTAGCTCCGTTTTCGACGTGCTACCAGTCTACGAACTCGTGGCATCGTGCACTTCGCCACGGTGCCCTAGTCATCTCGAAATTCCCACCGAGTCAAAAAGTCAACTTTGATCCCTTCGGTCAACGGTCAACGGTCAACGTGCACGGATTCCGGTGCGATTCGGGACGGGGTGTTACACTCTTTCTTGACTTAACAAGATGTTCAACCAAGTCTTTATACAAAAGGTGAATCTTTGTAAAAGGAAAGAAACAAAGCAACGGTATAAAATAATAAAGGGAGCTATAAACATGCAGTCCCGTGAAAGGTGTTTCCAGAATATATATTGTCATATGTAACCTTAACAGCTAGCTAGAATAGTTGACTTCCTCAGTTTCCTTTTGTTTGCTGTCATGATTGACGGTTGATTGGATATGTGCTTCATTAATAATGTCAAAAAACGCAATATATAATAAATTGATCTCAGAATCTGTGATCGTGTGAAAACCTGTTATGGCTATCAGCTCTTGGGATTAGATTGAGGACCAATTGGCTAGCAACACATAAAAGTGACCCACTATATATACTAAATATATATTGCTTGGATTCTAGCTTCGAATGATATATAATCTAATTACCTAACCAACCTCTCTGGGTTGCATGCATTTAACAAAAAAGAAAAACAAAAAACCACTCTGGCCCGTATACAATTAATGGTAAGTCCATATTAAGGTTATTTTTAATTCCAGTTCATTTAATTACAGAAATTAATTTAACATTTCTACAATACATGTTTCATAAGAACTTTTTAGCCAATATATATATATATATATATAGTACATAATTAACTTTTAGTGACTTACTGAATCTGTGATTAGAATTTTTTGTCTCTAAATCAAAGATCTATTTGTATTAATTATATATAAAGAAGTAATTATAACCTGCCAACTTTGATTCGATCAATTATTATATGTTTCATGTGCTAGGTAAAGACACCGCATATCCTGATTAAGAGAACATGAATAATAAGGTTTCTGTCTGGACAGCTGGTTTGGTCTTTAGCTGGAGAGGCTGCAGCCAAAAGTGTGAAACCCAATTAGGGGATGGTTCACCTCAACCGGAGTAGGGCTGACTTGACTTGAACATTTTTCTTCCTTTTTATTTTTTATTTTCTATTACTCTATTATATATATATATATATATATATATATATGTATATATAAAATTTGATCTTTATCCCTAACTTATACCAGGAGATGTGCTGAGGTATGTCAAGACTCATTATATCTCCAAACTAGAATTTTAATTTTAATTTCAAAACGTTACTCATATTCACTTGTCATGTCAGCGTATATGTTTATTATTAATTTTATTTCCTTTATTCTGGATTCATCAAGAACACCTTATCACAGCTTCAAATTCAAAAGCCATGTGATTACGAATGGGTATTTTTCATACACGTTGCGTTTACGTGGAAACTTTTATATTTATATGGTCATCAAAAATATATAAAGCAAACTTCAAAAGCCACGTTCTTCTTGATCACCAGCAACTAACCATAATATGTACCTGACTAATTAATTTGGTGCACTGTACTTAGAAGTGCATTGTTTATATAAGGCCATTTTGTTTTGATTAATTATAATTTTAGTGGATTTGTTGTCCTTTTTATTATTATAACTATTGTAGATTGACGGGTTTTTAATGATCAGGGTCATGATCATCTTAATTAGTATTAATTATATGAATGAAAACATAATGAACACAACATAACAAAACATAAAGGTAGTTTAATTACAAGTGAAAGGAACTCTATCCTATATTTCTTGGAATCATATAGAACATGTATGAAATCGCATTTAGGATCGTAGTTTTATGGTTAGCTCTTTGATTGAGGAAGTTGACAGATATAAATTCCAAATAAACAATTAAATTACTGTATAGATGTATGCGTTTGTTCTGTATTTGGATGGAGATGACGGTATCTTGTTTTTATATATTGGTTTTATTTGGGATTGTTCACAAAGTTTTATGTAGTTTTATTTTTTTATTTTTAACGTTTATATTTGCGTTTTAATTTCATACACAACAACTTATATACAGTTGGAAGTTAATAAACACATCGTTATTTTCTTGCCACTTAACTCCATAAGAGAAACTCCATCTGTGACTATACACTATATACTTAGTTTGAATCTTCGACATCACCTTTATATTTTGTTATCTATATATATATATATATATATAGAGAGAGAGAGAGAGAGAGATGACCGTCACATGTAAGGATGATATATAGGTTTAAATAGCTTCTATTAATTGAAGTTATAAACAAATATTCGTGAATACGTTGGGCACATGCATGTAAAAGTCATGTTACTAAATTTCTACCAAAAAAAAAAAAGGTCATCTTGCTAAATTTCTAACTTTTGTCACATAATACCTACACTAAATCAATCCTAACTCATTGATATATATATCTTCAAGACTTGTTTTTAAACGTATGTTTAATTATACGTGTCTATAACAGGTTGATGGCTTCTTATTTAATTAGACTTTTTTTTTGTTTTTGGGTAATAAGTAGAATTACATGTTTTTATTGATAAAGTCGAAAGTCTTCCCTTTTCTTTTTTTAATTTTTATTTTTTTTAAAGTAAAAACTTCATTAATGAGCAGAAGAATAACCATCACACCTGATAGTAGGAAGAAGCCAACTTGGTCCTTCCTCTATCTAGCTAGGATTCAAAATCATTTAAAATAAAGCATATGAGCCAGCTATGTGCTACTTGGTTTGTGTTTCTAGGAGAAAAAGAATGGTTAAAACTACTGAGGGGTAAAAGGAAATGCTTAATAACTTCAGAAAGCAGTGCAGTCCTACTTGGCTTTTCTTCTTCTATAACAGGTTAATGGCTTCTTGAAAGTCTTCCATTTGAAATTCGTTTTTTCACATGCTATTTGATATTTTCATTGACTATTTAACCCAGAACAAAATATACAGTCACAAATAACCAATTACTCATGGTTGGAGAATGATACTACTGAGGGGGATTAAAAAAACAAAAAAATTTAAATAGTAAATTGAAATTAAACTCTACTCCAAGTATAGCTAAATGTGGCTTCTATGAAATATCCCCAAATTATTTTTCTTTTCTTTTTTTTTTTTTTTTAAAATAAGTTTGAAAAGTGTAGCTGATTAACAAAAAATGAAGGGCCTCGAGCAGCTCATCAAATATTCCAATCATCTAGAATGGAAGTTTGCTCATTAATTTGGTTGCTTCTCTTCATCCATCCAATTCCAATCTTGTATAACATTGTAAGTCGGAGAAGTATTAGGCACCAAATTGATTGCTTTGGCTATGATTTCTTTTGTCTTTATGCATGGAATACTAACCTCTACTTGCATATATTTGTTTGTTTTTTTTTTTTTTTTTGGACAGAGACATGGATTTTTTTCTTACTTCATAGAATAAAATCCACATATAAACCTTTCATTTATGTCCTCGAAATTTTGTGAAAGAAAAGTTGTGAAAGCATTGCCATATATATAAAATATACATCCTTCACATATCCATTTAAACTAATGTCGTTGTATAAAAGAGTTATTAAATAGGTGGTCACAAAGGCAATAAATGTGTGGACGTTGACAAGCCTATGTCAACATCATTGATCTTTATGTTTTCCTAACAGAATTCGTTAATGAAATTATATTCCCCAAAAAAAAAAAAAAAAAAAGAAGAAGAAGAAGAAGAAGAAGAAGAAGAAGAAGAATTCGTTAAGAAATTATTAAGTAGATCGAACTTGAAAATAAAATAAATTTGTTATTTTCTCCCTCTACCAAATCACGGGCTGGCTTTGAGTTTTGATTCCACAAATGGGACTTTGAAAATATAAATTTTGGGCTTTCACTGTGGGCTTTATCATAAAACCCCGTTTAAATTAGGTGCCATAAAAACTTGGCCTAGCAATGAATTTTTTTTTTTATTTAAAAGTTTTTTGGTGGCTTAGCAAATGAAATTTTAAAAATAAAATTCCGTAGTTTACCAAATAAACCCTTTTTTCTTTTCTTATTTTTAAAAATAAAAATGAAGTCTGCAAAATAACCTCACCAAAAAAAAAAAAAAAAAAAAGGCAATGGTGCTCATTTTTAACTCTCAATTCATGACAACCAAAAGGAAATTAATCCATAAATGACACTTCAGAACCACCCACGTCATGACCAATTAATTACACTTGGCATCTAACAAAAGTAGCCTCCATGCACTAAATTCATTTACAATTACATGATAGTTTATATGTATATTTTATTTTAATTTTATCTTTTTTTTTACTTAATTGCATATTTAAGTTCAGTTTTTCGCTTTATTTTTATTTTTTGCTGCGGAGTTTTTGACATCGTTAAAATTTGACTGTTTCAGCAGTTAATTTTTTCCTTTTTTTTTTTTTTTTCTTTTAAAAAAGGAAACGTTTTTATTTTTGTTTTTTTAGAAACGGTGCGTATTGAGTAAAACTAGGGCTCTTCTCTTTTCGGTTTCACTCAAGAATCCAACACGAGCGCCGTCGCTATTCGTCGTTGTACTCTGCGAATCGTGAAACGCACTCTGGTCTGTAACTATTACCCTTTGCTCTTCAATTTCTTCTTCAATTCAATCCCTGAACTTTACCTCCTTCTCGTATTAGCTCTGTTTTTTATTTTTTTTTCTAATTTTTTTTTTTAATTTCGATAGTAATTACCTCACTGCAATTTTGAGGTGACTGTTAAAAGACTGTGTCATTTCCTGAGTTGGCCATATATTTTCAGATATGGCGACTTTTGCCAAGCCTGAAAATGCTTTGAAGCGAGCTGAAGGTGATTATTCATTTTCGTTTTCTTTATTTTTATTGTTTTTCTAGTTTATGTGTTATTTTGCATTAGAAAAGTGTTTTTTTTTTTTCTTACGTATTTTAATTTTAATTTTTATGCCTAACCTTTAACTTGCCAAGTGTTAAATCTTCATGAATGAATTTGAAAACTTTTTCCTTTTAATTTGTCAGATTAAAATTAGTGAATCGTTTTAATGTATGGATTCAGAGTTGATATCTGAACTATTGAATTCACTCAAAGCTCCATTGTTTGTAGTTGATATCTGAATCTTTCATTTTTCATTATTATTATTTTGCGAAATTTTATTTGTCAAAGTGATATAACAACATGGGTTGATGAATGAATTTTCTTTTTTTTTTTTTTGGCAATGTACAGAGTTGATAAATGTTGGACAGAAGCAAGATGCATTGCAGGCACTTCATGATCTTATCACATCAAAAAGATACCGAGCATGGCAAAAACCGCTCGAGAGGATCATGTTTAAATATGTGGAGCTTTGTGTGGACCTGAGGAGAGGAAGATTTGCCAAAGATGGTCTGATTCAGTACCGCATTATATGTCAGCAAGTCAATGTGACTTCGTTGGAGGAAGTGATCAAGCACTTCATGCATCTTTCCACTGAAAAAGCCGAGCTTGCCCGGAATCAGGCACAAGCTTTGGAAGAAGCTCTTGATGTTGATGACCTTGAAGCTGATAAGAGGCCAGAGGATCTAATGCTTAGCTATGTCAGTGGAGAGAAGGGAAAAGATAGGTCTGACCGAGAATTGGTTACCCCTTGGTTCAAGTTTTTGTGGGAGACCTATAGAACAGTGCTGGAGATTTTAAGGAATAACTCAAAGTTGGAGGCACTTTATGCTGTATGATTTTTTGTTTTCTTTATTTTTTTTCCCCACCATTTTAATATTTTTTATACATGAGCATGCTAGTGATCTTGTTTTATATATTACCTATCTTTACTACCTTAATACAATGTAAGATATATGCTGGTACCTAAAGTGTCTTATGGCAATTAAGACCTTGTCATGGTCTATGAGGTTGTAATTTTTTTAATTTTTTTTGGTAATTAGTGCTCAAAATCAACATTTTTTTTTCTCACTTGGAAGAAGAAATTAAGCTTATTTTGTTTTCGTTCACAGATGACAGCGCATCGGGCCTTCCAATTCTGCAAGCAATACAAAAGAACAACGGAGTTTCGCAGGTTGTGTGAAATCATTCGAAACCATTTAATCAATCTCAACAAATTTAAAGATCAAAGGGACCGACCTGACCTATCTGCACCAGAGAGCTTGCAGCTGTATCTTGATACAAGATTTGAACAGCTAAAAGTTGCTACTGACCTTGGACTCTGGCAGGTATCTGGGAGTTCTATTTCCATGTTAATGTTTGTTAAACAGATATGTTAATGTGGGACTTTTTTTGAGTTGCTTATCTGATGGATGATGACTTTCTCATAATTATGTTTTCACCTGCAGGAAGCTTTTCGTTCCGTTGAAGATATTTATGGATTGATGTGCATGGTTAAGAAAACCCCTAAAGCATCATTGATGGTGGTTTATTATGCCAAGCTATCAGAAATTTTCTGGATTTCAGGTAGCCATCTATATCATGCTTATGCATGGCTTAAGCTTTTCACTCTTCAGAAAAGCTTCAACAAGAATTTAAGCCAGAAGGATCTGCAATCTATAGCATCATCTGTGGTTCTAGTTGCGCTCTCGGCGGCCCCATATGATCGCACACACAATGCATCTCATTTGGAAGCTGAAAATGAGAAAGAACGTAACTTGAGGATGGCTAATCTTATAGGATTTAACCTTGACCCTAAGCTTGAGAGAGGAGAAGTGGTACTGCAATTTATTAAATTCTTTTCTTTTTGTTGATATATACTATAAATAAATAATTTTTTGTCATTCTGACAATATTCTTCTCTGGTTCAGCTTTCCCGCGCATCTCTTCTGTCAGAACTGGTAAGTTTCTCATGGTTGGTTGTAATCTCCTTTAGTTAGTTTGCGAGCAAGTTCTCAATTATCTCTGTTAGTATTCTCAATTATCTCTGTTAGTAATAGACATTTTTGTCATCAAATTTATAATTTCACCTAGACTTTTGTTTTTTTATTTAAACTTAGAAGGCATACTTAAAACTTTTCCTTATTATGATAATTTTTTTTTTTTTAAGAACTATTTATTAGAACTTGAGTACGTTGATGTAGGGATACAAATTTGAAGTTTCTTACATGATAAGCATGAATGAATATTTTTGCGTGATGTGTGGATTGTGTTTCCAATATGGATTGACCTGCTTTGTGGAAGATGATTTTTTACACGTGAGCTTTCCCTTTGATATGGACTCCATTTTTAGGTCTCAAAAGGTGTATTGAGCTGTGCAACCCAGGATGTAAAAGATCTTTACCATCTGCTGGAACATGAATTTCAACCTCTAGATCTTGCATTGAAGATACAGCCGTTGCTGACCAAAGTATCAAAATTAGGGGGTAAGCTGTCTTCTGCTTCTTCTGTTCCAGAAGTGCACCTATCTCAGTATGTTCTTGCCCTGGAAAACCTTGCTACTCTGAGGTTGCTTCAGCAGGTGTGTTATTATTTGTGTCTATTGTAGTTGATTACATGCATGTTGAATCTTACACCATTAAATTTAATTTTCTCCAGTTTTTAATTTCTCTTTTTCTATGATTTTCAGGTCTCCAAGGTCTATCAGTCAATGAAAATTGAGTGTTTATCTCAGATGATCCCCTTTTTTGATTTTTCTGTTGTGGAAAAGATATCAGTGGATGCTGTTAAGTATAATTTTGTAGCCATGAAAGTCGACCACAAACAGGGTGTGGTTCTGTTTCATAACTTGGTAAGTCAGTGATTGCACTTGCTCTGATTGTCTCCTCTTGAGCTATTTCCCTCTTTGTTAGGTACTTTGCCAAATTTAGCTGAAATACTATGCTCTTAAATGTGAAACATTTTGCAACTCTAGTTTTTGAAGCTGTGCTTGCCTTGCTAACATTGGGTTAACTCATACAGGTTATTGAGTCTGATGGTCTTCAGGATCACTTGACATTGTTTGCTGAATCATTGAATAATGCAAGGGCTATGATATACCCTCCTGCAAAGAGAGCATCAAAATTAGGTGAAGTGCTACCTTCTTTGGCAGATATTGTGGACAAAGAACATAAAAGGCTTCTTGCTAGAAAATCAATTATTGAGAAAAGGAAGGAAGAACAAGAACGTCATCTTTTGGAAATGGTGCACATCTCAAAACTTCTGACTGGTTAGTTAGTCATCATTATTATCTGGAATGAACAAAGTTTTAACAATCTGTTTGTTTTGTTCTTATTAAGGAACGTGAAGAAGAATCTCGTAGGCTTAAGCTGCAGAAGATTACTGAAGAGGCAGAGCAGAAGAGGCTTGCAGCTGAGTATGAGCAGAGGAAGAATCAAAGGATCCTTAAGGAAATAGAAGAGCGGGAGCTTGAAGAAGCACAGGCTTTGCTTCAGGAAGCACGCAGCAAGAAGAAGGGAAAAAAGCCGATTCTTGAAGGAGTGAGTAAAACTTTTGGTCTGATTTAATTATTAGTATGTTGGGAAGGGAGAAACTTGACAATGGTCTTTTTAATACAGGAAAAGGTGACGAAACAAACGTTGATGGAACTAGCCCTGAGTGAACAACTCAGAGAGAGACAGGAAATGGAAAAGAAATTGCAAAAACTTGCTAAAACTATGGATTATTTGGAAAGAGCAAAACGAGAAGAGTCAGCTTCCTTAATTGAAGCTGCATTTCAGCAGCGTGTGGTGGAAGAGAGGGTTCTTCATGAACGTGAACAACAGGTATCTATATTTGAGTTTTTAAATTTTGCTCGAAATTATTAGACTTCAAGTTAAAAGGATATCCATATAAAATAAGCTTTTCATGCAATTATCCTATCTTTGAGTTTTTCATCATCTACCACTACATGCTTAATCTGCCCCTCATGCACATTTCCTCATCCCTCTTTGCCTTCACTTCCCCTGTCACTATGTACATGATATGATTTTGATCAATTTTCATGATAACTTATGTGTTTCAACATAAGCTGCACTTCTTCTTCGTTTTCTTTTTTTATTTATTTTATTTTATTTATATTTATTATTATTATTATTATCATCTTTTTAATTTTTTAGAAATGGACATAATAATAGCTGTGCTTCTGTCTGCTGCTTTGTAGCTGGAAATTGAGCAGAGCCAACAGCGGCATGAAGGGGACCTCAAGGAGAAGATTAGGTTGTCACGTATGTTGGACTACAAGGTCTGTTTTCTTCTTTTGTCAATTTGCCCATTTTTTCAACATCTGTTCATTTTTTTTTTCCCATTTTCTATTTTCCTTTTTGCTTGTTCAATGAGGCAATAAAGAGAACTAATTAATAGGAATTATTTAGTTGTATGTTTTACATGCATACATTGGGCAAAAGAAGTATAGAACATAACCTCCTCTAGAGGTATTTCTGTCCTCTGTAAAGTCAATTTCATTCAAGCTCCTGCTCTGGCAGTTTCAGTGTCTTTAAAAGGGCATAAACTCATACAGCTTTTACTGGTCGTACATCTATTTTCGTCTGAAGCATGTAGAGATGGTTTTGGCACTGGTTATGTTCACATCTACATATTGGTTTATGCTTTTCTTCTACAGATGATATTCCAAGAAAGGGTGACGCATCATCGGCAAGCAGAGTTTGAGAAAAGAAGAGAGGAGAGAGAGGAGCAAATCAATCAGATAATTCAGGCTCGGAAACTAGAAAGGGAAGCTAAAAGGAAGAAAATATACTATGTAAGGTCTGAGGAAGAAAGACTGAGAAAGATTCAGGAAGAGGAGGAAGCTCGCAAGCGCGAAGGTATGCTTTTGAACACTTCATATGCTTTCTAAGAAAATTTGCATTTTGACTAATATCCTGGCTGTTTCCTGATACAAAAACGACTTACACCTAGGATGTGCTTGCTATTTCTAATTTGAACTGTTGTGCAGAGGCTGAGAGGCGAAAGAAGGAAGAAGCTGAACGCAAGGCAAAACTGGATGAGATTGCTGAAAGGCAGAGGCAAAGAGAGCAGGAGCTAGAAGAAAAGGAAAGGCAGAGGCGAGAGGCACTCTTGGGGAGATCAACTGCTGCTGCTGAGATTCCTTCTAGCCGTCCAGCTGAGCCTGCTCCAGCTGCAGTATCTGCTCCTGCAGCAGCAGCGGCAGCAGCGACGTCCACTGGAAAATATGTGCCTAGGTTCCGGCGACAGATTGCTGAAGGCTCTGGGCAAGCTCCTCCTCCAGAACCTGATCGTTGGGGCAGTAGCAGGCATGATGACCGCCCTTCCCAGCCCCCCAATGATAAGTGGCGTAGTGATGACCGTAGACCAACCTTAGGCGGTTCAAGGTCCAGTTGGTCCTCATCTAGGAACCCACCACGAGGCTCGGAACGCTGATTGCATGGAGGAGTTTCGTTGTTTTGCATTTTTAGGCAGGCCAATTTTGGTTCATCAAAGCTAGGAAGTTCTGGTTTACTTGAGAAAATAATCGTTCTTAGATTCAAAATATTAAGACCTGGCAGAGCTGTTACTCGTATTCTTTTTGTTTTTGTTTTTGTTTTTTTTTGGGTTTCTTTTCCATTCTTAATTTTTAATGTGTTTCTTTTAATTACCTCATTTGTCTTTTGATTCCTCTGTAATCCTGACGAATTACCAGGTTATTAGTTTGCCTCTATGTAGAACATAGGAAATTGACTTTTTGTTAAAAAAAAAAAAAAAAAAAAATTAGAAATGTCTTAATCGATTGACCATTAGTTTTGAAAAACAAAAGAACAAAAATAATTTCAACACCGTATAGAATGTGTAGGTAGGTACTGATCGTTTTCTTTTGACTAGCGGCCTTTCTTTGGACAACGCGAAAGCATTACTTGTCATTAAAACTATATGTTCCAAATTAATTTATCTTCATTAAAAATTTTAATACAAATTGATGTGGCTCTATTCGACAGTTGTTTATTGATTCCATTAATATTATTAACATGCTTCGTTAGCATATTTTAGCATTTACTTAATACCCTATTGCAAAAAAGAAATAATAAAAATATCAGCTAACTTTATATCCTTACTATCATTATAATTTAAAATAATATACATATACTTAATATCCTTACTATCATTTTACTATGAAATAAACAATTAGCTTTATTGGCTTTATTTAGGAATTTAAATTTAATAATGCATTTAGAATTTATACAAGTTCATATAGAATTTGCTTTGTTTTTCTAGATTTTTAATATTTATCGAATTCACTTTGCCTTCCTAGATTTATATATGAATTCTCATGTAGCTAGACTCGTAAATTATAAATAAGTCTTTATTAAAAAAAAAAAAAAAAAAAAAAAAAAACTCTAAATACGACATTTTCAAGTCTGTCATCAAAGCGATACTATAATTTATACATAGTACTAAAGTTGAAGATGACTAGCTGTCATGGGCTGAAAAATCGAATCGGCCTCCAACGCTGATGCAAGTTCGGGCCATAGCATGGCGGATACAGTCCATGATCCATTACCAGTTGCACTGGGCCTTTGATTCAAATAAGCAACTCCAATTTTTTCCACGGTTGAACACACTGTTCCAAGCACTGGACTCCCAAATCCAAAGTCCAATTCAGCAACCGGAAACCTTCGACTTGAAGAAAGAACTAGGGCCGGTCCTCCTCGGCCCAGTACAACCTTTGATAGCATCAAACCGGGCCTGTGGCACTCGACCCAATCAATCAAATCCAAGAAATGATCATTATTGGCCACCTTTGAGATTGCCTCATGGACCTTATTGGCAATATCTGAAACAGAACCTTGCTTTAAGTCTTCAATGGCTGCCTCACAGAAAGCCAAAGACAATACATTTCCTATGTAATTGGACATGGAGTTTTTATCATCATCTTTATACATTCTTCCACGTCCATCGACCAACCAACCCATCTTGCATCTTTCATGGTTTTCACCAATGGCTCTGACCATGATTTTCCATATATAGGCTGAGAAAGCCTCAATTTTTGTTCTCCTCTTTCCTGTTGAGTATAACATGATTTATAGTAACTATAATTATGATCAATCTAATAGAATAAAATAGAGAATTAACAATACAAATCTTCAATGCCCTGCGTGACATGGCTTTAGAATGTTGTTTTATTTGCCTTTTGGGGCTCTAAAACAGCTTAGTAAAAATCTCATGGACTTACAAAGTTATCAGACACAAACTTATGTGGGATCCGCATGATTTGACAGGTTTTGTGTCTAGGGACTCTGTAGTCCCAAGTTTATGCAATTGTTGCTCAAAATAGCTTCTGAAAATGTTCGGTTAGTGATCTTTATTTATTTATTTATTTATTTATTATTTTTTGTTTATGGTTTGTGATATGATAAATCCTACATTTTTCTATAAAAATGGTATTCTGTATATTACATAAGAGAAAGAATTAGAATTAACTTTACCATCCTTACAAGCAAGACTTTGCAGCCAATTAATGCTGGACTCATCAATGAAATAGAGACGCTTTATCAAGATTTTGGGTGTTGGGATATTCATGATCTCTTCCATGGTGCACTTGGTAAACTGTTGGTCCAAAGAAGGGTGATAGGAAGGTGGGAAACGAGCACAAAGCTTTATTCTGCCATGATCTGGTATGCATGAAATGGGCTTGTTCTGAGCTATTTGTGACCAAGAACCAAGAAGCTTACCAAACGAACTTGCATCTCCAAGTGCATGATCAAAAGTGAATGTGATTGAAATTCCTCCACAAGTAAAATGTGTAACTTGGACTTGCATAGGGAAAACAGGATGGTTGATTGAGACTAGCTTTCCACCAAGAGTTTTGTCAAGATTGTAGAAATTTAGTTCTTTTAGAGGGACATTAGCATTGGCTTCCACAACAAGAGCACCAGTATTGTCACAGATGATTTCAGGCTCATTGGTTTTTGGGTTTTGAACAATTCGACCGGCAAAGGGGTAGTAGTAACTCAGGATGACAGAAAGAGAGGTCTTTAGGGTGTCAATTATAGGTTCAAAATCATTGGGAAGTAGTGAATTCCGGTAGAAATAGAAGTAGCTAACTGGAAAACGACCAGAAAGTAAGTCTAAGTTTGAGAGAGGGAGGACATAATCTTGATTGTTCAAAGGGTTATTGATAGCTTTGACTGTATATTTTCTGGTGAAGTTCACTTCAAATGTTGTGCTTACATTGGGAGTCCGATCTAAAGCTTCCATTTTTGATTGCCTTGAGTTTCCTAACTTATGCAAGTGCATAAAACTTTGGCTTAGTAACATGTTTAAATAATACATGGAACATGCAATGGGAACACTTTTTTTCCCTATTAATTTACAATACATCATGGTTGATTGATATGATGATTTTATCATTAAACTGTGTATTTATAAAGATAAGTTGAAGATTTTTTTTATTTATTATTATGTTAAAAGTGGGGATATTCGAACTTTAATCATTGTTTGAAAAAACAGTAATTTTTACCACAATTAAATTATTATGAAAGAGATAAGTTAAATAATAAATAAAAACTCTAACATAAATGTCATAAAAGTAAGCAGCAAAAACCAAACTAAATTAAGATGTAATTAGAGACCATGTTAACTTTTTTAATCCTTGTTTTATATTGGTAAATGGGAATGGGATCCGTTAAATCAAGGGTTTTTGTTGCAATCTATTTAATTGTTGAATATGGATTCCAGCTTTGCTAGCACATGTCACCATGACGGATTCAAACCATATTTGCAAATGGAAACAAGAAGAGAAATAATAAGTAATTCATTGAATGGTGAAGTTTGGCAGGCAGCATGATTGTGAAGTGAAATTCACCCTTAATGAATGTGTAGAGCTTTTGAAAAATATGCATAATACAAAAAGCAGCATAAAAAGCACGTAATTTCATTCATTAGATTCTTTAGTGCTTATTTGCGGTATATAGTATACTAACTCTCTCAGAAGAGAAAGAAAAAATAAAATAAAAAGACCTGCAATTGCTTCTTTTAAAAAGGAAAAAAATAAAGAATTGTTAGATTTTGATGGAAGTTAGGTACGGAAAAGAATTTATCTGGCTGAATCTCTCAGATCAATGCAATATTCCCTTTTAAGATTTAAAAAAAAGGGGGGGAAAAAAAAAGAGTAGATTATTAGAATTGGAAGCAACTTTCAAAGATTCGGCATTAAAATGGAATCCACAATTTGTCAATGCGTATTTAATAGCCACTTTGACAACAAAATAGACTTAAAATGGAAACTCATGAAATAAAGCATATGCATATAACATCGGTTGGAAGGATAGGGGGTGCACTCAAATCCAAATCCAAATCTTACCATTATCGAAGTGTATAAATATAAAATAATCTTTGTTTCTCAAGTAGTAGTAGACTTATTACCAAAGAAAAGTAGTGGTAGACTAACGATCTAGTGCTTGTCACCGTATTGGGGTTATGCCTATATGCATTATGGTCTCTCTTGTCGACTTACTACCATTAATAATGATGGTATTTGTTACTTGTTGTGAATTTTAACATTTGGGTTTTGATAAAATCACAATCCAGTTTTAACATTTGGGTTTTGATAAAATCACAGTAATAAAAGTAAACAGCTCTTAAATAGTTACAAATAATCACTTGGCTATATAAAATTAATTTGAATTAGAAAAATCTAACCTAATCAAGTTGAAATAATCTCACATCGGTTGGCGTCTTTACTTATTTTGCTTTTTTATTATTATTATTATAAGCTTACTAAACCACTTGATAAAAGCCAGAAAAACAAATAAATCATTAATTTTTGTATGATCTAAACTTTTGGTTTAGAATGGAAGGATTCAAATTCAACACTATTTTGTGAAAGAAGTAGGAATTTTGTGATTAAATTGTTCCCAAAAGAACATCTAAACGAATATCCTTTTATAAGAAGCCACACCAGAATAATATAAGATTATATGAACATATATTCAGGTAGTGTGTGCCCTCCTAATTCTCTACTTTGATTTGGCTCCTCCAAGCTCATTTTGGACTCTTGGCTTACCATACAGACACACATGCATATAATTCTATATAATATATATGTGTGTGTGTGTGTGTGTGTGTGTGTGTGTGTGAGCATTTAGCTTGCTTAATTAACTTATATTTAAAATAATATATTGTTTAACTTTGAGGTAAGCCATCATCATTTCTAATTAATGAAACAGAGTAGCATGCTTCCTTGGTTTATGTTCTTATGATAAAACATAATTAAATCTTTCTTGTAAGATAAGAGTTCAATTAGATTATAAAGAAGAAAATTAAGTTTAATTCTTATCTTTCTTTTATTTTTAATAATTTTCTTTTGCTTGGTCATTTGCTATATTCACTGCCAGTAAGCTAGATTAACATATATTCCATTCATCATAAGCGATGACAAATTGCATTAATTACCATTTAAGCTGATCGAGGTCTCAAGTTTTAATCCAAAAACAATGCGCTTACATAATGGGATGCTAATTCCTTTCCGTCACTTGCTCATTTTCACATTGTTTTTCATATCCCTCAATGTTAAACCGATATTGACCACAAAGAGGTCCATCTCTACCATTCACACGGACAAATCCCTTATGCCACTAGCTCCTTCTGGCCATCAAACTTGGTATTCTTCAATTGTTGATCCTCTCATATATGAATTCCCTTCTTTTTTATTTAACTTTTCATCCAAATATTTACTCATATGCTCTTACAACAATGTCATTAATGGTTTTAGTGCTTTTTAGCTTCAAAAGAATTTGAGGATTTGAAAAAGTTCCATGGATAATTACTAGCTTATAATAACACTTGTGAAACAAATAATTTCATGTTGCATAGCGCATATACCTCTGAGTACCTCAACCTCAATCACATGAATGGCTTATGGCTAATCTCAAAACTATGGAAAAGACATTATAATAGGTGTTGTTGATGGTGGGATATGGCCAGAAAGCACTAGTTTCAAAGATACTGGCATGACTAAAAATATTCCAAGTGGAAAGGATCATGTGAGGAAGCTGGGATAGATTTCAACTCCTAGTTGTGTAACGAACCAGCCAGTGATACTAATGGCCATGGAACTTTTGCTTCCTCTATAGCTGCTGGAAATTATGTTAGTGGAGTTTCTTATTTTGGTTATGCTAAAGGAACCGCAAAAGGGATGGCGCCACGTGCCCCCGATAGCAGTGTACAAAGTTATTTGGGGTTTAGATGATTTTACTTCCCCTGATATTCTTGCTGGTGTAGATCAAGCTGTCAGTGAAGAGTTGATGTGATTTCTGTATCCCTTGGAAATCCAGATTCACTTCTACTTCACAGCAATTCTGTAGCAATTGCTTCATTTGCTGCTATGGAAAAAGGAACACTTGTTGTTTTTGCTGCAGGAAATCATGGTCCACTCTTTGGGACTGTTGATAATGGATTTCCATGGGTCTTAACTGTTGGAGCTAGCACAACAAACCGCTGGTTTGCTGGAATTTTGACACTAGGAAATGGGTTGAATATAACTGGATGGTCTTTATTCCCTGGAACCATTTCCTCATTGCAAAATTTGCCTTTAGTGTATGAGAGAATTCTTTCAAGATGCATATCCTCAAAATTATTTTTGAATTCCGCTAATGGAATTGTCATATGCAAAACTGGGTGTCTTAGTCAACCAACATGTTTCGGGAACAATGCTTTTCTCTGACAATCCAACATGTTTGGAGTCTGAAGAATTTCATTGCCCTTGTGTTGTGCTTAGCTCAGAGGATGAACCTCTTTTGATCATTTATGCAGAAAATGATAAAAAACCATTAGCTAGCATTAAATTCCAACAGGCAATCATAGGTACTAGTCCTTCACCTAAAGTAGCTAAATGTAGTTCAAGAGGTCATTCATATAGGCACGAGTACATATTAAAACCAGATGTTATAGCACCTGGTTCATTCATTTTAGGTTCTATGAATCCAAAAGCAGCTTCTTATAATGACAATACTATAATGTCTGGGACACCCATGGCTTGCCCACATGTTACTGGTACAGCCAGCACTTTTGAAAGCCAAGTATCCAAAATGGAGCCCTGCTGCTATTAGATCTGCTATTATTACCACAGCAAACTCTTTGGATGATGCTATGAAGCCAATTAGAGATAATGCTTTTGACTATTCTATGGATGCTACACCACTTGCTACGGGAGCTGGTTTTATTGACTTAAACAAAGCACTTGTTCCTGGTTTGATTTATGACTCCACTCCACAACATTATGTTGTTCACTAAAAGAGCAAATATCATCTATTATCAGATCAAGCACTTATAATTGTTCTAACCAGTCCGCATTAAAGGTTCAAGAATTTCGAAGAACTGTCACCAATGTTGGAGAAGGCAAGGCGACCTATAGAGTTTCGGTGACAGCACCACATGATTCTGAAGTTACAGTGTCACCAGAAAAATTAGAGTTTAAAACAAAGTATGAGAAACAATCTTACATTTTTTTTGTTTGGTGAAATTGTGTGGGTTGAAGAGAATGGAAAACATAAGGTGAGGTGTCCAATTGTGGTGTCACATGAGCTGTATTATTAAAGTTTCTAGATTTATTATAAATTAATAAACTTTTTGTATAATTGACATTTTTATTTGGTGAGTTGCAAGTAAAAATTGATTAATATATAAAATGTAAAAAGGATCTTTTGCTATCAATTTACATGAAAATTTGTGTTTCTTTTACATCGAAGAATATTAATCGGAGATAAACTACACAAATGGTAAGCATGGCTAAATACCTTCCAAGTGTTATTTTTATTTTTTAAATTTCTCTAACCTCCCAAAAGAAGAAAAGACTTATTATTATTATTTTTAAATAAAATAAAAATACAAAAATAAAAATAAAAATAAAAATAAAAATAAAGCCCGTTTAAATGGGTTCTGGGTCTTGGTTCGTTCCTCAAACCGGCCCAAACTTGAGCACAATTACACCCACTGGCCACAGAGGAGAAGAGAGGAGAGAGAAGCTCTTCTTATAGCCATGCTCACGCTCTTCCCTGCTCTTACCCCCCGACTGCGTACTTTTCCCTTCACGAGGTATGGAAACCCTGACTGACCCTTTTCCCAACCTCTATCAAAAAGAGGAAAAAAGAATTCTTTTTCAGTATATGAAAAAAAAAAAGACTCAAATTTTGTTTAAAAATATGTTGCAGAAGCAGAACAGTATTGAGCAAAATGAGCACAACAAAGCCATCACTGAAATTCCCAAAATTTGTTTCAGTGGAAGGCAGTGATATTTTTTCGCGGAGCAAACCAGGTGATATTCACTTTTTTTTTTTTTTTTTTTTTTCGTTGCCTTACTTTGCTTTTTGTCTGGTTTGTTATTGTTTTGTCTTTCTATTGCTTAACGAGAAGTATAAATAAATATCAAGAAGCAATCAGCTTAATGTTTAGAAATATTGACATTTCAGGTATCAAGTTTTCTCTCGTCTCTTATAACATTTTGGCTCAGGTAAAGTGGTAATCAGTAAAAGATGATTCTTTTTTATTATTATTATTTCATGTCTAATAACATTGGGTTCTTTCATTGAATACTGAATTTATGCATATATCCATGTAACTATGGATTTATATGTGATGTATTCATTTGGGTATATGTGTAAAATGATGCATGCTTTTAATCTTCGACTCTTTAATTAATTTGGCATTTGGTTTTCATCTGGGTATGCGTGTTGGTTGTTGCTTTTTTCTGTTTCATTCTTTCATTTGTTTTTATATAAATGTGACTTATTATTCTCAATCTTTCTAATTTGTTCTTCAAGTCCAGATTCTGTATATGGTTTGGTTATTTATTTTATGTGATGAGGGGATCCGTTTGTGCTGTTAACTGTCACCACTATTGTCTCTGATTTTTTATCATATACATCTTTGAATCTTATATTTCAAATAATTTTTTGTCTCTAGGTGTATGTGAAGAGCTCTTTATTTCCACACTCTCCACCTCCTTGTCTAAAGTACGCATTTTAATTTTGGTCATCGTTGAATGAATTTTTTGGCTAAACAAGAATTATGTTTTTTGTTTGAGCTTACATGCCAAGTATGAGAAAAAAATAATAAATGTCGTGCATCATTGTCTAATTGGTATTATAATGGATGAAAATGTCAACACTGACTGATATATTGATAGGCCAAAATTATGTAAATACCAATGCATGGTAAAATCAATAAATATGACTTATATTTGCTTCAAAAACTATTCTAATGAAATTTTAGACACTTCTGGTCAATAATGCACGACTCAAACTGATACACTGCTTAAGTTGTAGAATGAATAGTACATATTTACTTCGTCAGAATGGAATTGGAATCACTCTGATAAAAGGAAAATCTGATGTATACAATGATATGACAATGGGGTTAATTTGAACAGGAAATAAGATATCTATTGAGGGGCATGAGATTTCGGTTCCCTCTATCAGAATCTGATTCCCTTTCCTTATGTAATGTACTTTGTGAAGTAATTTTCCTTTCTAACCAGCAGAGCTCATCTTGTCAACATCAAAGTATCTTCTGCATGCCAACTGATAAGTTGGAAAAGATGTTCTCTAACCAATTTAATTAAGTCTTTACTTTATGTTAATTTTAAAGGTACTTGTGTAATTCTCAGTTTGAGACATAATATCATGCATATGATTGCGAGGACAGCTGTATGGGGAATTACCTCTCTTTTTCTCATTTCTCTTTAGTTTCTCCCTGTTCTGGTCCAGCATCGCTTTTATAGCAGGAAAATATGTAATGCTTGACAGTGTGGAATATGCTAGCTTCTTGTGCTTCGCTTATAGCTATAGCTAAGTTGTCAAGATGATTAACATCTGAATCATGAGTTTTATATATGCTACCATCCCTACAGGTGGAAAGCTCGCTCACGAGCAGTCTTGGCCATTCTCAAGAATCTTGAGGCTGACTTTCTCTGCCTTCAGGTTTATTTGTGTCTCTTTTTAATCCATTTATTTTATTTTATTTTAAAATTTTCTGATAGAAGTCAAGTCTGTTGTCTCCATCCCATCTACCTGTAAGTTGAATTCTTCAACTTTTTCATTGACTTTCTTTAATACTCCTTTCTATTGATTGTAAAGTTAAATTTATCTTATATATGTGTATTATTGGAAACATAATCAGGAAGTCGATGAGTATGATAGCTTTTATAAAGGAAATATGATGAGCAACGGTTACTCTAGTATTTATATTCAGAGAAGTGGGCAGAAACGTGATGGATGTGGAATTTTTTTTAAGCATGACAGGTATCATTAATCTGCTATTGTTCCGATGTGTGATAGATTGGAATACAATATGTTATGTTAAGCATGTCTTATGCTGACTTGATATAGCTTATTGTGCATAATCAGGTCCATTTGATATAGCTTATTATGCGTAGTCAGGTCCATTTCCTATGAACTTAACTTTTGCATTTGAAACCAAAGCTTTTTTGAATTCATATTGTTAATTTCTGATTACCTTTTGTGAGGAACCAATCGAACAAATAAAATCTATATGGGGAAGTTTGCATCATGAATGGTCAAATTTGTACCTAGAAATCATAGGAAACTTAATTTTATGCTTGAATTTTTTACTCAAATGTAATGTCATAGTTACAGCATCTTAGATGCGAAAATTGCAAGCATATGTTATGTCATAACTTGTCTTGGTCTGTGGTATAAATTATTTGATAGCAAGTTTGAATCAGTAACCCATAGTGGTTTTTCACTTCCAGAAAGACATCTGCTGATTATTTGATTGTCAATAATGTTAATTCCTTCTAATCATTCTCCGTCTTGTTGATTCAGTGCAGAGTTGATCTTACATGAAAATATCGAGTACAATGATCTTGTGGATTCAATTCAGGATGAAAACCTAGCATCTGATGACACAAAAGATGACAAGCAAGCTAGTAAAAATGAATGTGTTGAACCAAAAAATGGTAAATATGTTCTCTTTCATGGTTTTAATTTTCTGCCTTATGGTGCATGGTGAGTTGAAAGAAAGGAATCAGAATGGATTTCAGAGTATCACGTAGAGATTAGGTTAAATAATTTCTACTTAATATTTGATTTTATGAAGGAGAAGTAGGACCCAAGTAAGCGAACAGAGGTCATGGGGATAAAGGAAATGAAAATTTGTCCTCCACCATAGATCCATCCATTATAAGAGTCTGTTTTTCTCCTATCTGGACATCTGAATTGGATGATTCTTCTATAGATATCGTGTTTGTTAGTTTGTATGTCTGCAATTGGTTATTGTTGGCATAGTTTAAAACGAAGCTTACTTCTTAAATGGGACCTTTTCAGATTCAGCATTAGAAAGTACCTCTCAGGATCGTGGAGATCCAAATGATCCTCGGGTTAGACTAAAACGTGACTGTGTTGGTGTTATGGCTGCATTCAAACTTAAGGATTCTTACAGTCACGTGGTTATCATCGCCAACACACACATTTATTGGTAAACTCACTTAATATTATTTAATATCTTTCCTATTTTCTTATGTCTATGTTTGCATACCTTCCCCTTCTTATGTCTTGATTGTTTTTGTATTTGATTGGTTGGAATTTAGAAAATCAGTTTTTGTTATAGGGATCCAGAGTGGGCTGACGTCAAGCTTGCACAGGCTAAATATCTTCTATCGCGTTTATCTCAATTTAAGACTCTAGTATCAGACAGATTTGAGTGCAAACCTTCTGTAGTTGTGGCTGGTGATTTCAATTCAACCCCAGGGGATAAGGTTTGCATGGAAATTTCCACTCCTTACCTTAACCTAGTTTCTTGCAAAGGAAGGCAGAAGTAAGCTGTAAATTTCCACGTCTTTTGAGTCCTAAACATGTAAAAATCAAGTCGAAGTTTTCCTGCCGAGTAGGAAGTCTTTTTGGCTTCATGCCTGATTGTTGTTAGAAAATTATGTTTGCTTCTGGGACAGAGCTTAATTTCGAGGCTTAGCTTGATAAACACTGAGCATGAAAGCATGAAGTCAAGGACAACTTTGTTGCGTCTTTTATATATATATATATATATATTGTTTTTCTTTTTACTAATGATTATAACATTTCTTATTGTTTCAGGTTTATGAGTACGTTGTTTCAGGCAACACTACTTCGGCGCCAATGCCGGAAAGTTTGGACGACCTTCCTATTCCCTTGTGCAGTGTCTATGCCAGTACAAGAGGAGAACCAACATTTACAAATTGCACGCCGGACTTCACCGATACACTTGATTACATATTCTATTCCCCTTCTGACCACGTAAAGCCAGTCAGTATCCTTGAGCTTCCAGAGTTGGACTCTCCTGATGTTTCTGGTGGATTACCAAACTATAGCTATCCAAGTGATCATTTACCAATTGGTGCAGAATTTGAAATTTCCAGGACATAATATTTCTGATTCGGCAACATTACAGAAGAGTTCAGAATCAAGGTCTAAAAAAATAAATAAATAAAAGTGTTTCTACAAGTTTCTTCATTTATTTATTTTGATATTAATTCATGGGGGTTTGGGATATTTGTAATTTGTTAGGTGTAGACATGTTAGCTTGATATATACATAATATTTTGACTAACTTTGAAACTTGTTGACCTTAATTAAATCTTTATTTAATAATTGTGTCTGGTTCATGATGAACAAAAAATTCATATGATTCGTCGTCACTACATAAAACAGTTAAGAAGTGAAATTACTTATTTACCAAAAAAAATTAATAAGTGAAATTGCTTAAAAAAAAAAAAAAAAAAAAACAACAAATGGGGTAAATTACACTTTCTTAAGATCAAACTCTTCATGTTTTGACGTAAAAATTGGGATAATTACAATAACGTGCCTTCTGGTTTAAAACTTTTGCAAGATCACCATTGCATTCTTTTATTTTTTTTATTTTTTATTTTTGGCAGAAACTTCTAGTTGCATTTTTATTGCAATTTATCAATTTTCACTTTAAAATAGATAATTAAGGTCAAAATTTTCTGCTTGGAAAACAAAAACACCCTTTTTAAGTAAAACTCATTATTCAAAAAAAAAAAAAAAAGTAAAACTCATTATTCCACTTGGAAATAAATAAAACACCAACAAATTGAAACCTTAATAACCCATAACCAATTGCAGAGCAGGCTCCTAACAAAACCTCAAAAAAAAAAAAAAAAGGGAAAAATGCCGTACAGTCAAACACCATAGCAGACCATGGATTTTTTTTTTTTTTAAATAAATTTTTGGATGATGGAAAATAACCATTTTATTAATTTTACAAAAACAAATTAATCCGAGATTAATAAGTTAGCTTTGAAGTTTTGGAGAACAACAATTGTTCAAAGCAAATTTGATCCTAGTCTGCGACCACCATCTTTATGTGCCATGCAACACGGTGCAAAGATGGGATGGAATGGGAGTACTTTGAAGAAGTCGCAATAAAAGCCGCAAGAATTCAAAGTCGGAGTTTGATTGATTCTTCAGTGCACATATGTTGCAGCAAGGGAAGAAGTATTTGTATACGTGTGCAAGAGAAATTTTTTTTTTTATTTTGAGGAATGAAATGGTTTTCTTTTTTTATTTATAAGGGTATTTTTGTAAATTAAAAAAAAGGAAAAAGAAAATCACGTGCACGCGCAAAAGATAACACGGAGTTACATACCGTACTGATACATTGAAAGTTGTTGAGTGGAATTAAAATTGAATAGACAAATAATAAAAATATATATATATATATATAAAAGGGAAAACATTTTTTATAATTAATTATTTATTAAGTTTTAAAAGGCAGAAGTAGAAGGACTAAAGGAAGGAGAGTACAGAAAGAGAGCAGGTGAAGTCCACTTTAGGGATTTAAAATTGAAAGGGTCAAATAAAATAAAATAAAATAAAGAGTTTAATAGCAAACTGCACACTTGATAGCCAATCAAAATCTCTCTGCAACTTCCTTATCGTTTTAAATACTTTTGTTTCTACTTTCTTTCTATATAACCAGAAACTGCAAGAAAAACAAACAACTAGCAAAACTAAACTAAACTCTTTCTCTTTCTCTCTCCTTGTAGCTCCATTTCCATGGCGAATCCCATTTCACCTCCTCCTCAATCACCATCATCTTCTTCTTGTTCTTCGAAACGGAGGAAGCTATCGCACAATAATCAACCACAGGCGCTAATTCCAGGACTTCCAGACCACTTAGCTCAAGTCTGTCTATCTCTAGTTCACCCTTCGTTTCTCTACTCAGTTTGCCGGTCATGGCGTCGTCTTATCTACTCCTCTTCTTTCCCTCCTTTCCTCTCCCTTTACGCTCTTCTCTCTACTACAAATCCATCTCCTCCTAATGAGATCCGAACCCGAACCCAACAACAACAACCCGAAGTCCACTTCAGCTGTTTCGACCCGATCTCTTCCGCTTGGCAGGCTCTTCCATCTCCCCCCACGGAACCACCGCACCGCCTCCTCCTCCACCACCCTTGTTTCATATCCCGCAATCTTCCCATACAGACCGTTTCCGTCTGCGGCGAACTCGTTCTCCTGGCGGCCACCTCCGACGACTTCGTCCCGGCTCTTCCTCGTCCTCTCATATTCAACCCGCTCTCCAAGTCCTGGAAATTCGGTCCCAACTTCTCAGCCCCAAGGCGATGGTGCGCCGCCGGAGCTCTGCGAGGTTCGGTGTACGTGGCGAGCGGGATCGGAACCCATTACTCCATTGACGTCGCTCGGTCGGCGGAGAGGCTCGATTTGAAGAACAATTGGGAATGGGAAAGATTGAGCGGATTGAGGGACGGGAGGTTCAGCAGAGAAGCCATAGAGGCGGTGGGCTGGAGAGGGAAGCTTTGCATGGTCAATGTGAAAGGGAGCGCCGCCAAAAACGGCGTCGTTTACAATATGGAGGCGGACGTTTGGGAGGACATGCCGGACGGAATGATCGCCGGGTGGAGAGGTCCGGTGGCCGCCATGGATGAGGAGGAGATGTTCGTGGTGGATGAGAGAGACGGTGCTTTGAGGAAGTACGATACCGTAAGGGATTGTTGGATCCGTATAATGGAGTCGGATAGACTCATAGGCGCCGTGCAGATGGTCGCCGGCGGTGGCAGAGTTTGCGCGGTTTCTGCTGGCGGCGGAGAGATTGTGGTTGTCGATGTAGCGGTTTCGCCGGCCAGCCTTTGGGTTGTGGATATTCCGTCCGGGCTTCAAGCTCTGGCGGTTCATATACTGCCTAGAATGACCCGTCCATAAAGAACCATACGGAGGTTGAAAATTTGTTTATAAAAAAAGAAAATTAATTTAATTTATTTTTCAATTTACCGAAAGTACATGGTTGATTTTGTTTAAACATAATGAGATATTAGATTATGTTTCACTTTTATGGGAGTTTTAATTTTCTTCCCTTTTTCTAATTAATTTTGTTTGGCAAAAAAATCGGGGAAAGTGAAAATTTGTCCGTTACGGAAAAGGCTTTCGTCTAGTCTCCCTAGGATGTCTACGTGTCACGATTACAAGGAACACCATTCATTAGAAGAAAAATTGCCTGAAAATCTACAAGAAAAACAGTAAGCGTTGTAACTAGTCTTTACTCTGAATACATCTAATACCAGACGTGTCTGATTTGATGCCCCAAAAAGATATTGTTTTTTAAAAGGGACTTTAGGGATTTTGGCCTTTTGCACAAGTGGGTACAATATCTAACTTTTCATTTTGTCGTCAAACTGACCAAAAAAGTTTCTCTAAATTCAAATCTGTTATTACCCAATCTCTCATTAGTTGTAGTTAAGTATTTGACCCCCCCAAAAAACAAAAAAAAAAAGATTTAGTTAAGTAATCTAGTAACCAATTGATAATATAAAACATGCAAACGAGGAGGCAGTTGAAGGTGGGAGCGACAACGGGAAGTGTTTATGTTTGTCTTGCTCTTTTCTATATTTGCCCATATATACCATAGAGATGTTGGTAAGCTGTGATTCGCCAGCAATAGAAAGCGAATCAATCTTATTGAAAAAGTATTTTATATAACCGGCCTGGTGGTATTAATCTCCTATTCTTTCTTTTTTTAGTAGTATTACTCTTTTATTTAGTTAGTAACATGTGAAATGAATTCATTTTCTCATACAGATTTTTTGGGTGAATCATTGTCTTATGTAGATAAACTACATATCAATAATTAATTCAAACCTAACAACTACAGGATAAGCAAATTTATGAATGACATAGTAGGCTGTTATCAAGAGCTAACATGGTAGGCTGGACATCTAAATCTAATAGGCTAAGCATCATTGGCTGTAAGTTTAAATGGCTTAAAATCTTTTATACTCAAACAAAGTCACTAGTTTCTAGAAACTATTGTTAGCCCGAATTTCAATCTTTAGATTAAAAAAATAAAAAATAAAATCCCATGAAGGAAAAAATACTCCTCACCTATTAATGAGAAATATTTAGGAAATTTTTATTTACTTTGATTTTTAATATTGAAATTATTGAATACAAGAGTGATCGACATGAGAACACACCATCAATAATTATCATACCAGAAACAGGTTAGGTGGGTTGAATTCTTAGGAATTAAATTTAAGAGGAAAATATCAACTTGTTATATTCACTCTCTTTAAAACAAATCTTGTTTAGTTCTTTCAAAAAACGTCTTTCTCCTAAGTTATATATCAAAAATTTCTATTCTAAAAAATCGATAGTTGATTTTTCATATTAACGTGTATAATGAATATTGGTGATTAGAGACCAATAAAATTTAAGATAAAATGAGTGAGCAAGGCACTACATTGGGAAAATTCGCTTGGACGCGAAGATAGGCAACGTTGGTGATGGTGATGTTTCGTAAATATGGCCCTCATTTTTGGCAGTATTTGTATTGTTTTTTGGAATTACGTTATATTTCTAAAGATACATACTAATCCTATTCTATACGTATAAATATAATTTTGCATGATTACAAAGTGGGGAAGAAGGATTTTCACAAAAGTCATAATTATTCTCTATGATATAGTTAAAGAATAATGTTAGACTAGATATATATACTAATTAATCATTCCAAAATACTTACTAAATGATAAGCATCATTATTTATAATTTATATTTAATTATATATATATTTTTTAAATTTATTTATTTATATTTAGATTATATTAAAATTTTAACTAATAATATAAACATATTACTTTTTCATATCGTGAATTCGAATCTAACAATTTCAATGTAAAAGAAATAAACGTTTATTTCAATAAAGCAAATGAACAAATAATTCCCGTTTGGGGGGTCTCATGATTGTTTAGAGCCATTCCGATAAAGCTGGAAAGGTCCAGGTGGGAGGCACGAGGGATGGACATAAAATGATGGGGTAGTCGAGAAGTTTAATGGAGTATGAGACATAATAAAAATGGAAAGTTTGTGACTTTTTGCAATCAATACGAGAGAAAAAGAAACAGGAAGAGGATGCGAAATGAACAAAAAGAACAATAAATGAGAAAAGGTGAAAAAGCGGATATTTTGTGGGTTTGGTTGAGCGGTTGAGTGAAAAAAAAATAAAATGATTTTTTTAAAAAATTTTTTCAGCCATTTCGAGTGGTTGATAAAAGTAACCTTTCTCGCACGCATTTGCATTTCCTCTCCAAGACCAACCATTTGTTTGTTTTCCTTTTCCAATTTTATTTTTTTGGATTTTTAATTTCATAAAATTTCCGCTCATTTTAAGGAAAGTTTGTGTCTATATACATATAACCAATGTGGCATTTGCCTTTTTCTAAAATGTAAAGTAACATATTTTCGCTATTTTTTTGGATAAATTTTAAAACCAAAATTTTATGTAAAATCATGTTTGTGTTTATGTTTTTATAATTTTTATTGATCAATTTATACGAATAGAATATCAAATTTCAAGCATAGTTGGAGATATAAGTTGTTAACGTAAGAATCATTGTTTTGGTAATATATATATATATATATATATATCTCAAAATAATAAAATATATGTAATATAACGAAATCCGAAAATAAAATATCTTTTGATAACATGGCTAGTTTTTAATTTTAATTTTTTTTTTATATTTTTCTATATAATTTGTTTATATTAAGTGTATGTTAGTATTTATTAGATATTTAAGTCTTTTTTTTTTACTAAACCATATATAATTTATTTATTTTAATTGTTTACCAATGTTAGTTAAATATTTTAATTAACTATGAATAGATTGGAGAAAAAAAAAATATGAACACTAAAGTTATTTGGCATTTGTATACGATAGTTTATAATTGTAGTAATTTTTTATTTTTATTTATTTAATATCTCTAATATATTATAATTGTCATTAATTTATACTAATAAATAATTAAATTAAACAAATAATATGTCATTTAATAGAAAAAATAAAAATCAAATATATTGACATGTAGCTGCCATTTTTTTCCCTTTTTCCTTCTTCGTCGCAGAGAGAGAAATTTTTTTTAAAAATTATAAATTATTTTTAAATTTTTATTATTTTTATGATTCAAATCCATATTTTTATAACATAAATAAAAATATTCGATCACTAATTATCCTGTTCATAAGCGGCGGAGAAAGAGATTAGCTTGCATTTTATTAGGAAAAAAAAAAAAAAAACTTTAAAATAATTGTTTGGGAAGGCGTGGCCCAAAAGGGTGGTGGAGTAAAGCCGGTTAGCCCGTGACGGAAAGGAAAAGTAAAGAGACTGCCACTAACAGACAAAAACAACTTTTTCGGATTCACGCCATTCTTTTCTCACCCAGCCTTGTCGGTCCCCACCGCTCTTCATTTATTTAATAATGGATGCCCACTATTCTATTTTTATTTGTTCATTTATTTATTTTGCTAATTAAGTGTAAACCTACATTTTGTGTGAAGGGAAGTTTCTAATAAATTCCAGCAACAATAATAAATAAGAAAAGTTTGACAATAAAGAATGTATATCCTACTAGAAGGATCTGAAGCTTATATATATATATATATATATATATTAGGGAAGAAAATTTTAATACCATGATTATTCCCAACTGGAATTCCAAAAGGGATAAGTTAGGTTGCATATAGGTTTGTCTTTAAGTATGTATTATATTATGTGTTAACACTAGTGCTACAAAATATATATGATCAATATATATATATATATTATTTGTACATAAAATTTGAGGTCAATTTGAGGTCTCATTGATCGTAACTCTCACACTCTGCTTTTGGTGCAATTATACTTTTTTATAGGCTTTATAGCACATTCTGATATTCTGGTCGAGCTTTTTTTCACATTTTTTTTTTGGCCTTTTCATCCAAAGTGTCAAAATCAAAGACTTTAGCTTTCTATGTAATTGACGATCTGTCTTCCTTTTCCAAGGCAGTTAATGATATTAACAAAATATCTAATTTTACCACCGAACAATACAAAAACACGAATCAATCTCACATTCACCTACAAGTATTTTCACTCTTTCAATGCATACAAAAAAAAGACAAATTAAAACTTTCCCTTAAAATCAACTTCACTCAAAAAGCAAATCATATTACATTTTGTTTGAATTAATAAGCCTCTAAAACGAGTTATAATAATAATAAGAATAAATTTTTGAAGTCTAAGGATAGAGCTTGCGTTTGAGAGATATATAGATATAATGTTTACCATCATATCATCCAAGCGCCATGATATTCTGTAGTATTTTCCACTTCGAATGTGTTCAGGAACATATCTGTTGTGGATCAGAAGAAAATTTATTTTCGAAGAGGAATGAAATTAAAGCAAAATTAGGATAATAAAAGACTACATAATCGCGTAATTTTTAATAAAACTAAAAAGGAAACCTATTGGGTTTGGAAAGCGGCTACTGTGTTGTTGCAGGGAAGCCTCCATTTTCATCATCGGTGCTTTTGAATTTATAAAATCCTCCTCCATTCTATATCTTATACAAGAATGCGTTTGGAGGAATATGTAGATAATAACATAGAGTTAATTACCAAAAATAAAAGATGACAACTCTTGCTCTTCCAATGTAGGAAGACCAAAAAAATGGCGAAGTTGGCTAGTCCAACCAAGACAGATATGAATTTTTAGATATGAACTTCAAAAAATCATTCAAACAAAGGATGTGAAAATAAAAGGAGGAAAGCAATTAACTGGAGCCAAAAAAAGAAGAAGAAGAAGAAGAAGAAGAAAAGATTGATTTTACTATTTCTATTTCGTATATACAAAAGAGTGCTAAGATATAATAATAAGGGATTAACCAGCTTTTCCAAATCAAATTACTTTTAACTCATATACCAAAAATATTATATTTCTATTTAATAGTTGCATCAAGTTTCCATCTCCTCATCATCACTGCCACCTCCAAACATGGAAGCCATTTTCAATGCTAGCTTTGCGGCCATTTCTCTACGCTGAAAATCAGGCATCAACCTCAAATTGCCCCGCAGGTTTCCAATCTCAGACATCAACTGTTCCAAATCCTCAAAGTCAAAATGTGAACTCTCATCTGGATTCTTCTTGTCGTCATGTTCTTCTTCATGTGGTACAGCTCCATTGCCAATCTCATTATGCAATGAAGTCGTTGATGTAGACGGCTGCAGCTTTTCCTTATCAGATTTGGTTCCATTCTCTGAGGTTGTCTCTATGTCACAGGTGGTGGCAAGACCATCTGCAGAAACCCATCTTATATTTGTATTGTCCCACGGTTCAGCTGAGCCAGAAGATAAAATTTCATACTCAACTTCGTATTCAGACTCTTCATCTGACAAGACTGATATGAGAGAACAGAAAGATTTAGCATTCTGGTTAACAAGTCAAACACAAGCAAAAGGTAAATAAGTTGTGTATAAAACCTTCATTTTCAGGCAATGATGGTTTGTTTATCTTATCACCGGACTTTAGAATCATTCCAGGCCACATGTGAGCAGAGAGAGCACCAAAGATTCGCTCAACTCCTTGTGAATCGCCATCAACTGATAAACCTGTCAAACAAATCATCTTTATCTCATCGATGTATAACAAATAGTAATGTTTATAGAAAAAAGTTTTGACACACATAATAAAGATGGTTATGATTTTTTTCACTTGCAACAAAATCTCAAGTTAGTTGAATCCTTCCTATTCAGGGAACCAATTATAACTCCATAAATTTATCACATGTTTTCGCTTAAGTTTTATACAACTCTGAATTGTGCACGTATTATAAAGCTATTATGAAGCAAGGTGAAGGTGATTCTATAAAGCTATCATAACCTAAAGCACATCAAAGTTCTGAATATAATCAGAGTAAGCATATTCCTCAGTTTTTTTTACAAGACATCTAACTTGATTTAACCATAGTTGTGAACATCTGAATGCAGGACAAGGCAGTGTAAAGGCCTTACATTTGTCGAAGTCAGCATTTGATGCACATGCTTCAATGTACTCAATGTTATGCTCAGTGCACCACTCCAAACATGATCTTCTGGTCTCCCACGAGGATTCATCTTCTCCCAACAAGCTACTACCTTCGGTCTCAGAAATTCCATATTCAGCAAACTCAATATGAGAGTCATCAGACAATTCTCCAACCTTTAGGAGGTGCCTTCTGTATTCAGAATGCACGGGATGACCTGGAACAAGATCAACTTTGTTTCCTATGCATAATAATATCTCGAAATTTTGAAGATCATTGTGAGATACCCAATCCCTAAGTACAGCAAATGACAGCGGCTGAAAATAATGTCACAAAAGGAAATGCACCGTCTCAAGACAAGCCCAAAATGAAATGAGAATGAAACATCAAGAAGAAACAAGTAACATAGTGTGAACGGTAAGAGACTTACATCAGTCATGTCAAAGACCATAACAAGGGCAGCCAATTGGGTATATGTTGGAAGCGTGGATATGGAGAATCCATCATGAAGATGAGCGATGCATATGGAAACATCAGCCATGTAGTACTTTGTGTTGATAGTCCAGCTGCTTACAAGAAACCAACAGAGCAGCACAATGATTGGATCAAAAGTTCATAAAATAAAATGAAGAAACACTACTAACTTACCCATTCATAAAATAAAATGAAGAAACACTACTAACTTACCCATGGAGTAACACTTCTGATGATGATGAATCAGAAGCATCTTCAAAATCCACAGAGACTAGGCCTACATAATCATATTTTCAGCCAATTTACATACACACTAGAGAGCACAACTTTACAGGCAGAATTCTAATCTAAGAAAAATGCGAAGCAACAAAAAAGAACAATCATTTGAATATTAAGAAACAAAAGACATAAAAAGACAATTGAAACACATATAAATTCAAAAACCAGATTAGAATCTTTGACTAACAAAGGAATAAGAAAAACAAAGAAAGAGTGAAAGGGAAAGCAGCATACGAGAGAGGAGAGTGCGCTTGCCGACGTTAGAGGATCCAATGAACAAGATGCTCGGCTTCTTCTCCAGAGATTTTTCATCATCATAAGAGGGATCCTGTCCCTGCATATTTCCTGGAAGTCTAAACCACCTAGTGAGCTTTGATGATGGATGGTAATGGCAACGATTATGAACTACCTTGCTTAGGGTTCTCAAGATTGGGAAACAACCCACCAATTATGTGGTGCCACTACCTTGTGCTCACCGCTCTTTTAATCTCCTATAAAGTCAAGACAGAAGCGTTTAGGATTGTATTTATATCCTGCCATAAAATTTGTTTATGATCCATATAACCAAAGAAGACACAAAAAGTAAAAAGATAATAATTATAACTTTGACACTTTACTATTTAAAAACAATTAGGATATTTGATGGATATGCAGAATATTCATACTGAGACAGATAAAGATCGAAGCTATTGATTCATGAACAATGAATTTAGCAGTACAATTTGCATTCACAAACAATTTTTTAAAAACTTGAAAGCATGCTCTGGTGCAAGACAGGCTAAATAGCCACAGAGTGGTGTAACAAAAACATTATTACAAGGAAGCACAAGCTTCAAAAGGAAAACAGGGTTAACTGCACTAATGCAATATATACTATATTTTTAATATTTTTATTAAGTAACAATCTTGATTTATGTTTATACAAAAACACATGAATATTTAGGATTGTTATACAGATGTTGTATATTGGTTTAATAGGGCACGTTTTTGAGGTATTAGAAACTTAATTCAAGAATCCCATGATCAAAATTCTATAACAAAGAACTCCAATCTCAATCAGAATTTCAAACATAAATAAAATCTTTCGCAAACTGTTCTTTAAATGTTGAAATAAAACTATAAAAGCTGTATACAAAATTCATAAGATAAGAGGGGCATGCTTGCAAGTTCTAAAACTAAAACTGGTAGGAATTTTAAAAAATAGTAACGAGATTTGAACTTAAAAAATAAAAAATAAAAAAGAACAATTACTACATGCACTTCAAAGGACATAATTAACAAACATACTTATTTGATAATCACCAAAAGGAAAATTAAAAATACCAAAATAAAAGAATATATGAAAAATACCTCAAAAATGAAAAAAAGATTGAATCAAAAACCGAAAAGAGAAAAGCAAGAGACTTGTCATGAGTCTCTCTGAGGGCCGGAGGAGGCTGACTCTCTTTCCCTACTGTGTTTCTGAGAGAGGAAGGGGAGGCTAGGTTAAAATACGAATATACCCCTGCCCTTTATGATGCAAGATTAGGGGTAATTGCGTCAATCAACATTTGACAGTAAATCTAAACATACAAATCAAATATCCAATGTTAGATCCCCACGGCCGCACACCTTTACCATTTATGGAACACGTTAGGGGTGTCAGGTACAAGACCACGTGCGCACACTCCACGTCATTGGATGGTACGGTTTTTTCGTAAATAAAATGGAAATCCAAGGCCGGAAGTTAAAATCCAGCAAAGGTCACCACATTTTATTTTATTTTTTATTTTTTTATTTTTTCCCTCCACCTCTCAAAAGGGATTCGATGAGGAATCGCGGAGCCCGGCCCCCAGCTTTTTCAAAACGAAGGAAATGAAGAGCCCACCTGTAGTCGTTTGTCTATCGGTCGGTCGGCTGGCCACGCGTCCGCATTTTATTGGCTAAGTGGAGTTTAAATTACCACAATGTCACTCCCGGCTGATACAAACCCACACACTCGTTTATCATTCGCAATCGTAGGGTTCGGTTTTTTCCTCTTCAAAACCAGAAAAAGAAAATAAAATTAAACCCAAAAAAAAAAAAAAAAAAATGGAAGCAAAGAAAGGAAAAAAGTAAAAACTTTTCCTTCTCTCTCTCTCTCTCTCTCTCTAGATTCTCTCTCATCGAAGAGATTGTTGTTATTAGCTTTAGTTGGATTGATTATTTGATATTGTAATCTGGTGGTGGTGGTGGCGTTTGATATGGTTTATCGGTGGTCTCTAATTCGCTTGGTGCAGGTCGGGAACTTGTTCGCCTTTTTTTTTTTTTTTTTTTGGGGGGGACTTCATTTTTTTTTTTTTTTTCCCCTTCTTCTTCTTCTTCCTCTTCCAATTAGGTAGTTTCAGTGTTATCTTGGTGATTGGTTGTTTTTTTTGGGAGAGAAGAGGAAAAAAACAAAAACAAAAAAAAAGGCGAAATGGGTCCCGCCTTGCATCAACTGAATCGGAGACCGCGGTGAAAAACGGCGTTTCTTTTATGGATCTTGCGTTTTCCTGTTTGTCGGAGCTCAGATCTCAGGTTGGAGATTTATGTATTTCTGGATTATATAGATAATATGTCTATGTATACATATATTTGTCTGTGAATTAGTGTTTTGTGTTAGCTTCTTTTTTTGTTTTTTGGCATTTTGGATCTATTTATTTTTTGTTTAATCTTTTGAAACGATGAAAGATTGATTGCAAAGGACAATTGATTTACGAATCCGAGCTATTGATTTTTGAGCTATGATGTTCAATGGGATTAATTTGTATATTTTGAGAATTAAAGTCTGCTTTTTTTTTTTTTCCTTTTTTTTGTGGATTTGCCACTGAATTCGAATTATTAGATTTCAAGGTTTTTCATTTCCGTGGAAATGATTCTTGTTTATGCGAACGAAAGCAATGAAATAATTTGATTGAATCACTTTTTTTTTTTTTTTCCAAGATCTGTATAGCTGGTTGTTTGAATTTGTGGATATAATTGGATTGACTTAGATGGATGCGAGGGTCAAAAAGTGCAAGCGAGCTATTCAGATCTGATTGATTGAGGCTCTTTATACGTATGCTCTGCTTGATTTTGCAGTAGTATGTACTTTAGTCATGCATAAAGGGACCGCAAATCTAAAGGGATTGTTATGTAAATATGTGTATATATGGAAAATTTAGATTCAAAATCTTTAGCTTTTGTTAATTTTATGATACCTCTCTTTAATTTAATCTGAATGCAATCTCTTCTTTTAGTCAACCACAAAGTTGACCAATAGAATATTCATTAGACAACCACTTTTTTTAAGTCGTCTATTACCCTTATATATGTTAAAAATTAATCATTTTAGAAGAAAAAATAAATGCCTATGTTATTTAGTCTTTTTTATTTTTTATTATTTTTAAATTAAGTAGGATAGATTGTCATTTTCAAAAAAATTGAACCCCTCAGTTAGATGGAGTCAAAAAAAGAGGTCTGCCTAATCGTTTAAATACCTAAGAAGTCTTTGTGTACTTCTCCCCATATATATATACTGATAATAAAAGAAAAAGAAGGAAAAGAAAAAAACTTGAATCTGGAAGCTATAGCTTTGCTACATTTTTATTTTTATATTTTTAACACTTTTGGTATGCTTGAAAACATGTTTTTAATCAGTAAATGTCTTGAGCATGCATAAAATCTATGTAAATAGAGTTGCTAAATACATTTTACTGTTCAAAAAGATGAACGACGAAGATCTTTATTTTCTATTTTTTTAATTTTGTTATTGGTGCATAGTATCTTACCACATTATTTTGCTCTCATAATCCAATTTTATGATTGCTTTTATTTTTAATTTTCTGTTTGGCCTAGGTATACTTTTCACTACAGTTTTGGTAGTTGTGTGGGTTTCACTTTTTCTTCCTTTACTGTCCTCTCCATCATTGTTTTTACTTTAGTTAGATCTTTTTTTCCTTTTTATTTGTCTTTGGATCCATAGTGTCCCACTAACAAAGTATGCTCTGCTTTACTTGGTTTGAGTCACTGACATCACTAATTATTCCTGTGTGGAGATAGTGGTTATTTATGGTACTGGAATTCTCCACCTAAGGGTCCATTTAGTGATGCCAATGGAACATCATGTCTTTGGAATATGTTCAGATCCCTCATCCTGGGGGCAAAAAAAGGAAAAGAAAAGAACAGAAATACTGTTTTGTCGGTATAGTAACATTATTACGGTACAATTAATTGCTCAATTATATATATATATATATATATATTTTTTTCCCGGGTGGGCGAGGTCTGAGGGGAGGGATGTTGTTGAGGGAGATGAGGATTACCAAGGGGATTAAACTTGTTGACAAGAATAAGCACCCAACAAGCTTGAAACTGGGAATCATATCTGGAAGGTTGTCCTTAGAATCTCAAACTGTAAAGAGTTTTATAGATATGAAGCAAAGGAGAGGAACATGTACGTGATGTTTCTTTTTGTATTAGAGGTGGAAGATAGAATAAATGAAGCCAATACTTTGTGTGGAAAAGAAATGAGACTTCTCTTCTTTGATTGATGATTTTGACCCTAGAAATGGATATTATGTGTTGATGATGGACAAGTGATGGCTATCTTTTATTGCAACTAAAATACATTACATCTTAGGCATGATGTATACCCAAACTTAATTATTACCAGTTTTTAATAACTGATTTCAAATTACTATTTGATCCATTGGATATGTTTTGATAGCAGCCTGGCAGATGCTGTTCACTGTGCTTTTTTAGGGGACGTAGGGGTATACAAAATGGTGCTTCTGCTTATAAGCTTCTTTTGCAAAGCAATGTAGGAGGTACTTCTCGTATCTAATATGGCTTTTGCATTTGAAATTTATTGAATTTAAGGTTTGTCCACATCGCAAACTAATATAAGTATATTTTCAAGATCCATGGTACAAATATGATAGTTTTTGAGATTGCAATACTACCAACCTTCCTAAAATCCCATATGATCAAGGGAAATGGGAATGGGCAATATGTGAAGGTGCACTCTCCATGCATAGCCACATTGAATCCAACTTATGGTTTCCATATCTAGTATTTTCTTGGCAGTGGGAAAGGGAAGTTATTAATTGTCTGTTTGAGGTTGGCTGAGTAGAAATTCTGTAGACTTGGAAGTCTTTGAATTGGTTCTATGAGTATTGAGGCTTAAAAGTGGTAATTAGAATAAAAATTTCAATTCCTGATTATATTTTCCTTCCCTTGAATGGCTTTATAATCATATATAATCTTTGCATCCCTGTGAAATAATATATATGTTTCTTGGTCGAAGTTAATGTTTTAGTTTCATAGGGGAATTTCAAAAATATTCTGAAAAGCCGTAAATAGAGTCGACAGTTTCTGACTTTTTTTAACCGAACAAAGATAACTGTTTCTGACTTTATAACCTGGCCCTTTGTTTATTTATTTATTTTATTATTATTATTATTATTATTTTTTTTTTGCAACTTTATAACCTGGCCTTTCTGGAGTATATTTGTCTTGTGATTTCCTAGCAGGGGTGGACTCGTCATTTACCTTCGGTGATGTGTCATGTATTGTGTTGTTTGCTACTCTTGCTTTCTTATGTGTAGCTTCTCTTGTCTCTTAATTGTTGCTTGTGTTTTGCCTTTTGCCGTGGCACAGGGCATCTTTTGTCTCTCATGCTTTGGATTGCATTGTCTCGGTCGCATTGTGTTGACTGCCTTTGTGGTGTGCTGAGTTTTCACCTTCAGTTTTCTTCAGCTGCTTTTACAATTGTTACATCTTCGGTGATGATCTGATGTGGAGCTTGTTATGGTTCTTTCTTTCATCTCCATCAACTTTGCTTTTTCCCTTGTCGACTGTCTGCAGGCCTTCATTTGGAGCTTTAGTCTGTCACTGGCTGTTTCTTCTTGATCTTTCCAGCTTAAACAGTGAGTCGGTCAATTTTGCTTTGGGTGCAATGCAAGGCCTGTATGCCATTCTCTGCCCAGATAATTTTGATAATTTGCTTCCTCAAAAACCAAATCTTATTCCAATGTCTTTGCCCTTTGAAAATTGGCATATATAACTTATGCTTGCCATTAGTTATTTAGCCATGTTGCTCACTTATGCTTGCCATTAGTTATTTAGCCATGTTGCTCCTTAGGAGCCGCCGCTATTGTGGTATGATTGCTTGCTGGTGTTCAGACTCCACTCTTGTGGTGGCTGGTTGCTTGTCTATCATTTAATTGACAGGCTTTTAGATGTTGCTGTATGATTGGACGAGCCTGATTTTTGTTTCTACAGCTTTGATTCCACTTCTATATTTCCTATGGATGTGTTCAGCTCTGGAGGTCAGTTCTCTGAATATCTTCCTCATCTCCTGTTTCGTTAAATGTATTGCTAGAAAGATTTGGAACATATTTTAAGCTGCTGAAGTAGTTTTTATTCGATTTCTCTTTTCCTCATTTATGGTATATGCTGATTCATTTCTATAAATTAATATAGCAAAGGCCTTTCCTTTGAGATTATGTTAATGATTGGGATCAGGTCTTGTAAAAGGTGTTCTGAAATTAATACAAGGAACACCAGCATGCTTACGAGTCTATTCCACTTTTTGTTCCGAGTAAGCCTTGTCCTTGGAAGAGCCAGTTTATGGCAAGAATGAATCCACAAGCTGCTGAGAATCTTAGGAGATAGAAAGGTGACTATGGATTTGTACTTCTATGTATAGACGATTACTTGAATGGGAAGCACAAGTTTGTATTGGGTACAAGTTCTCGATGGACTTTTTAGTGACTAAATGTCCCTAAATGAACTTTTGTCGCTAAAAAGCATCTTTTCGTTGTACATGGTCTAATTTTTAGTTGGAAACTTCTGATGCAATTGAATGGGCCCGCTCCTTCAAAATTGGGAAATGGGTAAATTATGTTTAAAGGGGCCAACCCATGGCCCAACTTGTTGATATGCCCAACTATAAATCGTGTTCGAATGGGCTAGGAATGTATTGAAGGTGCCGAATAGTTCAACAGGGATCATCATTTTTCATATCAAACTATTTATTTAAAATTCTTTCTGTTTTAATGCGAAAACAATTTGGAAGGATGTTGTTTCTATTCAGTCATTTAAAATTAGAATTATAACTCCTTTGCAGATTTAAGTTTCTTGCTTTATTTTCTTTTTCTGTTTTCCAAAAGGGAAATTTGACATATTTAAGAGCTAAATTGAATAGAAGAAATGCAATTTTGCATGAAAAGCCTGTACCAACTCTGATAAACTTTTGCTTGATAATTAATAGCATGTCTAACCCACGAGTGGCATTCAAGGAAGTAAATTAGTCCCATGAAGTTACGAAGGCGAAACTGGTTCATAGAGTTGGGCAACCTCTAAGATTAGGGGAATTCAAGTTTAATGTGGATGGAGCCTTATTAGATATTCAAAAAACTTTGGGAGTTGGGATCGTTGTTTGTGATGATAAAGGAAATTTGATGGTAGCTCAGGTGAAACCATTCTATTTTCTTTGCAGTCCATTAACTATTGAGTTGCTTGTTATTAAAGAAGTTTTACATTTTTGTTTGCAATCTGCCTTTGATGTGAGTTAAATTGTGAGTGATTAAGGTTTTTCTAGGTTTTAATTGTTCTTTTAGTTGAGGATATTAAGGATTTGTTATCCTCTTGTGAAGGGTTAGGTGTTGTTTGGCTCATAGAAAAACAAATTGAGTTGCTTGTGAATTTGCTAGACATGCGTTATCCTTATATTCTTATGAGTTTTGAATAGAGGTTGGTCTTAATTGGTTGTCAAAAATTTTATAGGACGAAGTAAACAATTATTTTGTTTCTTAATGAAAGAAAGTTTTGGCTCAATTTTTTTTTTTATTTAAAAAAAAAATTAGCTTTTTACTACTTTCTTCTTTTTTTTGTTTTTTTTGTTTTTTTGTTTTTTTTTTTTTTGTTTTGCTAGCCTGGCTGTTGCCCCCAGGCACCCCAACCCACCCCATAGACCGGAACCTGGCACTCACAGGCCAAGGTTGTGGATCTCTGCCACTGGAGCTCCACTGCGAGTCCTAAAATTAGCTTTTTACTTGTCTTCCAAGATTTCATTTGAGTTTTATACTAGTCCCTTACAAATAATGTTGAATCTAAATAATCATCTCCACAAATCGTAAGTTAAACACCTATTATTTTTATTTTTATTTTGTTTTGGCTTTCTTTTAAACACCAATTATTGAAATAAGGTTAATTGCTAGAAAGTACACAATTTTTATTCTATTTTTTTGTCACCAAGAGACTAAACAAAGTAACATTGTTTACAGAAGTGGAATTCTTTAATTGGATCTAACAAATTCAAGGTAAGGTAGTGAAAACGACCTAGTAGTAAGGGATTTCCTAAATGTCATCCGGGTGGGTCCAGTTGGCCGGGGGGGTCAACAATTATTTTTTGCAATAAATTTGACTGAAAAAAATCGAGCCGGCCATATATGCATGATGATTGAGCACATATGGGAGAACGTGAACAACAGCTTGGAATCTTTCTCTGCTTTCTTTCTCTCCATGCCTCTTCATGTAAATTAATTTCTTTATATATATATAAAATTTATTAAAAAGAAAAAAAAGAATGTGTAATATATATATAAAACAAGCAAGGACGTTCGAAAAGTGAAAGCTGCAGGTACTGGGCTTACCCGTTCCGTTGATAGAGAATAGATCTTGTGGGTACTAATCAATATCAATACCAAGGAATGGATTGGCTTGCATGGATTTCCGAGCCTCTTCTTCTTTCCTAACAAGAATTTTTGTGTGTTTTTGTGTATACAAGAGCTAGCTAGCTACCGTATAGCTCATATTCCGAAATACTATTGACTATTTTTGGGATCTAACATATAACTCCCATTCATTCTGTACTTGTAACGGCGACCGACTCATATATCCATATCTGATATTTCTCTCTTTCCAATCTCCATGACCTGTTTGTTTGAATGCTTTATTCGTTTTCTTTGGCAACCAACGTTTTCCTTGGTCCTTGCAAAAAGCAAACTCTACCATATAGATTCCTTTCTTTCAACCATGACCAATCCCATCTGGAAAACACACATACATCATTAATTTCTATTACATTATTACTATATTTCTATATATTATATATATATCATTGGTACATGTGCCTGTTACAACTACTACTTGTGTTTTAGCTAGCTAGCTTCACATACATATATAATTTGACTCGTTAATTTTCTCGTCAGCTTTTTGAAAATAATATCGCTAACTTAATTAATTATCTCGATGTGGTCATGTGTTTGTTTGGTATATTAATATATATAGTTTTCAATTAGGAAGAATATATATGTACTACTTTATCAAGAATTAAACATAATAAATTCATTGAAACTGGAATGAGTAAAGCTTTTAGTTTATTATAATATATTGTTGGTTTGGTGATTAAGTTCTAACGTCTATTATGCTAACAAGTTTACATAACTCATTTTTACCCTAATTACATGATATGTATGTGTAAGGTCATGCTTATATAACATCATTGTGCGAGTTTTACTGTCAAGATTTTATTTGTTTATTTTTTAAATCGTATTAAAGATTGAGCTGTGAAAATATATTTTTTTAATTATTGGATTTTGATAAAGTTTATTTTTTTTAAATATGATTTTAATTTATATCATTATATTCATATTTAATCACTAATTAAATTTCAAATTTTAATTTTTAATATAATACACAAATTAATAAAGAAAAATATCATGTTAAAACTATCACATCGTTTTAATTTGCATCTAACTCTTTATGTGTGTTTACACCTAGATAAGACATTTGCATTTATGTAAAATAATTTTGTGCTACTTTATATCATTATATATAAATATACATGTTTCTAAGTTTGGAATAAAATATAAAATATAAATTTCATATTTTATCGACAAAAGAACTCTTTGGTTTTTTTAAGATAACAAGTAAACTCCTTAAGCAACAGAAAACAGAAAACATAAACTAGAAAATCAGGTACATTTTACATTTAAAGGCACTACCTTTTTTTTATGTTTTTTTATTAATTATCAATTGAAAACATAAAGTCGTATATTTATATAGACTGTAGTTTTACCATATTTACACCTCCCTTTGAAGATAAAAAAATATTGATGAATTCAAACAAAACTAGAAAAAGATTTATGATTTCTATTCTATAAATTGGAACATAATAAATAAATTAAATTTTATTTAAAAAAAAAAAAAAAAAAAGGGGGTCCTCTGATCTGAAGGCTGTAGCGAAGACTCAAGTAGCAAATGAGAGGAGCGAAACTCGGCATGACATAAAAAAGTTATAACGCACTTTGAAGCGCGTGTAAAGCACAATCGAATCAAGGGGAGCGGGGACAAAGACTGGTCCCCAGAACTGACAAAATACTACTTTGTCGCCTAGCGAAACGTGATAGGGAAACGCGCTCACGCGCTTCAAAAGCGTAAAAGGGTCAGACAAATATATGATATTGTTGTGCGTTCTTGGTCTCGAAGTAGTGAAAGAAAGAATGAAAGAAAGAAAATCTCTAAGAGGTTGTGCCCTTCGCCTCTGAGAAATCGAAGTTCGAGAAGTCTCTCCTCAGACCTGACCTTACCAAAAAAGAAAACAAATATATATATATATATATTAAAAATAAAAATTATTTATATATATATGTATATATATAAAAAGAGTTTCCAAAGCAGAAGAAGACCATTCTCTGACTTTATAGAATAGAATTTGTGTGTGGGATTGAGTGGCAATATTTGGCGTCTTTTGAGACACTCGTCCTTCTCTCTTTCTCTCTCTACCTATCCATCAATATCACGAAATTAACGCTGCTCTATCTAATCAATGAGTTCTCATTTTGGTCTCACACACACAACAATAAGTACATTCACATATTATTACTAAATCATTCCTCCCTCTCTCTCTCTCTCTCTCTCTCTCTCCTAATCTTACCTAACCAATGAGTGTTTCCATCATCGCAATTATTGGGATATATTGTGTACATATATTATATCTTTCAATATAATATATGCTTTCTCTCCTGCATGATACTATGTGATGCTTATTATTCTAATTAGAAACCAAACATTTGCATAGTACTGCTCATTTGCTTATAAGCACTTCAATTTTGGTGAATTTGGAAATTACTACAAACTCTTTGGTGGATGTTCATGTTTGTGGGGAATTATGTAGATATAAATGATTTGGTTAAACGGTACATCGAAGTTAGCAATGACATGCATGAGCTAGCACAATATGAAAGGTCAATGTGTATTAACCTAGTCTTGCCAAAATTTTTGGCTTTTAATTAAAGACAAACTTCAACTTTTATCGATACCTAGCAATGAAATTGCTTACTTTGAATGAGAGAGGCCCAAAGAATGAAAGAGGGACAATATAAATCTAAGACTAGTTGAACTGAAGTATGTATTCGAATTGAATTGCAAAGAATTATCTATTAAACATTCTGGTAGTTCAAATAATTATCTAACATAAACATAGGTTAGTTAGTAAATTGCTTTATGAAGCAGTATTAATTAATTCTTAAGAGTCTAGTTAATTAAAAGGACTAAAACAGATTCCTTCCATTTGAAGTAATAGACATCCAACTACTTTTTAGATTTTATTGTTTTAACAAATTCTATTAGTGTTGGACTTTTGACAATCTAAATACATCAGAAAAATGAGACTTAATTTTCAAACTTTTAATTATACCTAAAGAAAGGCGAGATCAGACAGCATAAGATCTTCTAATTTGACCCTTTTCCCCAAATTCCCAACCGCAAAAAAATTGACTTGCACGGTATTGTTTTCAAGAGAAAAACAAATTTCACACTTTGTTGCATTTAAAGAACCAATTAAGCTAGTAAAACCAACATTATTTTAAATTAACCTTTGCCGAGATTTCACATACGAAAAGGAGAAAAAACAAAAAGGATAAAAGAGAGTATTGTAAATATGAATGTCAAAAAAAAAAAAAAAAGTACAAGCATATATATATATATATATATATTGAAAGACAAATTGGCCATTTGGCGGCTGTCAGTTTGAAAATAGACAACATGTATATTGATTTGAGAAGTTGTCAGCCAAGCAGAATTCAAATCTAGTTTACACACACAAAAAATTCAGTGTGCTTTTGGTTTTGATTCAAAACTCAAGCTCACTTTGAAGAAAACTGATCACTATTGTCAACAATCTCATAACTTGCAAAAGACAGAAAATGGGATATCAACTCCCAACTTCATAACCAAACAAAAGCAAAAACTGAAATAATAATAAAAAATAATAAAAAACATCCATTTCTAGGGTTTATAGTTGAGTACTACCAGTGTAAAGAGATTAACAAAATTAACTCAAATATCTAATTCCTCAGAATTCTTCATCATCTTCCAATTGCTCTAGGGCTAGCTGGAAGATTTTTGCAAATGTGTTGGAGCACAAGGACAATTTCTTTAAAAAGTTAATTAAGTTTTTACTAATAAGAAAAACCCCATAGCAATTCACATCAAAACCTATAACTTTTATAGTGGATTGCTAGTAGTAGAAGAAGAGCTGAACCCAGATAGATCTGTCCAAGCAGTAGTATTGCTGGTACCACCACCACTCCAGTACTGATTATCATCATTTCCAGGATTAATATTACTACTGATTCCCAACAACTGCTTTGACAAATTCATTTCTGTGCTTTGATGGTCTTCCATTTTCACAGAAGCCAGCTGACTGGCAAGCCCAGAAGTGGTTGATTTTGTTCGGAGATGATGATGATATCCCAATGCATCCACTCCGCCGCTTTCGAAAAGCCCAGCCGGTGGTGGAGGCTGCGAAGGATCTAAACCCGCAGTAGCCATGAAAGGAAACTGCGAAGCTTGCTGCAATCTCCATTGGTGATCCATCATTCCATCAGTTGGTAATCGACCTAGACTACCAGTACTACTACTTCCTATCTGAAAGTTGAAGTCTCCACCACCACCCATTGCTGCGTAATTGAGGGCGCCGTAATTGAATCCCATCTCCGCGAAATCAGTGAGATGATGATGGAGAGGAGCCATCAACCTTAAAGATGGGACTTGATTGGTGAGGCCAATTATATCGGGTGGTGCTAGAGTGTTGTTGGAGGGAAGTGATGAAGTAGAAGAACCAGAAGGAGTACTACTTCCCGTTTGGCGATCGGAGCTCACAGGAGATTTCGAGCTGCTGCTTCCTTTGCTCCGTTTGTTCCTCCGGCAACCGCCTCCCACCGGAACGTTCCTTAGAGCTCCGCCTCTTGTCCAGTACCTTCTACAGGTCTTGCAAAAGTGTCTTGGCTGTGTGAGGCTGTAGTTGTTGAAGTAGCAGAACTTTGTGTTTGTAGATTCACAGCGTGGACATTTCAGCGAGGTTTCCGGCATCGGTATGTTGGCCATTCGAGCTCGATCGGCCATCGAACCGGGCCTAATCGAGCCCGAACCGCCGACACCATGAGGCTGCGAAGGTGGTGGAAGGGTCTGAGGAGGTGGTAGTGGTGGTGGAAGAAACTGAGAATTAGTATGATGAGTTCCAGGAGTTGATTGATTTGGTTGCTATTAAAAGGAACAAAGAAAAAAAAAAAAAAAGCAAAAAAAAGAAATCAAATATCTGGTATATTCATACAAGATATATAAGATAAAAGTAAGGAGAATATTTTTGCTTTTTCTATAAATTATTTTTAATAGCTGCAAATTAAAGGAAGAAAAAAAAAACCCTTACCTGTTGCCAGTTGGAGGGATCATGATAAGCTGGAATGGAGGAAAAAACCATGGTTGTTGTTGAAGTAATCTTTCTTCTTTTGTAAAGGTTGATAGGTTTTTGGAGATAATAGTGGAGAATCACATCAACAAAGAGATAGTTGCAGAGAGAGAGAGAGAGAAAGAGAGAGAGAAAGAGAGAAGATAAAGAGAAAGAGAAAGAGAGAGAAGTTGGGGGTGAGAATGAGAAGCAAAAAATAAAGGAGGGTAAGAGGGCCTTTTATGTATTTATATACTAATAATTTAGCTTAATTGTTGTTGTATAAGACTTTCTTTTTGTTTGATTGCTTTTTAGGGTTGTGAGAAGGTGATGTTTTCTTCTTTTTTTTTCCTTCTCTCTTAGTTTCTTAACACATAAGCTTCTCTATGATGCTCTCTGTCTGTGTTGGAGCTGTGACTGAAGGAGAAAAAAGGAGATTATAGTGGCTCTCCTCTAGCATGGAAAAAGTTGGTGTGAGAAAGAGAGAGAGAGAGAGAGAGAGAGAGAGCAAATGGGCAAATTGGCCAGTTTTATTATAATTAGTATAATATAAAAACTGGGAATGCATGATAAAATTAATGAAAAGAATCAATTAAACAATTTTAAAGAATATTACTCTCCTACCTCCACTCCGCTCGTTTATTTTTATTTTGCATGGGAGGAATATTATATATTAATATATATATATATATATATATATGTATCGACCAACATGCTCTTAGTCTTAGTTCCAAATTAGCCCTTAAAGGCGCGTGGCCACGCTCCTATATGTGGATTTAGATTTTTTGTTTCAAATTTCTATTAATCAATAATGCAATGCATGTCATCTTATTTACATATTATTAATTACAAACAGAAATACTAAATCAAGTTTTTAAAGAGTAATTATTTTTTACAATTAATTGTTTGTTAATACTCTTAATTTTTAGATTTTGCAATTCAAACACTTGATTTTTGGATTCACTAATTTAGATTATTAATTTTTTAATTTGCTAAAATTTAAACATTTTAACATATAACAAACAAGGTTTATGATGCGTTTCACGTAATTAATATTAAACTATATTAAATTTTAAATATAAAATTATTAAAATATAAAATTTTAAAACTAATTCAAAAATTTTATATTTTTAATATTTTCTAATTTAAAATATGATACAATTTAAAACATATACGAACATTTTTAATAATAAAAGGTATTAAAATGAAAATTTTAAAACTAGTTTGAACATCTTATGTACTTTAGTATCTTTTAATATGAATATTGGTATATTATAATATTGATCATATAAGATACTTTTTAAATTTTGTAACTAAAATCACATAAGATTCAAATAACAACATCGAAAGTTTAAATTGTTAAGTTGAAAACTAAAAATCTATATTGCAAAATTTTAAAACTTAGAAATACTAAAATACAATCAATTCTATTATACATATATGTAAAAATGTAATTCTATCATTAAAAAACCTAGATGAGATGAGACTCTATCATTAGCCAAACATGAATAAAAACAATTAGAACGAAAATCTCCTACATATATAGAGTAAGTGTTTCCAAAAAACAAAGGAAAAATAAAAAACTAAAAATAGTTCGTCTACTATGTGCATAAAGTCGTTTCGAAAATAAATAAAGTACAAAGTTGTCAAAATCTTCCTTAAACAAGAAAACATTTTTGTGAATGTTTGAAGCTCTTAATTTCATTTAAGGATAACATTTACTAAATTACAAATAAATCAGGATAAAGTTCTTGTTGTATGTTGTCAACTTTACTCTCATTTTTTAATTTTGTTCACTTATATAAACGTAAAAAGGAAAGAAAATTAAAATTGTTAAAGCTTTTATAATATACTATTAGCTATTATTTTATGCTGTTGGGGGTGAATTTGAACAAAATTTAAATATTTAGAGGGTATAAATTATAATTTTCAGAAATAAAAAAGGTGTATTCGGAAAGTAATGAAAAATAAAAAACAAATTATTATTATTATTTTTTTTTATTTTTTAGTTTTTTCCTCTGGGTCTCTGGTCTCGAGTTGAATTTTGAAAATAGACTTTCCGCGCGCCTGCCACAAAGCTCAGCTCACCTGTGCAAACCTCCGTAATCTCCATTTTCCGTCCATGTCGAAGACCTCAGTTTCATCTCCACAGTCTTCAAAACCCTAAACCTAACAATGGCTTCTTCTTATGCCGTCGTAGACGACAAAGACCTCGACGACGCTGCTTTGTGGGCCGTAATCGATTCCGCCGCCGCGAGAGCTTCACACTCTTCGTCCAAGTTCCTGAAGCCTCTGGCCATCAAATACCCAAATTTTGAATCCCAATCCCCAATCTCAAACCCCTCTCCTCCTCCTCCACCTCCCTCGAAGCAGCTCTGCAGGACCAGTCCCGCCGATTCTCACTCCACGATCTCAACCGCAGAGGACTCTTGGCCATTTCGTCCACCTCGGAAGATCATCAGGACCTGCTCTTCGGAACTGAACGACACTAGTCCCCTTGTCGTCTTTAGGAATGTGCAGCATTCTCCTACTACCAATCCGGCCTATTTCTCACCTGAATCCTATTTGTCGCCGGAGATTAATAAGCATTTCCACGCTCCCGAGAGTTCGCCGAGGAGTGAGGACGACAAGAGCGCGAGGCATAGCTTGTCGGGGAGGTTTCCTACGGTTTCGTTGTTTAAGGAGTACCAAAATGCAGCTATGGCGGTAGTCTCTTTCTTTATTTTTATCTTCTTCTTTTTTTTTTGGGATTTACATTCGTTTTTAGCTGCAAGTTCGTTGTTTGGAAGCTTGATCTATATTGCATTTCTTGGAAATTCATCAGCTTTTTTGTATGTGTATGACTAAATTTGTCGGTGATATTTGAGTTGCATTTGTCATTTTTCTTTTGGATTTAAATTGATCCTTGCCTTTCCCTTTAAAACTTGTACATATTTGGCGTGTGTGTGTGTGTGTGTTTGCATTTTTAAACTTTGAATTGGAACCTTTTTTTTCTGAGTGGGAATAGGGAATGAAGAATAGGTGAGAGCGGATTTGTAAACCGAAATTGTTTATTTGGAAATTAAGAAAAATGTAGATATATTTCATTCCTGAATTGTTATTACCGCTTTCATTGCAATAGCCTTTCAAATTTGTTCATATTGTAATGAATAATTGTGATGCTTAGATGTCAAAATCTCATTAAAAGTCTAAAACAAAAGGGGATTTTAGATGGATATTATGATGTTAGTTTAAGGTTGCAATCTCTAGTTAGAGTCTACTTTGCAGCTTGAACTATGTTCTGGTAGCATCTTCTCCTCTCTTTCTACACTTTAATTAGGCTTTTGGGAAGTTTTGGCTTTATTTGTATCTTTACTGTGGAAACGCAATATTACTTGAATGCTTGTACGGTTAACTTGGAAACACTTCCTAATACACTTGACATGTGGCTTGTGTTTATGAAACGTGCATCTGCAGTCGTTTATATTTTGGGCTTGCACGTCATTCATTTAGGTGTTCATGTGTAAACACTGAAGAAAAACTCTGCATAATGTTTGATAAGTAACTATCTGGCTGTTCGGATTCTTCAATCCATGGAAAAGTGTCTAAGTCAATCTTAATGATTAACTATCTTTGCTTGTTCTTTGAATGAACAGATTTTGGAGAAAACTGATTACATAATGCTTTCTGGAAATCCTTTCATAAAAAAGTCAGGTAATGAATGCATGGAACATCCCACCTTAAACATGTGGTCATTTGTATCTGATTGTTTTAAGAGGTGGAGAAATGAATGTAACATGAGGCATATTTGTCCTTTAGGTTGGAGGAAGATAGCATTTTACTTTAATCTCTCTTTTGAAATAAAAGACAAGAGTATCGAATTTGATGAGAACCGTAATGTTCTGCGCGCTGAATTTGTGGTTCGAGCTTATATGCAGTATGGTTTCCCCTTCTGGAAGTTAATTGATAAGCTAGTAGTAATGCCATTCACATTTTCTATGCTTCTGTATTTACTTCCCATTGTCTATCATCTATTTCCCTCCACCCCCTGTTACTAGGGGTGGTAGGTTCTCAGATGGATGGGGCTCATGTGAGCGGCGTGAGAAGAGATTTCATAAACCAAATCATGATATTCCCAGCACAGCAGAAACTAGAGCCAAAAATAAAGCATGTCAGGTAAATTGTTCCCTCTTACCTGCTAATTAACAATCAGAATTGTGGATTTGATAATTGATGTTCATTTTGATTTGTGTCATTTTCAATTCCTATTCCTTTGTTGATCCCAATTTCTTGTCCTTAAAAGTTTGCATCTGTTCATTTGGGCACTGCTGCATTCTTAATTTAGTTTTCTTTTATAGAAAAAGCTGTAGTATGTTATTTTGCACTTCTTATTATTTACATTTTATGAAGAAAAAAAACTTAGTTTTTGTTTAAAAATTTATATCTACTTTTCTACATGAAGTTCAAGCATATATTTTGTCATTGTAGGACCTGCTAGGTATTGGGGAGTATAGGCCTGGAGCAGGTCAAGTCCACCGATAAAGATACTGTATTGCACCTGGTTTGGCTGTTATGGTCCACTAAATTCTCCGAAATTAGATATTGATAGAATTATACGCATCAAGTTCTTTCAAAATGATGCCAACTGACTGTATTTCTCTTGAAATCACCAAATGGCTGTTGCCAATTGAAACATAAAGATATACATATCAAATTCTTTCAAAATGATACGAACAGAAATATTATCTATTCGTGTTTGGATGCTCTTTTAATTCGATTTTAATTTTGATTTTGGTTTCAGAAAGCGTAATCAACTCACTTTGTTCTCAAAAATTTAGGTGAAATAGTAAAATTAAAAGATTGCTTAGGGAGATTGTCCTTGATAATGCTTAAAGAGATTGTTACACCAAGTAAAGACCTTATGCATTCATAGAATGATTCATAGCATATTTTCCTTTAATTTGTATCGTTCAGATAAAAATGCAAATTAATGGTAATTTTATTTTCACCCTAGTATGTTAAAACTTGCAACCAAAAGATTTGATTGCAACCTGTCCTCCCTATAGTTGACCATTCAGTTTGGATATACCATATTCCTAACAAATCGACTCAAGTAATTAACAATTATATGTACTTAATAAGGATCAAGGCAGCAAAATCGTAAAACCTGCATCACTAAATCAGAGGTTGGTACACAAAAACATCCTATATCTTAGACTGAAAATGACACAAAAATCCCGCTACTGTACATTTTATAAAGTTCATTCAGTACAATAAACAAACTTCAAGCTCCAAAGTCTATGATACATGGTGGTATGCAAATGCGATGACTAGAAGTTGAGGACTTCTAGAACAGGAAAGACAAGCCAAGGCAGCTTACCGCTCGGTGCAGGAAACTTACTGCCAGTGGAGTCAACATCCGAGCGACCCTTGGCAAGGTTGGGTACGTAAGCATGCCTAGTATGAACCAGTTGAAACTCAAGAGAGCTACAGCATCTGAAGCAGGTTTATTCTTTATGGTGGAGAAAAATTGGACCACACTCTTCAGTGACATGCCAACCACAGTGAAAAGAGCCACAACAAGTGGCATGCATGGATCTTCAGCTTCCCAGATAATCATTCCAACCAAAAGAGATAAAACCGCACTGAAAAGAGACTGTTTTATTGCAATTCCTCTTCGTTGGTCAAGAACTTTGTTCATATCGGAGTTTCTGGAGATGATTTCAGCAGGAACTGGATGGATAGGTGCACTGGATTTTGATCCAGATTTTAATAATTTAAGCAACTCAGCTTTAGTTGTGCTTTCATCACCCCATGTATGTGATTGCATCAGAAGGTTAAGGTCTTGGAGGACAACACCACTCCCACTATAACCAGGTTTCCATGAGGAGATCCCATAAGGAATGCCATACTTGTCAGAAAATTCTGTGTTTTGGTCATTGTCTGTGTCACCTTGACCTCTAAAGCTCCAATATTGCTTGCCCTGAACTTCTCTCAACCTAAGAGTTTCAGTTTTTAAATCCTGCAACTGCCATATGTCCTAACGAAGGTTAAGCATTGATTTGGGACTTGTTATGTCTATTCAGACATGAACATTTAAAAACCCATCTTTAAGGGAAACCAATTAATCTCAGAAACTAAACGAAACAGAAGTCAAATCAAATCCTAATAATGATTGAAATTCTCATGAAGCATAATTGTTAGTCAAACTTCCATATTACAGGTGTGATAATTACGAATTTATATTACTGAGCAACAAGAAAGTTATGATTAGAATTAGGAGGTCTCTTTGGAATTTACAGAAAACATGTACATAGATTAAATTTCTCAAGCCTGCCACTAAAAGAAGTCATTTACCTCACCCTCCAACAGTTCAATTTTGGCAATGGCCTTATCGTGTTCCTCTTCAAGTTCTGCTAATATCAACTCCATCATTTTATGTTCCTTAATGGCTGTTTGGAGATGTTCCTGTAGTTGTTTCCTATCCCATGCAAGGTTCTCCGACTCGATCTGCATATCATGCAGATGCAGTTCCAGCTGCAAAATAAAACAGCAATTCCCTAATGTCCAAGATATATCCAGAGAAGATGAGATTAGGACATCAAAGGTATAATGGAGAAAGAAATATAAAGCTATATGGCCAACAATGTGAAAAAAGCTAAATAGACAAACGATACGAGGCAAGTTTTTGCACTACTAATGTGTACCTAAATTAGGAACAAAAAATTTAATACTGAAATCCAACTAAAGTGACAGAGAATACATCAAAATATGGGAAGACCTTTCATAATGCATAACAATCTATAACACAAAAGGTTAATAACGTGCTCCTAGTTTTGCATTCAAATGATAGGAATGTAGTCATGTATGTAGGCATTAGCTTGTATGTATTTGTTTGCTGTGAAACTTTTGTAGGCACTGTTTCGTATTGTTTCTATCAAATTCGATACTAGATCAACCATTTTATTAGAAGGAACTATTTTCTTCAATCATGTTCCAATTTGGTTTCCCATATTAGATGCTTAAATAAAAATCTTTTAAGGTTCTTAGCAACATAACTTTGAACACAAGTTTAATCTTTAATCGGATCAGTCACAAATCTGACCTGTCTCTCTCTCTGTATGGCAGTCAATATTCGTAAGGGCAGAGATACAAGAGCAACTGTCCACATTATTGATCTCCATACTAAATTCAAATGGAAGTTGATTGTGGCCCTCACCAACTCTACCCAAGTGTGGATGAAAACAAAAACAGCCTTCATGCAAAACAAGCAGGCAAGCTTGAAAAGTGTGAAAGGCCTAGTTATCAAAATTATCATGGTCATCATAAACTCAGAAACCAATGCCATCAGAATTATCAATTCCAATGCCTTTTTTCTTTCTCAACTACATGTGCACAAGTTTGCAAATTATTTTGAGCACCTCATATCCTGCATAACCAATAAATTTCGTAAACATGCATACCAATTAAACCACCATTTCATAATCAGAAAATAAAAATGCAGCTATCAGACTTCCATATAGTTCAAGGAACCCAGTACACAACATAGTAGATTGCCCTATTGATTTTTCTAGTGGAGGGCAAACATTTTCTGCACAAGTACAGAGAAACTTCTGCTAGTAAATTTATCATTTTTTTTTTTTTTTTTTTTACCTGATTGGAGTCCGAATGAAGCTTGATATTAAAATTTTCGACATTGAATAGAAATTAACTAAATTATGTAAGCTTGTATAAAAAAAAGTTTTTCACTTTAATTATTGGTAAATAGTTATCATAAACTCCACACTCGAGATTGCTAAGAGGCGAAATTCTTAGTTTTATATATTGAACAATAATTTTATAAGAAGGAAAAAAAAAAAAAAAAAAAAAACCCACATTTGCTTTTCTGGTATGCAAAACCCACAAAACCAAATATTCCTAAAACCTAAATACTACAAGTTTCAATAATTAAAGTGGAAAAGAAGTTCAAACAGCTAGTAAAACCCCAAGTCAAAATGATCAAAAACCCACACCAAAAGACACAAAAAATGAAAAGGAGAAGCGAAAAAAGGAAGAAAAACTTACAAGGTGAGCAGAACCAAAGGAGGAGTGAGAAAAAGGAAAAACGAGAGAGAGAGAGAGAGAGAGAGAGAGAGAGAGAGTTTAAATGGGAGAATCAGTTTGAAGAGGTGGCAAGAAGACCATGCACAGAGTCTGACACGTTTCAAGTTAAATTTATTTATTTATTTTTATTATTATTATTTTAAGTGTTTTATTCGGACTTTGAAGATTAGCGGGAAACGAGGAAAACCGTCGCTGCTTATTTATTTCCTCTTTGATGCCACGTGTCTTACAGTGGCAGTTGCTGCTAATTCCCAAGTCTATCCCTGAAATGTCTCCTAAATTACTTTTTATATATTTTGTCTTACAAAACAAAATAGTTGAACTTATCAACTTTAAAATTTAGTAGGAAACAAAAATTATTGTCACTTCCTTACGTTAGTCGTTGAATTAGTTGAAGATATATTCTTTTCGAAATAACTTTTATTGTGTTGGGCAAAAAGAATAAATAAGCCAAAAAAAAAATAATAATAAAAGGCTATTAGCTCAAAAATATTAAATATTCAAAATCATTATAAAAGGTTTGATACAATAAAAAAAATTGATATCTTTTTTTTTAAAACATTAAACCGATTAATTTCACAAATATTTTTCATTATTTTTCTTTTTCTTTTTTTTTAAATTAGAAAGGGGCCCAGAACAAATACAGAGGAAAGATACTGGGAAGACATTCTTCCCCTACATTCATTATTTTTCTTTCAAAACTGTTATTTTATTTCCAAATATCTTATTGATTCCAAATTTTATAATACATACACTCATGTTGTCGTTTGCCCCTAAAATTTTTCTGATCAACTTCCACACACCTAAGTGAAATTCAATTAGCAAATAAACTAAAAAAAATAAACTTGACTGTTAAAGTAGTTATTTGAAGTGAAATTCAATTAGCAAAAATATAAAGTGGAAGGCAAGTGAGAAATCCATCTTATAAAATCCGTTTCATACCATGTAAGTTTGAATTTTTTAAACAAATTGAAACTTATTTTATTAATCCAAACCAACTAATGAGCGATATTATAATCGCTCTTATAACCTATAAGAGAGATTCTTAGTTGAAGACAAATAATGAAAGAAAGGAAATCCTTTATCACTTTTCCTAATTTGGTTCTTTCGTTTTTATATTTTTAAAATTATTAATCAATATATCTTACAGAAGATTCCTCGTGTAAGCTTATGAAATACTAGAAGCAACTTATAAAAATATTATTTGTAAAACTCTTAAAATCCAACCTATAATGAGAAGAAGAGACAGACAGGGCAATTGGAAAGGTTAGTTTAGAGTCCCTCTTTAGCGATGCAAGTTTGGTATATTACTTTTTTATAGACAAAGTTGATGAACAAGCAAGGTCCCTGAAATAGGAAGGTATTAAAATTGCAATGTAAACCATAGAAATGCTTTAAAACCAGGAAAGGAAGATACCAAAACCTCCCCTACCAATCAACCTCTAAGAACCCTCAACTTAAAAATTCCCTCCCTCCCTTCCTCTCTAAACTCACTCACTTTCTCTCCCTCATAAAATTCTCAAAACCCTCAAACATTCTTTCCCCCCCAATGTTCTCTTTACACCTCCTCCTCCAATGTACTTCAAAAAACCCCAACGTGGCTCCGAGAAACGCACACACCCTCTCATTTGGTTTGCTGCCATTATCTGCGCCATCATTGCCACCGCTGTCATCATCGCTGGGGTTGGTGTCTTCATTGGATACATGGTTATCCACCCGAGGGTCCCTGTTATCGCCGTGGTCGATGCCCATCTCGACAAGATTCAGAGTGACATAGCTGGTTTGCTTGAAACCCAAGTAACCATTCTGATCAAAGCACAGAATGACAACGCCAAAGCTCATGCAAGCTTCTCTGATACAAGCTTCATATTGAGCTTCCAAGGGATGATGATAGCAAAACTGGTGGCAGAACCATTTGAGGTGAAGAAGAATGATTCGGTGGAGTTCAACTACGTCGTTCCGTCATCATCTATACCCCTGACTCCGGATCAAATGGACGAAGTGGACTTGGCTTTGAAGCAGGATAAGATTACGTTTGATTTGAGAGGGAATTCAAGGGCAAGGTGGAGAATTGGTTTGTTTGGTTCGGTTAAGTTTTGGTGCCATTTGAGTTGTCGGCTTAAGTTTCATCCTTTGAATGGAACTTACATGAACGCACCTTGCAGTTCTAGGGCTAAATAATTGAAATAATAATTCGTTTCCATTTTTCTTTTCTTTTTTTTTTTTTTTTTTTGGGGGGGGGATTCGGGGCGGGAGGGGTGGGGGGCGCAAAACTAATTATGTACACAATATTTTGAGTTATTTCTCATTAGCAATTTGTGTACATAAAATCTCTTGCTGGTCCTGCTTCAAGATCCTCTTTTCTTTTCAGCTTAGGATTAGAGAATACAAATTGATCAATAATGGTATCAGAGATCACTTTTACTTTTTCAATCTTGAGGAATTTGTAGGATCAATTTCATATTTAGGGAAACTTGATCATTTATTTCTAATTGTCTTTTATCCAGAACAAAATAAAGAGATGTAAATGGGGTTGTTGATGGGGGTTTCTAAACTGGAACCATGTAAAAACTTTTGATACCAACCATATGTATCACAAGGCCAAATTTCTAACTAACTTTCCTCATTTACCAAGTCCAACATACATAAACCTCCATTTTGGACTAACCAATGTTGTGCTCTTAGCTTAAAGCGATTTTGGTTGCATCTAAACTCAAGTACAAATTCATGAAATTATCATTTACAAATTCTTGTACTTACAGGTGAAGGATGAGCAATAAGTTGGTCAATATGAATACCAATACCAGTAGAAAATGGCTTCCCAAAAGTCCAGCAATCTTATTTTTATACATACGGGCAAAAAAAGTAACAATATTGAAGATCCAAGGCCACAAATGAACATTTACAACAAATATGGAAGCAAGCAATTACCTAATTTTACATACATCTTTAGCCATACCTGAGTAATTGGTACCCGGGATACCAGAAACCAAGGCCAAAAATCCTGAACTTCATTCTTGCCGTCAGTCTAGGATCTTCCTTGTGGAAGACTCACTAATATTTACACACAAGACCAGTCGATGCCAAAATGTACTGAACAGATGTAGACAAAAGGACTTCACGACTATTTTCTAGCCATTTGAAAATCATTAATCTGGTCTATGGCTAACTCTTAATGTATGAAATTTGAGCTGCATCTCTAAATCTATGGCAAAGGAAACAAACAATAACCCACTGCAATTTTATGCTTTCAACAAAATTTTAGTTTGCAATCCCATATTGTTTAAACTTTAACCAATTTCTCTGTTTGTCTTTCGTTAAAGATATTAGCCCTCAAAGGACTCCAAATTAATACACTGAAAAATACAAATTAAACAAACCCAGCTATCATCATCACTTGGGAAACACCACCAATCCATCCCTTAAGGTCAAAGGCAAAAGCTTTTAGCAACTTTACCTCTTCCTTCAACTATTCACAATCGTCTAGCATGTATCATATATTTGAAAAGAAAATTACATGCATGCTCTTATCAATTTTGGATTCTCGCAAAAATTATATACCATGCATAAAATTAATGGAAGTAACATGAGAAAAACAAATTGGATGAAGGGGAAGGAAGCTTAACTAGGTATTTAGTGGTTACTGAAAACAGTGAACTCACAAATTTCTGCCCTAATTTTTCAAGGATGCCCGAAATTCACTAACGAACCACATAGCAGTTTTAAATGAAACATTGATGCGATTTGAAAGCAAGGCATCACAAGACAACTTGAATTTCATGGATTCCATAGGCTGAGATCAAAGATCAATGGCATAATGGCATTGATAAGGGTACAGACACAGCAAAAGCTCCAGAATAACATCCAAAAAAATAACATTTCAGAGGTTTCCGAGTTAGAAAGCTCATTACAAATATAAAATATGACAACTTGATGCTAGCCCATTTAACCATATCAATTACAATATCAACCTAATAACAGCAAAAAAAAAAAACACAAGGCCTCCATAGTCTACGATAAAAGGTTAGGGAGCTGCAGGGTAAGTAGAAATTTTAATATGAGAACATCTTGAGGTTGGGACAGAGCAATCAATAACATGATCACAAAGTAGCATTCAAGGAAAACCAAAACATACAATTATAGCCAAGGACTTCCAATGTACAGCCGCCACATATCCAAGAGATCCTAAACGTATCTAAAAGTTTTAAAGAGCAAACCCTCTATACAGATTAAGAAGAAGAAGTTTACACCGTGAACTCCAATAAACTAGCGAGCCAATGAGCTCTTCCATCTCCTTGCCAAGCTCTCATATTTATCCCTTCCACTTCTCCCCTCCTTGTAGTATGCATTTTTCAAGCTTTCCATTGTTGATTCAGATATGACAATCCTTCTATCCAGCATATCTTCGAAACTCCTTCTCAATTTTGTCAACCTACCCAACTTACTAAGCCCCAAGAGAAATGCATTGGCTCCTGCATCAAGAGGCTTGACGCCGTTTTCAATCATGAAGTTCCAAACTTGGACTGCCATTTCTGGTTCCTCTCCTCTGAAAAACATCTTAATGGCCGCAGCACAGTTCGAATAACTCGGCGGGCACTCGTTCTTTACCATCTCGAAGAAGAACTTGCCTGCTTCTCTAACTCTATCTTTCTTAACTAAACAACCAAAAATCAAATTGTAAGTCAAAGAATCAGGAAAAGCACCATTGAATACCATCTCATCCAGCAGCCTAATCGAATCGTCGTAATCGCCATTGTCACAGTGCAAGTGGATCATCGCATTGTACATAGCCAAATTGGGCAACAACCCAGTACGAAGCATCGCTTGCCACATCGAAACGGCGTGTCGTATGTCGTTTCTCTTACCCAGAATTTCAATAGCATCGGAGAAGAACTTCGGGCTCGGAGAACACCCATTCCCCTTCATCATCTTAAGGAACTTGAGCGCCTCTTCAACATCCGAACCCCTCACCAGTGTCCTCAAAACGGCGTCGTAAGAGCAGACATTCGTCGGGCTCCACCCGATTCGGCCAACCATTTTACCGAACGTCTTCTTTGCTTCACCGACATTGCCTTCCTTCTCCCAGCCTTCCAGCAAAATGGCGAACGAGTCCTCGTCGGGGACGATTCCCGTCGCCGCCTCCATGTTTTCCAAGAACTGCAAAGCTCTAGCAGTTCCGCCGCCGCCGGCGTCCTTGCGACAAATCGCGCTCAAAAGCGAGTTAGCCGCGAAGGCGTCTTGTTGGATGCCGTAGCGAGCCATGACTTCGAAGCTCTTGACGGCTTCGTCGACTCGGCCAGCGGCGCAGTAGCTGCCAAAGATGGATGTGAAGGTGACTATGGAGAGAACCCCCTCCTGCTTCATGGACCTCACGGCGTCCCACATGGCGTCGAACAGAGTGTTCTTGCCCAGCAGATCCACCATTAGATTCCAGGCCTCGGCCGAGTGTTTCTGGGCCAGCCCGGCCCACCGGAAGAATTTCAAGGCGGAGGAGGGATATTCATAGGTGAGCTTCAGCACCCGGACTACCACGTCGGAGGAGGGGATTATTCCGGTCGAGGCGAGCTCGGATTCGATGTCGTGAGGTGAGGTTCTGATGAGGATGTCTCGGATCATCCTGACCGTTGAGATGAGCGTTTCCAAGGGGTCGACATAAATGGTCGGGATTGATCGGCGGTGGAGTTGGAGTGCGTCGTGGGGGAGTGGAAGTGCTTCCTCCATGGCAGTGTCTTGCTCACTCCTCGTAGGGAAAAAAAAAATTAAAAAAATTAGGAAATATAAAACTTCTTTTTTTTAATGCCAAAATCGTAATTGTTCGCAAATTTAGACCATAATTGAAATATATATTTTTCATTTTTTACTTCTAATTTTGGTTTAAAAGTTACTGTTCATGAAATTACCCAAAAAAAAAAAAAAAAAAAAAAAAAGAGGTGTATACAGAAGAAGAAACAGAAAGCTTTAGTGTGCTGGCACTGCTTGTTCAAAAAGATATTATTATGGCCAAAAAAATCCAATTTTTCTCTGTTCCAAATGTTCAAACACTTGTCTCTATCTCTACGTGTCTTCTCCTCCTCAGAAAAAAAACCCAACTTGAACTGAAATTGAATCGTTTTCTGACTCACTCTCTAACTCAGTGTCCCAACAACAGCAACAAAAACGACAAAACTCAAAGCATTCATGCCAAAGAGGTCAAAAAACTTTACTTCCACATAACCATGAGGCTATCTCCATCTCTGCTCGCCAAACCCATCCGAAAGGCACCTCCTTTCCTTCACTTGGGTCTAAATGTGAGAAGGGTGTCTCAGTTTCAGACTCATGGTCTCCGATTTCCTGTGGCCATGGGCTCTACACCGTCTATTCCTTCTGCATCAGCTCGCTCTTCCACTCCCGCGGTATATGAGTCCAATATTGATTCCGGCTCCGGCTCCAGCTCCAGCTCCGGCTCCGGTATGTTGCCAAAGCAGGGTAGTGGAGCCGAAGCCATGGAGGAGGACATAGAGAAGGTGGAAATTTCAAACTTTGTGTGTTTTGTTAATTTTTGAATTAGGTTGGAGTTTGGGTTCGATTTTGGAATTACTTGTAAACCCCCCCCCCCCCCTTTTTTTTTTTTTTTTTTAATTCCCTTTTGGTTGGGTGTGACTATGTAGGTTATTTACCGATGCAGATTCTTGACGCTTCTGGGGGTTTTCGGGTCTTTAACTGGGTCATTTCTATGCTTCATCAAGGTATATATAATTATCATCAAAACTCTGATTTGGTATTTTCTTTTTTGTTTATCACGGAAAGGGGAGTTATGTTAGAAGTTCTGTTTTTTTCTATTATTTTTGAGGAGCTAGTAGTGTAATTTTTGTGATATGATACTGGATTATCCATTAGTCGGTTGACAAATATGTTCATCAGCTATGGGATTAAGAAAGTATAAGATCATAAGGATATTTAAACAGAATTTTACATACGTGAAATTTTCCTATCAGAGTAATGTATTTGCTTTTATGTATATATTTCTTTATTTTTTCACTATTTCTCACCACGTCCGACTTGTCTTTGTTTATTGTTCTTGGGAATGCCGGCATCATGCTTGTATACTTTTGGTTTTTTTTTTTCTTTTTTTTTTTTTTTTTTTTCCCCCTTGGCATGGTGTCTACATAAGTTCAAAACCAAGGATTTGTACTATATAGCACCGATTTACACATTTTTCCATTAAAATGCAGGGGTGCACTTGTGTGTTCCAGTCTTTCAAGGAATACTTCGTAAATCATGGCAAAGTGATTTTAACGCTGGTTGAAGCCCTAGGTACATATTTGTATATGTTGAATATTTCATTAATTAATCAAACTTCTGTGTTTCAAAAAAATAGATTAGTTTGAATTGAGAAATGCATGATGTAGATTGAAACACATTCTCTCGCTTATGAATTTCAGTTTTCATGTGATAAAATCTGTTTTTTTTAAGTATAATGTGCATGGATATGAAAGAAGCGCATGCCTTCTGGAAGTAAGGTTCTTTCTCTCTGATGTCTCTAATTTTGAAGAGGAGGGGGGAAAAAAAATAATCTCAATGTTGGTTTCAGTTGAAATGACCAAGTAGTGCCTCATTTCATGTTCAGATGTATACCTCTTGGGGACAGTGATGCTGGTTTTTGGAATGGGTCTGTATGAACTCTTTGTCAGCAATCTGGACACTTCAAAGACACTGTCAGAAAAAAAAGCCCCTTATGTATCAAATCTCTTTGGCTTATTCACTCTGAAGGTTAGTTTGACAATTTTCATGGTTTGCGCTGCCTGTAACTATATATATATATATATTTTTTTTTTTTTTTTTTTTCCTGCACGATTATTGTAGAGTTGGTTGTTCAGAAACCTGGTAAAACTTTCGTGTATTTTTTGGTTATTCTTCTTTGTATCACCGTCTTGTTCGTTTTTACTTTTCCCCGTTTCTTTCCCATATAATATTCTTTATGGTAAAAGTGGAAGGAAACAGAGAATGTGTAGTTAATTTATGCTGAGGCTGAGTGAAGTAAGAGCATGTTGAAGTGTTTTTCCAACTAAAAGTAGCAATTTATTGAGTTGGAGCTGAGTTTTTTTGGAAACATTTCCGTTTACAGGAAAGGCCGAGATGGTTGAATATAAAGACGGTGAACGAGCTGAAAACGAAAGTAGGGCATGTTATAGTAATGCTTCTTCTAATTGGACTGTTTGACAAGAGCAAGAAAGCAGCTATAAACACTCCTGTGGATTTGCTTTGCTTCTCAGCCTCTGTTCTACTTTCTTCTGGTTGCCTCTTTTTATTGTCTAGGCTTAATGAGTAATACTGACCCCCCCACCCCCAAAAAAAAAAAAAAAAGCTCGATGGCTAGTAACAAAATCAATATTTGTAATGTAGCACTGTCGTATGATATAGAGGTTGTAATCAAAATGACTGTAAATTTGATGTATATAATCAGTAATTTATTATTATTACTGTTCGAATATGTAAATCTTGGCTGCTAGGAGTTGAGTCAAATAATTTTTGGATTATTTCCTATAATTACCTATATATTGATCGGTTTTTAAGTTTTCCAATCCAATCTAAACCAATTTAAACCTGAGACAACTGATCAAGTCCTCAAAATTTGTTGGACTTTTATCTATGACAAGTTTGTAATTTGGAGAAAATATGACAAAAAAAGACTGCACAAACTAAATTAGAATAGCCAAAACAAAATTGACTTGATCAAAATAGGTATATAACATCAAAAATTTACAGCGACATAGCTTGCTTTAAACACCATTTTTAGTCAAGGGGAATTTCCAGGGGAGACACTTATACAAGCCTCTCTTCCAATACACCAAACTCGACCCCGACTTGGTGTTGCCATGACAGGGCTTGTTTTCCCAGTGCCATACGAAGATTCTAAATCAGAAGTACTACTTGAAGTGGAATCACAACGCCGGGAATTGACACTGCTCTTCGTATTAATCTGTTCATGTCTTGTGTGTACACCAGGCATTGGACTTGTCCCCAAGTTATTAGCGACATTAATCCCAGGAAACAAACATGTTGATGCAGGAGAAGTAGGATTGCTCAATGTATCTTCTTGCAAGATGTCTCCAATTCTAGATAGTATAGTGAAAGCTAAGTTCCCAAGAACCCGGGAATATGCTTCAAGAATTGAGTTCCCAACATCCTATATAGAATTTGACAAAAGGTCACCAAAATTAGTACCCTTCAATTTGTGACAGTTTTAAGAGACGGAAATAAATACCATATTGTGAAACTCACCTTGCCATATTGGACTTTTGTGACGTCAAGGAATGTTTGTGGAAGGTTTGGGAATCTGGTCTTCAGCTGCTGTAGAAGGAACTCTGCTCGGTCGGATAGTAGCTCCATCCTCTCCAACTCAGTTAATGGGTCCTTGATGAAGGACCATGATGTTCTAACTGGGGATTTACCACTAACATGTTCTGTGATTCTTTCTTTCCATGAAAATACAGCAGCTTCCAATCTGTTAATGACCTCAAGGGCATTGTGTTCGGATTTTAGTTCAAGGACACTAAGCATTTCCTCCACCGACTTCGATTCTGCAGTCAAGATTTTGTACAGTTCCTCAGTGAGATTGGCCTTTCCTGACTGTCAACAAGTTGGAAAAAAGTACAATTATCAGTTAAACAAGGATCAAAATAGTCTAGAAGGAATAAAAAAATGCTTGTAAGATAAAGGGTTTGATCAAACCTTGGGAATTGCATCCCTGATAATGGTTGGCACAGGCATTTCATGCAAAACACTTCCATTGATTGATTTGGCAGCCTTGAATACTTGATGAACTAACATACCCTGATTAAGCAACTTCTTTCTTGCTGAATCAGAAAGCCCAGATGCTGGTACCTGGGGTATGGGAAGCCACCATCTTTTGCTCTGGTTTGCACCACTTTTGCTCCTTCCTTCTGCACGGCTCCCACCTTCTGCATACCAAAACTCAGTACTCACCATAGAATCAAGCGTCTCCTGTATATCCAAAAATGAATTTGTTGAAATTCACATTAAACCACAAAAATTTTTGGTTAATAAATGGAAATCAAAAGCATTTTATGGTAGTGAAGGGATAGACCTACAATAAGCAAGGAGTCCAACTTCTGGAGTGCTGGAAGATTCATATGGATGTCTGCACGGGCTTTCGGGGTCATTATCTGCAGCAAATAAGAATCGAACAAACAAATTCTTTAATGCCTTTTCATATTTACTTGAAATAAATATGACACTGTTACATTCTACTAGTTTCCATTTGAATCAACGACGTTATAATATACCTCTAGTGTCCGACCGTTGGCACCATTTTGTTTAGCAGGAACCAACTCAACCATATAGTTAGTAGGAGACAGCAACCAGTCCATTTCTCTTCTCCATTTACTCTTCCTTTCTTCAGGCAAAGGTTCTAATTTCCATAACTCTCCAAAAACCGTCGCTGCAACCACATTTTTCTCTTTTTCAGATTATATATAGGGAAGGCGAGCAAGTAAACTCAACACACAATGTGAGAATAGTACTAATGTTTCCACTTCATGATTTTTATTTATTTATTTTTTTAAAATTTTCTCAAAGGATAAGAAAAAGAAGATCAGAAGACCTGCTAAATTTGTGATGGAATTAGACAATGCTAAAGCAGTGCTGATGCCCTTGCGGCCTCCAGTAACATCTTCACCTAATAAAAGCTTTGCAAATTTCTCTTTCATTACATCGACATCAGAGAACTGAAGAGCATAAGACGGTTTCTCTTTGACATAGTAACGCTGGGGTGAGCTATCTGACAGCTCCCACTCATCCGAACCATGTTCATCCCTCTTCATAGAAAACCATTTTGAAGAGAATGAACCAAATGCATCTTTGCTAGAAGAACAGCTAGACCCATCATCGTCATCAAATGAATCAGTTCCACACTCATCTCTTCTGCTTCTGCTTTCGTTTTCATATTGACTAATGATGCAATTTTCAAGGCCATCATATGTCATAATCCCTGAAAGTTCATTGTTAATTATTGTTTTAATTCCTTTAGAACTCAAAACAAAGTATCATTAACATAAAGGGAGCTCAAACATACTTATATTCCAGTTTGTTTTTAATCTTTCCCGTTTAGATTTCACTGAAAGGTTATAATCTCTGTCACAGCAAAGTTGTCTGAAAGAACTTTTGTAGTCCATACACATACATACAGATGAGTTTTTAACACTGACAACCAAACACAAAAATCCAACCAGAATAATCATGTACCAACTATGAAAAGGTTAACATATTTTTTGTTACTGTGCAAATACATATCCCAATAAAAAGGAAGAAAGTGTTTCTCTTTTTCTTTTTGTTTCTCTGTGTTTGTTTTAGGCATCAGAGCCATTGTGGCATAATGGGACAAAAGAATCCACATCTGATCAGAGAGTGGGAAGCTTCCTCATATTTCATTGTAGTCTGGGCCAAGGTAGTCAGAGAAAGAGAACCTTCCCAGAAACCATCCAAAAAACACTCAAATAAAGCAAAACTCTCTTTCTGCCTTAGGATTCCCCACTACACACCAGCTTAAAAAGAAAACCTATCCTCTGCTATGCTTAAAAATATAAGTGGTAGAGAAATTGGGTTGGACCCAAAAATGATAGCAAAAGCCAAATATGAAAATTGGGAAGAGACTGGCAAACATTGGATGGACCTTTTTTTGAAGTGAAAATTTTCAGAAATTAAATCAGCCATTTGGACAACAATGACTTATTTGTGTCCCTACTCAGCTATTTCACTTCGAGTTGAATATTAAATTTGATTGTACTAATTCTTTTTTTTTTTTCTTTTTTTCTTTTTTTTGTTTGGTAAATATTGATTGTACTAAATTGAGGGCCCGAATTTTCAAAACAAACAGATAATTACCGAGAGGTCCCTCTCCCTGCCCATAACCAAAGGTCATTGATATATCACAATCACTTAATTATTTCTTATGGTGTACTACCTAATATATCTAACATATATTTATGAAAAAATTTCAAATTATGAGATTTTCATCAAAAGAAAATTCAAATTGCAAGGTAGACACGCATGGCTTGCACGTATAAATATTTGGGGACCCCACTTACTAGACCCATCTAGATGGAAAATCAATTGATCACTTTTTATAAAGCAATATTATCATCTGAATCTCCTCTTCAACAAGATAATTTGACCTTAAAAAATCAATTTATAATTGGCTTTCTTATCAAAACAAACCAATAAAATAAATGTAACCCCTAATTTAGAGAAAATTTTGGAATTTCTGCTAACAGAAAGGAAAATTAATTTTTTTGGAAATTTTAGACCAATAAACTTTCCTTTAGCTGAGAAAAATAAAATGTGAAAGGAGCATTTACTCTTTCAAAGGCACAATAAATGTAACATTCAGAAAATCATAAATGGATGGACATCATAGATGCATGGCAATGGCATGCTAGGATTCCATAAACATTGATCTGTGGGTCCCCCCAATGCATCAACTACGGTCCATCTGGGTTGTTTATGGACCGCACTCATCCCCTTAATTTTCAGACCCCCTCAGCATGTCATTTCAACTACCCTACCTATTTTATGGCTCTGCAGTGCACCTATTTCTCTTTCATCTTTATTTCTATTCCTATTCAAAAATAAAAACTATTATAGTCAATATATATATAAATACCAGAATTTTAAGATAAATATCTGGTTTTTTTTTTTTTTTTACCAATAAAAAACAGCTGATTTTTTTCTCAATTCTTTTTCAGTAAAAAAAAAGGTCAATTATATTCGTTTGATTAGTCAAAGATCCCAGGGACAACCCTCACGTGTTAGGTGCGTTAGAGAAGAAAAATTTAGCAAATCAAAACTAGACGACCAAGAATACAAAATTAACATGTGAAATATAATATTTATTTTTTTAAAACAAAAAAGCACAAATAGAGTTATATTTAAAAAAAAAAAAAAAAAGAATAACCTTAAATCATGGAAATTTAAATTTTAATGAATATTAATTAATAGAATTTAACATATTAAATTAGAGGAGAAGCTCACTTTCTTGCTCATCGAAATCCAAGCTAATCCCTCTGTCACGGGTGCAACAAGCTAGTCTTCTTCTCATCATCATCATTATCCTTGCAGATTCTAAAAATGGCCTGCAATTTATAAAATCAAATTTTTTTTTTAATTTAGAATAGGAATTTTATATTTTCAATGAAAAATATCTTTATGAAAATATATATAATGTGATTTTACTTATTTTTTTCTAAGTTTAAAAAGAAAAAATTGTGAGAGGAAGGAGACTTGAAAATGTCAGGGACCCAGTGTGCTTCACATGTGCAAGGCACCAAAGGTCCGCATCAACCAAGCCAATAAATTGTTGCCAGGTAATTAAAAGTCAAACATTGCTCTAATTATTCTGTTTGATTTAAATGTGTTTCGGCGACCAAATCAAAAGTTAGTACGTTACTACTTGCTAGATTCAAAAATAATCATTAAAAATAATTATGGAGTTTCTCTTTTTCTATTACACTATCAGTGATGGAACTCAAATTCTGATTGGAGGAAAAAAAAAAAAAAATTGCCCAGAGCTGTGTTATAAATAACGCTTAATTTCCATATAACAGAATTAAAAAATTAAAAAATTGAGAAAAATAATAATAAGGCTACTTTTTAAAACTTTTGTAGCCGGGATCAGTTTAGACAAACGGATCGAGAAAAATATTTGAATGAGTAGCAAATTGCTTCATAAAAGAGAAAAATATACATTTAAAAAGAGATTTATTTTTAATCTTGATATAAAAAGCGAATCATTTTTAGTGCTTTTCAATGACTTTGATAAGTAATAAAGGGAATAATCATGTAAGTGCTTTTTGGTCTGACAGTCAAATCTTATTAACAAAGTTATAGATAAAATCTTATATATATATATATATATATATATATATATATATAAAATAAAATAGAACAAATATTATTTGTGATCTTAAATGATAAAGCTCAAGGGAAGAAAAAGATAAATTTATCCACTAAAAATATTCAAAAAGAAGTAAAATAGATATCATAACCAAAAAAAAAAAGGCAAAATAGATACTTTTTCTTAATTCTGGAGAAGAAAATTAGGACTTATAGATCTTTATTTATGACGCAGCCAACAAAAAAAATTTTTAAAAAAAAAATGGTGAAGGGCAGAGAAATCACAATGGTTAAATTAGAATCAATCTGATGACAAATTAAACATAGAACCTTTCTTTTTATGCTTGTAGGTATAAGCTTTCCCAGAAACTATTTTCCGGGAAACCAATTGGAAAGTAGATGTAAACCACATACCTTCTTATCAAATGAAGCTCTTTCCCCCAAAGCACAGTATGTGTTCTTCAACTAGCAGCATACAAATATATATATATATATAGAGAGAGAGAGAGAGAGAGAGAGAGAGAAATGCAGGTGAATGTTTAAGCAGAATGAGTTTGAAGGAGTAGATTTGGTTTTAGAAAGAGAAAGTGCATAAATGGGGTTGGAGAGAGAGAGGAGAGAGCAGAGGGCATGGCATTTAATAGAGGACGAAGGCACCGAGCTAGTAGTGAATGAGAAAGGGATGGATGTGGAAGGCTTATTATTTTATTATTTTTAGGCTCCTACGCTCCGGTTTATTGGACAGGTCGAAGTTCCATCGGAGCGGTCATTATAATTCTAATGGGACCCACTTTGGTGCGTTTGAACGGTGATGATGCAAAGGCATGCATCTCGTTGAAGTTTTGAGTGGGGAAGCAAGTAGAGAATAGTGAGGGAAGCGCCGAATTCTAATTTTTTTTAAAAAAAGACTCTCTAATCAGATCCGAAAATCTCGATTTTTGAAAAGTGTAACGTAGCTCGAGACAATGAGACATTTTCCCGTAGAGTATGTTTAGCCAATTAAAATAAATAAATAAATTGGAAAAATTAATTTGTAGCGTGATCGACAAAATTGAGACATTGATCGATAGGGAAAAGTTCCGAATTCAAAATTATGCTTACTTTTTAATATATTAACTTATAGTTTTTTTTTTAATGGTGGTACAGTTTTTATCCACTTCAAGTGCTATATTCAATTATTTAATTTAATAGAAATATCAGCTGCCTAGAATTTTTAATTTAATATTTCTTCACATGTAATATATATATATATATATATGTTTTTTTTTTTTTTTTTTTTTTTTTTTGGGTTCACCAAAAAGTAGGGATGAGTTGCTATGATATGTAGGATTTGAATCCCCACCATTTTTGCAGCTCCTAATCTTGTTTGTTATCATTTTAATTTGAAAATTTTAATATATTCTTAAGTAAAAGCAATATTCACTGCCTCATATTTTAACGTCGTCTCTGGGTTTTAAAAGGAAATTAATAAAGTTACGAAGGAAAAAATAAATAAACACCCCATGATATGGTACTATCATATCTTTTGGACCACACCAAATAATTGAACAGGTTCATCCAAAAAAAAAAAGATAATTGAAGAGGAACTTGAGATTACAAAAAATAAAAAAGTGATAGAGATTAATCATATAAAGATAGATTATAGATAGAAATAACTAAAGAATAAGCCAATTTTAATCCATCTACTAATGTCAACATCAATCGATCAGCTTAGTTACCAACTTTTATCAAAAAAACCAAAAAAGCTTAGTTACCAACTTGACAAGTTTAACAGATTAGTTTTGTTGAGGATTAGGAAATTACCCCCCCAACCAATTTTCTTTTGTCCGCCTCTATATAAGATAATAGTTACAAAACCCATTATTTAGATTCGGAAATTTCCCAAATGATTTGCACATGTACAAATAATTGAGGCTCTGTTTGGTATTTGGGAATGATGTGTGAAAAATTTTTAGAATTACGTCCACCAAACGGTGTGTTGTCTAGCTGCACAACACCAACAATATAGGCTGTCAAAATTACTAATAAGACATGAGTATTCGATGTGTGGTATACATATATACACACACACACACACACACACATAATTATACTACCTGAATCTTTCAAAAAAAAAAAAAAAAAAAACAATTTTTGTCAAGAATAAAATTTAGAAGAACCTAAGGTTTTATTATTTGACATCATCATTGCTCAAAACGTATACTATTTCCATCAAGTTGCATACCCACCAGGCCTCCACATGCATGATACTTTCTTTTTCTATTTATTTATTTGAAGGAAAAGGATACTCTCTCTCGCAAAAAAAAAACTAGTTATGTATTACATATACAGCTTATAATTTTGATTTTTAATTTGTTAGGAAATAGATAATTTTATTGAATTTAAAAAGGGTAGCATATAAAAGACTCACCAAAAAAGGACGACTTTTTCCATTGACAAAGGAAGGCAGGTGAAAATTCTAGAGATAGCAAAACCTCAATCTCAATGGTACTTGTTCTGATTAACTTTCACTGCCATAAACTGTATTCTCACAACCACATAATTAACCTACTGGGCTAGCTACATATACACATGGCTATACCTATTCACCAAAAAAAATAAAATATATATATATATATATATATATAGCTATAGCTTTGCTAACCTGAATATGGTCCAGGCATTTCCATCAAGGAGGATGATTAATGATGATGATCATCACCATCGATATCTCGGTCCAAAATGAGAGACCAAGTCCCATTATCCAACTGAACCATGTTAATGTTTTTCTTAACCCAGCATTTAGCAGCGACATTATGTATATATATATCTATATATATATATATCCTTCAAACCATGACCCCTCTCTGTTGAGAGTGCAATGTCACGCTCCACTTCAAATTCGAAGCCTCCAAGTCCCGACATGGTAACAGCCCTGTGCTTCGGTTGGACTGTCTGGGTAATTTGGATCGTGCAAGTGGCTGATTCTCTGGATGTGAAGGTCTTTAATTTTAAGTACAATTCGGCGGAACTTTTTTTATCTCCAACTGGAGAATTAGCGAAGGCAAATCCAGTGACCGGGTGGTAAATTTTGTTTGTCTGGCCAATCGTGGGCTTCTTGTATCCGTTTGTAAGCGATATCCGTAGCAATAAATAGTCACAAATGCACCTCCCATGTTGTGGCCTATGCTCACCTTCCTCCTCTCCATATACTTGTTTACCAACTCTCTTACTGTATGTATGTTATAATTCAAAGGTGATACTGCTTAAAGAAAAAGCTGATGTACAAAATTGAGACACTATCCTAATTTCATATAAATGGTTCCAGTACCCTTATTATGATTGTTGTTGTTGCATCTCAACATTCTAACAAGAAATATGAAAATCCAAACCAATCGTTAATGAAACTAATTGAGACCATATATTCATAGTTTAGATAAAACATACTCATAACTTGTATAATTCATTTTATTGTTTCATTGTAGTATTAGGGAACATATTTAAGGCAATTTAAACGTATTTTTAATGAGCTGTTTATAAATATTTTATTTATACATGTACATTATGATAAAATTCTCATATTTTATCTAGATCAATGTAGTTCGTTATAATAATATTATTAGGTACGGTGCATGTTTTATTTTTTCAAAATATATTTGATTTTATATATTGATAAATTTACTCATGAGTTAGTTGGATTATTTTGTTTGTCACAATATATTAATGGACAAAATGTACATTGGAAAATGACAACAAATATTATGAATTTAAAAAATTTTTCAAGGTATAATTGATTTTATATATTTAGGTAAAACTCGTTGGTAACTTTTGTGGACCCTTTTGTTTATTGCAATATGGTATTGTAATAAATGCTTGACAAGTGACTAAATATACTATATGATTCTTCAAACTTCCGAGATGCAATTGATTGTATATTTTTATCCAAGGTTAAATTTTTGTGAGTTATAATTTCAAGGTTAATTCTTTGTTTTTTATAAAGCCCTTGCTTTTATAAATTCTATTCAAAGTAATAGAAAAAAGAAATTGAAAGAGAAGGATGCGTAAAAAGAGAAAGATGAAAAAAGATCGGAAAAAAATGCAGTGTGTTTGTTTAGATACGGTCTCATGCAAATATTCAACGGAAAACCGATTTAATGTTTTGGGTTCAGAATAAATTAAAGATAAAAATTAATAGAAAATGAGGCAAAAACAAATTATTAGGGAGAAAACTAAAGCCTAGGCTTCAGAACTTCAAAGGATCTTAAAAATAAAAAAATAAAATTAAAGCAAGTAGCAAAAATTTGGACGAGAAACAATGGGAGCTACCAGGTGTCATATGGTGACGTGGTGTATCTAAATCTAGAATGCTATCCTTCGATTTGATCACTCCCTCAGTCGGACAGCAAGACATGTGGAATCGGAAATGCGATTGAGTGCGGTGGGCAAAAGAAGTGAGGGTTCATGGCCACTTTGCTTTCTTCACCCACATCTTTTACTTTATACCTCCCATCTCCTCCGAGAACTGTCCCATCTCTCCGCCGTAGCCCTCCCAAAACCCTAGTGGCTTTCCGCCACAGTAGAGTATCGTTCTACGGCGGTCAGAATCTGACTCTGCATTCGCCGGCGGTGGTCTCATCCGGCTACTCTGTGGCTCTTGCGAGAGAGCTTCGGCTCGCCGCTTCTGCCGTCCTCTTTCTTGGCCTAGGGTTTTTCTTTGGAGCTCGAGCTAGCTCTGCCGCTCCGTTTCAGTTTCTGCCTTCTCTAGCCGCCGAATCTTCGACGGTGCAAGAGGAGGCACAGACAGGTCAAGGTATCAACTGCGAATTACCCGAATTTCAGTTTAGTTGAATCTGTTTGGGTCTTTATTTGTTGTCATATTATTGGATTTGTGTTCGTTCACTTTGTTGGTGTGTTTGTTAGCAAAATTTGACAGCTCTAAAATTTGGTTTGGTTGCATATTTATCAGAAATGTTTGAAATATTCATATATATATATATATATAATGCATACCAAGTATGCACTATAAGGTCACGTCTAACATCAAGGGCAAAATGTTGCTCGATAAACTGTCAGACAACATGTTGCCTGATGTTTAGTGCACATGTTATGGTGCTTATCAGATATGCACCATAGAAAATATATAAAAACATATATATATATATATATGTATGTATATTTTTTGAAAGATGCTTGACTAAAAGTAATTTTACTTTGCGTGACCATGTTAAGAATGTCTAGGATAGAAACTCTAGCAGATTTATGCACAGTTATAGCCATATTACATATGCACTTGATCACATTTTTATTTGTTGGGTTTTTGAGGTTCTAGCTATTAATAGATTAGCTGAGGAAAGTTTCATTTCATGGTTGATTGGTGTAACCTAACTGTATATTCCATGACATAGATGATCATAATCAGATAAAAGGGGATAATGTGGAAAATTTAGAGGATAAAAGGTTGGAAGCAGCATTCAAAGCGTGGAAGTCTAAAACATATGCTTTGACTGTACCTTTGAAAGTTGTTGCTCTGCGTGGTTCCGTACCTCCTGCTTGGGTTAAGGTGTGTGCTGTTTTGTTGTGTGTATTTTGTTTTGTCATGTGAACTTTTGTTTGTTTTAAACTTGGTCCTTCATTTGCAAGTTTCTCAGCTTTTTACTTCTTCCTCCTCGTGTTTTTCTCTGACAAATTATAGTTTGTTTCTGGAATTTAATGTCTTAGTTTTGTTATACCATTTTCTGGAGAAAAATAATTATGGGAATAAAGTTGTTCCTTTATCTACTCAATTGAAGATGGATTAACAAACTTATGCAATTTGATAATTCATGTTGCTATTCTTCTTCTCTTTCCAACAGCATGTTTTTGAATACTTTGTATAGCTCATAGTTTTTTTTTATTTGTTTATTTTCTGTAAATGGAGGATTTTATGCAATCTCAAGGGAAGAGATTAAAGTTCCAATTGAAGTTACAAGGAAGCCTTGAGGGTATCTTCTCTGATTTATCAACATCGTTCACCAAAGGCAATGTTGGGTCTTCATCTGTTGTGGCAGCTGATATTGTCAGTGTTGGTGACTCCTGGCTCAGTTATGCCATTAAAAAGGCTATAATTGAGCCCATTGAAGGGGTAGAAGACCAAGAATGGTTTAAAGCTCTGAGTGCCAAATGGAAAGTAAGAATACAATTACTTTTTCACGTTGTTTTTTTTCCTCAAGAATATGTCTCATAAGGTGTGCCAGGCAAAATTTTTAAGATCTCTTTAAGGTGCTTTTGCTTCTACTGAAAAAGTCTCAGATATATCTACGCAGGAACAGTGAAGGGGGTATTGACTGTGATGGTAAAATATGGGCTGCTCCGTACCGATGGGGCTGCATGGTAATAGCATACAAGAAAAGTAAATTTCAAAAGCATAATTTGGCTCCTATAGAGGTAAGAAACTATGTTATCACCTCGGCATGAAAAATAATTACATTAAAGATCGTTTGAATAGCTAGAAAAATTCCTCAGGCTATGGTTTGGTCCTTGGTTACTGTATATGTAGTAACACTTGAGAACATGTTTGAATGTAGAACCATCTTCTATATTCTATGAAACAAGTTACCTGGACACGGGTAGTGTTACATATGCTTTGTTTCGAGTAGAGGAAACAGAGCAATTCAGAACAGTATATTCTATGAATGAAAATGCTGTGTTTCATGGATTGAAGGTGGGAAAAAGAAAATCAAGTGACTTGGGTAAAAGGAGTTTTGCTGATATTAATCCACTCGTGCAAAAAAAAAAAAAAATTTTGCAGTTCTTGGGCCCGTAAGCATAGTTCAATTTCCTAACCATATGTGACTTGCTAACGGGGGAATCTGTACAAATTAGACATTTATCATCTATGTGATACTCAAAAATGGTAAACTGCTAATGCAGGACTGGGCTGATTTATGGCGACCTGAACTTAAAGGGAGGATCTCAATGGTTGATTCTCCTAGAGAGGTTGTTGGTGCAGTTTTAAAATATACGGGAGCATCATACAACACAAACAATGTATTGGAAGTTGATGGTGTGCAGAAAAATCTCACTTTACTTAGAAACCAGGTATGAAGTAGATATGATATCCGAGTAATTCTTTTGTAATTGCTTATTTTATTATATTCGACCAAGTGTATGCATGATGGTCCAATAAGCAATGTTAGGCTGACTTCTTACTTTACCATGGGTGTGCCTGAGTTTGTTTATTTTCCACCCAATTCACGTAGTGGAGAGCCAAGATTATTATTTTTAAGCTAAATCAAGCTGTAATGTTTCTATACCTTTCTAAGATTATGATATATAAAATACTTATGCGTTTGTTAATTCATATAGTTTATCAGATTCGATCATGATTATTCCATCTTTTCAAGTTCATAAGCATTCGACTGCTAGAACTATCTCCAACTTTAGTATGCACAGTCTGATCAGGAAAAATGGTAGTCTTCTTGTAATGCAGAAGATTAAACTGCTTAGTTTGATTCATTGTTGTTGGCTTTATGCAGGTTCGATTATTTGACAGCATGAACTATCTGAAAGCATTTGGAGTAGGAGATGTATGGGTGGCTGTTGGGTGGAGCAGTGACGTACTTCCTGTTGCTAAACGCATGTCTAATATTGCTGTAGTTGTTCCAAAGTCAGGAACTAGCTTGTGGGCAGATCTATGGGTATGTGGCATATGCTTGATCCTCTAGTATAGAGATTTGTTGATTTCCATACCTTCAGGCTACTTCTATTAATCAGTGACCTGTAGCGAACGTTTTCATTTTAATTTTACACGTTATATTTCAATTTCATATAACATTTTTTTTTTTTGGGTTTCTTAAGGCAATCCCAGCTGCCTCTAGACTCGAAACAAATAAAATTGGTGGACGAATTAGAGGGCCATCTCCACTCATCCATCAGTGGATAGAGTTCTGTTTGCAAGCTGCAAGAGCAATTCCCTTTATACAGGAGGTAATCCCAGGTTCATCTCCCTCAGCCCTTGAAAGCGTTACCGTAGAACCACCCAAAGAGCTCGCCAAGGGCAAGCCAAGACTGGTCACAAACCTAATTGCAGGAGTACCACCGCCTGATATTTTGGCTCGTTGTGAATTTTTGGAGCCATTGTCCGATTCTACATTGTCAGACTATCAATGGCTACTTAATCAGTGCCAACTTAAGTCATAGGCTAGTAAGGCCCATGTTAGGTCCCCAGAGGCCCAAAAAAACCACATTTATATACATATATTAAATAACATATCATTTTTAATTTAGTTTAGAATAGTCGATAAATAAATAAAAATTGCAAGATTTCCATATTAATTTCAATTAATTGTTCATGCCAACAATTAAATCCTTTTTATTTTTTATTAATATATTCCACTATGGCCTAATTGTTATGGACCGACCAACAATTATCCTTGTAAGCTTGTAGAATCTTTGATTTTTTTTTTAATTTTAAAAATGTATTTTAATAAAAAAAATCTTTAATTTTCAGACCAAATTTCTATGTTTGTAAAAGTTTTTTTTTTTATTATTAAAAAAAAAAGAGCGGATTGTTCTCTCTGTTATTATGAGATCATAAATGCCAAGGAAATACCTTGTTCAAGTTTATATTTTAAACGTCCATAAAAAAGGAAAAGTATTTATTTTTTTAAAATAATAGATGAAGAGAATAATTTTAGTGATTGTACATTTCTATCAGTCGTATATGGTATAGATCAAATAAGAGGGAATAAAACTAAAAGGGTTTTGAATAGTTTATACTGATCTGTCATTTGTTTAAAAAAATATATTTTAAATACTAAAACATCGAGAGGAACTGGTCCAATAATTACAACCCTATTTTCCAAAAAATAAGGAAGACGTCATCATCTGGGAAAAGCAATAGAAAAAGGAAGGAAGGAGCTGAGTATGGAATCTAGCAATCTAGACCGTCCATTGTTATTCACAAGATCGCACGCCTCATGAGCCACAGCGATCGAACATTCTGGAAACACGAACTCCATTAACGCTATATAAAGCCAAGGAACGGGCAGTTTCTTCGTCATTACCGCAAACCCTAGTAGCCTGTAGGGTTTGTTCTCTGTTGCTTTTGTGTTTATTTCGTCGTTACAGTTTTAAAGTTTTTTTGTTTTGTTTCTGAGACCCTTAAGAATGGCCGGTAAGGGAGAGGGTCCAGCCATTGGAATAGATCTCGGAACCACATACTCTTGCGTTGGAGTATGGCAACACGATCGTGTCGAGATCATAGCCAACGATCAGGGAAACCGAACGACTCCGTCTTACGTTGCGTTCACAGATTCGGAGAGGTTGATTGGCGATGCAGCAAAGAACCAGGTCGCCATGAATCCAATCAACACCGTCTTTGGTAAGATCTGATTTTCAATAATCTGCTATTTTCTCGGATCTTGAATAATTTATGTTGCTTTTTCGAGATTGTAGATCTTTTTTATTTTTTTTATTTTTTTTATTTTTTTTATCTTTGTTTATGCGATAGTAATAATATTTGTGATAGAATGTATAATAATGTTAAGATCGTAGATTTATTTTATGTATTTTTTTTTTCTCAGTAAGTATAGTTTGTTTATCTTTGGATCTGGATATTGGATAAATTATGTTATAGATTCGAGGTTTGTACCCGAGATGAATTCTATGGCATCAAATTTACTGTATCCAATTAATTTGAAACTTAGTTTCTGCGTTTTCTGGTGGAAACGTTTTGCGGGTTGTAGAACTTTATGAATGGTTTAAGTTGAGTTTGTTGTGGATCTTGTTTTCGTATCAAACAAACTTAGGTGAGGAACTGAAGTTAATATCTGTATTTGAAAATAAGCAAATTGAGACTAGAAGATTGCTGAACGAGAACAACGAAAGATAATAATTGTTGGTAACTGGGTTGAATGGTTTACACGATTATATGTGATTGCAATACAAGTTCAGATGAATGGTGAACATGGTTATAATAACTGTTAGCTATTGCTATATCGGCTAATTTATTGTCATAATTTCTTCTTTTCAGATGCAAAGAGGTTGATTGGTAGGAGGTTCACTGATGCCTCTGTTCAGAGTGATATTAAACTCTGGCCATTCAAGGTGATTGCTGGACCAGGTGACAAGCCCATGATTGTCGTCACCTACAAGGGTGAGGAGAAGCAATTTGCTGCTGAAGAGATCTCTTCAATGGTTCTCATCAAAATGCGTGAGATTGCCGAAGCTTACCTTGGATCAACCATCAAAAATGCTGTGGTCACTGTCCCTGCATACTTCAATGACTCTCAGCGACAGGCCACCAAGGATGCCGGAGTCATTGCAGGTCTCAATGTCATGCGTATCATCAATGAGCCCACTGCTGCTGCCATTGCTTATGGTCTTGACAAGAAGGCAACCAGTGTAGGCGAGAAGAATGTCTTGATTTTTGATCTTGGTGGTGGTACCTTTGATGTCTCTCTTCTCACCATTGAAGAGGGTATTTTTGAAGTCAAGGCCACAGCTGGTGATACGCATCTTGGAGGTGAAGATTTTGATAACAGAATGGTGAACCATTTTGTTCAGGAGTTCAAGAGAAAGAACAAGAAGGATATTAGTGGCAATCCTAGAGCACTGAGAAGGTTGAGGACTGCCTGTGAGAGGGCAAAGAGAACCCTCTCATCCACTGCTCAGACCACCATTGAAATTGATTCCTTGTATGAGGGAATTGATTTCTACTCCACCATCACCCGTGCCAGATTTGAAGAACTTAACATGGATTTGTTCAGAAAATGTATGGAACCAGTTGAGAAGTGTTTGAGGGACGCCAAGATGGACAAAAGCACCGTCCATGATGTTGTCCTTGTCGGAGGCTCCACCAGAATTCCCAAGGTCCAGCAGCTGTTGCAGGACTTCTTTAATGGAAAGGAGCTGTGCAAGAGCATCAACCCAGATGAGGCTGTTGCTTATGGTGCTGCAGTCCAAGCTGCCATCTTGAGTGGTGAGGGTAATGAGAAGGTGCAAGATCTCCTCCTCTTGGATGTTACTCCTCTGTCACTTGGTTTGGAAACTGCTGGTGGTGTCATGACCGTGTTGATTCCAAGGAACACGACCATACCCACAAAGAAGGAGCAAGTTTTCTCAACATACTCCGACAACCAACCTGGTGTGCTAATCCAAGTTTATGAAGGAGAAAGAACCAGGACAAGGGACAACAACTTGCTTGGTAAATTTGAGCTATCTGGCATTCCTCCTGCTCCCAGAGGTGTTCCACAGATTACTGTGTGCTTCGACATTGATGCTAATGGTATCTTGAATGTGTCTGCCGAGGACAAAACCACTGGACAGAAGAACAAGATCACCATCACCAACGACAAAGGAAGACTTTCAAAGGAGGAAATTGAGAAGATGGTTCAAGAAGCAGAGAAGTACAAGTCCGAGGATGAAGAGCACAAGAAGAAGGTTGAGGCAAAGAATGCATTGGAAAACTATGCATACAACATGAGGAACACAGTGAAGGACGAGAAGATCGGAGCCAAGCTTTCTCCAGCTGACAAGAAAAAGATTGAAGATGCCATTGAGCAGGCAATTCAATGGCTGGACAACAATCAACTTGCAGAGGCTGATGAATTTGAGGACAAGATGAAGGAGTTGGAGAGCATTTGCAACCCGATCATTGCCAAGATGTACCAGGGTGCGGGTGCTGATGCGGGTGGAGCTGATGATGATGTACCTCCTGGTGGAAGTGGTGCTGGCCCTAAGATTGAAGAAGTTGACTAAATCATGCTATGATATCTTATGTTGCACTTTTATTTTGGTTTTTCCATTATTTAAGACATTAAACTTCAAACTTTCATGCCATTTGTTTTTTCCCCCCGCTTTTTTGTTGAGATTTTTGGTTATGATTCGGGGCTTTGGAAGTGTACAAAGCCGATTATCTGTTTTTCTGAATTCTGATTTTATAGGAACAATGGAAATTATTGCCTGGAACTCTATTATCCAGGGCTGTATTTTTAGACATCTATCGTCTTCCTTCTAGCCATACATGCTTTGATTGTTCTGTCTTGCAGAAAATGACTAAGTAAGCGTATGTGCAAATATTTTTAACATTTAGCGCCCAAGCCGTGGGCTTGAAACAGATGAGAAAAGAGCCATTTTGAAGGGTCCCCTAGGGAGCAGAAACGCTGATTACAGTTTTGGTAGTGGTTAGCAACGGCAATGCTATCTTTCGTTGTTCTCATTTGGCATTTTTCAGAGCAAAATGCCCAAGCTGTTGATGGACAGGTATTTATTTGGTAAAATCTGCTTCATACTGGAGGGGAAGGGGAAGCTTCATGCAGCGATGTACCTTCGAAATGGGCTTTAAAGCTTGAAACTTCCTATTTGATTTTAGTGCTTTTATTGCCTCTTTGGGGTTGAATTCTCATACAACTGCCGCCCCATGAAAATCTCAAAAAAATAAAAATAAAAATAAAAATAATGCATAAGCTAAATGATCCTATAAGAAGGAACCGATAATTCTGATTTTGATATCCTAACCTCCCTTTTCTAACGTGGTCTGTTTTTTGTTTTGTTTAATTGGAAATAGGAGAAATTCTATCCTTTTGTACCTTCCAATTATCAGAATTATTTGGATACCTGGTTGAAATTAAAAGGGTAATAAATAAAACTCTTACTATTTATTTATTAAGGTTATCTAAATATCATATAAATCTTACCTAATAGTGAAAGCAATAATATAACCTTTTTTTTTTTTTTGGCCAGATAATCATATATTTTTACTCTTTTAGAATACATAATCTACTAAAATTTACTATGTAAATTGAATTTAAATAAACGTACAAAATGTCAATTTCAATCCAATTTGACTGCATTTATACGAAAATATAAAACTTTACATGTTGTATTATTTTTGGTAATAATAAAAGTATATACATGTTAAATCAATAAATTACAAATCATTATCAATTTCTTCTTTTGTTCCTTGATATAGATGGAGAAAAGGATTGGTATTATTTTGTTATTTTTGGAATGAGGGTGCACAACAAGAGAGTTGTCGATGGTAATCCACTGGATTGCAGCCAGAGTGATGATGCGAAAACCTGTACCACAACTCTTATTAAAGAGTTATTGACCTCAACCCACACTTTCACACGCACACGCCACACACACATATACACACTGAGAAAAGGTGCACCGTCACACCGTCAAGAAACGGTGACGGCAAAACCAAATTGGGTGCTATCTAGGGCGGGTTTTAACCTTTTAACCCCGCGAGCTCCGTCATTATAATAAGACGGTGGCGCACGGCTCTGTTTTCTCCATTTAATCTTTCATTTTGCTTTTCACACCCACATAACATACATTTTCTCTCTCTATTTTCTTTCGCTCTTTGTATTCTATTTTTCCTCGAGAAAATAAAAATAAAAATAAAAATAAATTGGAGGGGAAAAAATATGGTAGTTGATGATATGGTGGAGATGAGAACCATGGTCGGCTCTGGAGGTCACTCTTCCTCTCGATTCCCCGATGCTTATCCTGAAAGGTATACTCTTTGAAGATCCCCTTTGTTTGTTGGAAAAAAAAAAAAAGAAAAAAAAGAATGAAGAAAATTTGACAAATTTTTATTTGGTTTTGATGGATTTGATGGTCTTGATTCAGTGTCTTCCACCTGGGTTTGGAGGATTTCAGGAGATCCTTGGACTAGGGTTAGATATAGTCTTCCTTTAGCGTTTGTTGAATATCTGTCCCTCTTTTCGTTTGTAGACAGTGAAAAATATATATTTTTAAAATTTTTTTAAATAAGAATATGCACTTTCAGTATTTTACTTTTTGTTCTTATTGATCTCCTCTACTCTGTTCTTTTGGGAAATCTTTTTTTTTTTTTCCCCTTAAAAAAAAAAAATATATATATATATATATATTTTTTTTGTATTGAAGGAATATTGAATTTTGTTTGATTTGGTTGATTTTTGATGTGGGTGTGTGAGGAACTTGTTATCTGATTGATAAATCTAGGGTTTTGATGGAGGGGAGATACAGTGGGGATTGATATGCTGTGAAGGTGTTTGAAAAGTTTTGTTTACTTTGAATTGTGTCTTTGGGATGGCAATATTCAATCTACCAGCAACAAAACCCGCGGAGGAGTTGAGTTGAAATGGGAGACTCTCTCCTCACGGCCCTGTCAATGGAGAATCATCACCCATCCACCCTCTTGTCAATGGATTCCAGTGCCTCCTCGCACGATGAATTGGATTTGGAGATGAATCGGCAAATGATACTTTCTCGTCCTCCTGATATCAATCTACCCCTGTCAGCCGAGCGCAGCCCACCTCCACCGGCATGGAATTCTGACGCTTGTGATATTCTAGAAGTCGGGCTTGGTCCGCAAATCTACGAGACTGAGAGTTTACTTACCATCCCTAAGGTTGGAAGGAAATGTGCCAAAAGGGTGGACAGTATATGGGGTGCTTGGTTTTTTTTCAGTTTTTACTTCAAGCCTGCATTGAATGAGAAGTCTAAAGCCAAAATTATCAGGGACAGCAATGAGATTAGTGGGTTTGATAAATCTGATCTGAAGCTTGATGTTTTCATGGTTCAGCATGACATGGAGAACATGTATATGTGGGTCTTTAAGGAGAGGCCTGAGAATGCATTGGGCAAGATGCAGCTTAGGAGTTACATGAACGGGCATTCTCGCCAAGGGGAGCGACCTTTTCCTTTTAGTGTCGACAAGGGCTTTGTCCGATCTCACAGGATGCAGAGGAAACACTATAGAGGTCTATCGAATCCCCAATGTGTGCATGGGATCGAAGTTGTTCCCTCGCCCAATCTTATGGGTCTTGATGAGGAAGAGCGAAAGAGGTGGATAGAACTCACTGGAAGGGAGTTGAACTTCACAATCCCTCCTGAAGCAAGTGATTTCAGTTCGTGGAGAAACCTTCCGAACACAGACTTTGAGCTTGATAGGCCACCTCCTTCATTAAAGAATGCACCACCAAATTCCCATTCAAAGAAGCTGCTTAATGGGTCTGGGCTGAATTTGTCTACACAGCCGTCCAACCATAGTAATTCTGATGGGATGGACCTGTCACCAGTGAGCAGTAAAAGAAGGAAGGAATTTTTCCCACATGGGAATGATGATGATTGCTACTTGGCTGTTAATGCTCCATCAGAGAGAATTCCAGATACAGAACTTCACCCAAATGAACCGCACTGGTTGAATGAATTTAGTGGGGTAATGAAGAATGTTTATGGACCTGTTACAGCTGCAAAAACTATCTATGAGGATCAAGAAGGTTATTTAATCATTATTAGCTTGCCCTTCGTGGATCTTCAGAGGGTGAAGGTTTCTTGGAGGAATACCATCACTCGTGGTATCATTAAGGTATCTTGTGTGAGCACATCCCGTGTGCCATTCATCAAGAGACATGATAGGACTTTCAGGCTTACAGACCCATCGTCGGAGCACTGCCCTCCGGGGGAGTTTGTTAGAGAAATCCCCCTTTCAACACGAATTCCTGAAGATGCTAACATAGAAGCTTACTATGATGGGCCAGGATCCATGCTAGAGATTATGGTGCCGAAACTCCGTGTAGGGCCAGAAGAGCATGAGGTTCGTGTTTGCCTTCGCCCTCACTTAGGAGGCAATGATCTTATGTTGACTTGAGATGGGCATATCTATAGAGATTTGTAAGGGCTGTTGCCATAGTTGGTGCTTCATTGTTTTACTAACTCTGTACCATACAATGTACTCTCTATGAAACAAAATGTGCATCTCACATTTGTAGTCTACAGTTTTTGCTCACTAATTTATGCATCATGTTAGCTTTAACTGTAACTTTTTCCTGTTCTGGAACTTACAATTGATTCTAGTCATTTATATGAAGCCACTATTATCTTTATTTAACTGGTTACTTCCATATTGTCACATATATATGTATTTTGCTGCCTTTTCTTTTTGATCGTCTCACATCCATTGTACTCTGTTGTTGTATCAATTGATATATGGGGTTGATGTTATGAGAGTGGTGTTAGTTTGGTGGTTTTTGCTTTTTGACAGATAATACTGTTGTAAATCTACTTTCTAATTGAGGAATTACAAGAACGTTGAATGATTGTATGGAGATAAGTACTGTGTAAAAGTTTCTGTTGCAGATCAGTGTACGATATCAATTGTTTGTTGACACTTGAAACCATTCAAACATGAAGAATAACTATCTGGGTTCAAAATATTAGACTATTATTTTTTAACTATTTGAAAATTTCCAATTGACCCAAGAGTTTATCAGAAAATGACTTTTTCGACGAAATCAAGAAGATGATGGCATGGATGTACCAAGTCCATTTAATTTCTGAGGTCTGTATTTTTATTTTTATTTCTTCCTGCGAAGCCTAATTGTTGAGGAAGGGAACAATATCTCTCACACTCTGAAAGAGCCAATTGTGGTGATCCATATAAGCTTGAAGGATGCACTTTCAAAGATTCCATAAATACAGGGTTGGTTGATAGGAGGGTCAAGAAATTGATAATTGTGTAGTCTGAGTCAACGGATATGTCTTTTGTGAGCAAGTGCAAGGTGGGTAATAGTGGAGGCTGAAAAGGGCCAGAGACTTGGAGTTTTAACTTTTTGATGCTTGGCTTATGGTCAAAAGTGGCGTCTCTTTGAAAGACATTTCTTATATTTGAAATTAAGAACCTAATTACATTTCAAATTATATATATATATATACACAAATATATTTTAGATTAATTTTATTTTAATATTTCAATTTTAAAGATTTTATAATTTAGATTTTTCACTTTTAAAAATAGCAAGATAGATTTTTAATTTTTTCAACTTAAACGTAAGATTAGTCCAATCTTTAATCCTTAATTTGAGAAAGGATGAGTAAAAATTCTATTTACATAGGTTTCATTAATCTCATCTCTCAACCTAAATAAGAAAAAATCACATCTCTCATCTCAATTTATGCGGGTAAAATTGTTATCAATCTATTTAAAATTGTAGATTAGATCAATTTGTAATAAGTTAAAAAATTAAAAATATAAATAATTTTTTTTTTGAAAAATTAAGAATTTAAATTGCAAAATTTTAAAAATTTAAGATCCTAGAATCCAATTACTTTGTTATTTTATTAATTTCTACGAGTTTAAAGTTTGTCCCCTGTCTGCTTGACATGTGGAGTCTGCCCGCTTTTAATTCTTGCTTGGTTGATCTCGGATGAGTTGGTTGGATATTTTGGAGTTTTATTATTTTTGGATTGGACTTGATCTTTGAAAACGGCATGTCGAAATTTTTGACACATAATCTGACCCAAAATTGTGCCGTGTCAATTATGAAATTTGAAATGATTCTTGTTTTTTGACATTCCTTAATGGGAATAGGTAACACAGGCTCATGACAGGCTAAGCACGACACAGGATAAAACATGAGTTTGCTGTATTGGAACATTAACACCTTCATTATCTACTGTACATTGACAAAATAAAAATATTATCTGTCTTATTGAATATATGAAATCTGAAAGATGCTGAGGTTATCACACACACACACACACACACACACACATATACATACATATATATATATATATGTACACATGTATTATTAAAGAAATTAATATATTCTAGTTTTATATGATCAGTGCAATTATACAATGATGGGAAAGAAAGTATTCTTGCAAGTACAATATAATGGTAAAAATCATTGTTTCCCTATTAATAATTCATATATGAATTTTCATATCTTCAATGTTAAAAAAAAAAAAAAATGAAAAGAGAAAAAGCTACATATTTTACCCTTTACCTCTCAAGTGACATTTATTATTATAAAATTCTATTAGAAAAAACAGAAGATAGTGTGATTAGTACATGTATATGTCGCTACCTTATTATATTAGATATGTGTCAAAGAAGTGTATTATGATTTTCGCACAGAGGAAACCAATGAATTCGGTTCAAGGTAGTTGAATTTGGTTTGGCTTCTCATGGGAATCCAAGTTCAAGTTCAACTCATCATCCTCCTTTTTTCTTCTTTACACAATCTCTATTACACCATTATTTTGATTAAACAAATAATATAAACCAACACTTTTTTGAAGATGGATCTATTTTCTATCCTTGATCTATCTATTAATTATGAACATTACCAAAAAAGATAGGAAAAAGAAAGGCAAAAGAAAAAAAACAAAAGATTGTTTAATTGAAAGAACTTTAAAGATTCCAATAGCATATTTTTCTTCCCCACTTAATTTTTGTGAAGAAATAATCTAAAATATGAATGACCGTCGACACGTATAGTTGAAAATACAACAGGGGTAGGAAGAGGTCCTATTTAAAGGCTTAAAGAAGAAAGTGTATGTCCACCATTCCACTCTCTCTTTAATAGTGGGTGTGGCTATCAGTCCTAGTAGTATATATATAATAGAGGGACCTCCCTATCACTCACTTGAAAACCCTAAAAAATTCTCTTCCACCAATGAAAAAGTGGGACTGCTTTTTCTTTTTTTGTTTCTTTATAGTGTTTTGTGGTGCAGACTAATATATTGGGGACTTCTGTTTGGGTTTAAGTAACAGAAAAATCTGTTTTTTACCTTTTAAATTCAGAGCATATATATAAATATTTATTAGATCGTGAAGTAGCCATGTGAAAGAAGGTCTGCTTCCATTATTATCATGTAAAATTTTCACAATCTTGCTTTTGATCTTTTAGTTCTTTTTCTCCTTTCTTTGTTTTTCTTTTGTTTCACCGCCTCAATAATGCATATACGGCCCCATTAATATAAAGGTAAATGCTGACAGCGGTAAGTGCTTATCAAATAATTATCTTTTTTATTTTTCCTCACGTTTTTTTGCCAAATTTGAATATCATATCTTATTACCACCACAATCCAAGTGTAAACAAACAATTTTTATCTGTTTTTTTGTTTTTTTATTTTTTTTTTTTGGGTTCTTTGATTTTGTGATCAGCCTATGGTCTTATTGGTATAGCTTATATATATTCTCTGGTTTTACAGGAAATGGAATGGTAAAGTGCAGTCTAATTAGGAGAAACACTTTCTTAGCACTGACTCATTTTTATAAGATCCAAATTGAGAAGTGATAATGGAATCATAATGTTTTTGTATTATTTGTGAAATGAAATGGACTATTCCAATAACTTTACCATTTATATATACACATACAATATATATATATATAAGTTATACATTGTACCTATCTGTCAATATTGGAAAACTGAGTTATTAAATAATAAACATTAGAGAATAAGGATGAAGGTACAATGAACCTTTTCTTATGTTGCCTCAATGATCAGGTTGGCTTACTTCAGATGTGACCTATATAAACACACTTTGTTCAGGTGCTTCAGCTTCTAAAAACATTATATACCCACTAGTTTCCGCTTTCATATATGTACGAGGAAATTGTGGAAGGTGGACCCACATTTCCCATTTTAATTATTTACAGGTTTGATTTCCTAATAAATATATACATTATCTCTATGCTTTTGACTAGTGCAATACTTTTACTGAGAATCTACAATGCTGAATGACAATGAGGGAGAAATTGGAAACAACCCTACTAGGTTGATCACTGTTCTGGGCTAAACGCATGGTTTGAAAAATTGAAAGATTCAGTTTTCTCTCCCAAAAAGACAATAATTAAAAATAATATACATAACATAAAATCTGTCAAATTCCTTTAATTTTTATGCATAGTTTAGTTTCCCATTAAAGTTCTATAGTTTACTATAACTTGATATAAATTAAAGAAAATAACAATATTATTGTTTCTTAATTGGTAGACATCACATATAAATGTTGGAATACGTTTGTTAAAGTAAATGCGTCAGGAGAAAAAAAGAAAAAAAGGAAAGAAGAAAAAAGAAGAAAGAAGAAAGAAAATAAATAAGAAAGCAATAGGGCATGTGTTGTAGATATGACAAGAGACAGTTAAAGAATAAGAAACAGTAAATTATATGTTTCCTAATCAGAGAAAAAAGCAAGAGTGTTTATAAAGTGAAAGTATAAATGGAATTCTTCAAATTAATGAATAAAAATAACTCAATAATTGAAACAAAGTCCTTTAGAGATATCTTGATCTTTGACAAAGATTGGTGGGATTTATGGGATCCAACTAGACTCACAGATGGGAACAAAAGTACAAGCTTTTTTTTACATGGAAAAGCAGTATCTTAAGCCCCAAATTCATCTGAGTTGGGGGGTATAATAAAAACTTGACCCACCCACATTGCTTTGGATCTCAAATTTTTTGTAGAGAAAGAGAAGAATGGCTCAGTTGGACTAATTGAAATCTTCCAAGTTTATCATTTTAATGCATCAAATAGTGCCCATAGAGAGAATAAGATAAGAAAAATACTAAATGGGTTTTAATATTATTTAATTTCATTTTCCGAGGTCCTTCCAACAAGAATTGCACGTGCATATATTATAATTGATATGAAGAATAGAAGGTAGCTTGCACTTTCAACAATGATAATTAACATATATATATATATATATATATGTATAGTTGTATACTTTCATTATGAAAGATATTTGACAAAGACAACGATATAATTTGTTAGTGCAAGAAATTAGGCAACATTGGCAGTGCCATATGGATATTCCTTTCGGTTCATTTGGTAATGTTCAATTTGATTGCCTTACTAAAATAGTAAGAATGTTGTGAAACTAACTTAATTAGTTTTAATATGGTAAGAATTTTTTAAAGATCAAGTGGAGCAAACATATTCATTTTTCATCATAAAAAATTGACAAATGAGTTAAATTCCAAACAAATTCAATTATAGAAATGTCCGAGTTAAAATACAAAATTTCTTTTTTTGGTCTTCTTGAAAATGCTTAATTCAATTTAAAATCCGATGCTAAATACAAATGATCAAATGTCTATTGCCATTTAAATTGTTTGAAAACTTTATTGTTTTAGCGCTTGCGTTACTCAACTTCTAAAAGTTTCTCATAAATTTAAAGTTAAATCATAAAAGGGAAACCAACTAGTCTAGTTGTCGGCACAATGGCTAGTTTGTTTAGAAAATTTGATCGAAATCTCATAAGAAGTAGCTTTTGCCACAAATTTATTTTACAAGTTCGATATACATATATGCCAACATCTTTAGTTAGTGATATTTTTAAACTTCCACCTGAAAACAAAAAAAATTATAGCTACATTTACATGTTTGGGTCCAAACCCAATATGTGAATCAAGATTTTAATTGGGGCAGGCTTTTTTGAAATTTTGGATTCATCTAATTTAGACAGCCCATCTCTTTTTTGTGGCCGGCCCAATATGTAAAATGAACGGTACCAGTGGTAGTATTGGCAAAAATTACTTTTTTACTAGTAGTCCAAAAACTTCAAATATTTAATTTTCTCCGAAAAGACGCACTACTTATGTAAAAAGATCATAATACGACAAAGATACGATGATGGGCTGTGGGGTTGCTGTCATTTAGTCCAGCATTTTATAGAAAAAAAAAATAATTAAAATTAATAATTATTTCAATTTTTCAAAAATACAAATAGATTTCATAACATAATATAATTAACTATTTATTTTTTGTTAATAAATTATTCTCTCTCTCTCTCTCTCTCTTTTTATTTTTTATTTTTTCCAACAGTGATTACGGATATAAGCCAATAACATTTCCAATTATCCTGGCAAAAACAAATAAATAAAAATGAAAAAGAGAAATGAAGAACATTTTAACTTGAAAGTCACTCCTGGTTCTTTTTTTTTCTTAAAAAAAAATATATATATATATATTTTACATGAAAATTGAGTTAAAAAAAACAAAAAAATTGGACACCAATTATTGGTGAGGAAAGAAAGTCCAAAAGAAAAAACTTCACCAACACCACATGGCCAACAAAACTTGCTCTCCAAACCCCACTTAGAAAATTGAAGTTCCCTTTACCATCTCTCTCTCTTTTCCTCTCTATCTCTATCTCTATCTCTCTTATAATGGAGAGCGCACCCCCCAACCTTAACAGACCTCCTCCGCCTTTTCCAGCTCCGCCGCGCACCGTCGACTTCTCCGCTCTCGAATTCATCCTCGGTCTCATCGCCGTCATCACCATCCCTGCCTTGATCTACGCCTTCTTCTTCACCATCAACTGTCCTCCCAACCCTTTCTCTCGATCTCGCCGGAGCTCCACTGACTCCTTACCTTCCTTCTCCGGCGACAACGTCTCCACCGCCACCGCCGAAGACACCAGCAAGGAGAAAGAGGCAGTTATGAGCTTTAAATTTTTGAAAGAGAAACACGCCAAGGACATCGTCGGTGGAGATTGTCCAGTGTGTTTGTCGGTGTTCGTGGACGGCGACGAAGTGAAGCTGCTGAACGCGTGCAAACACTCTTTCCATGCAACGTGTATTGATACGTGGTTTAAGACTCAGCCCAACTGTCCCGTTTGTCGGAATCCGGTCGCCTTGAAGCACCGTCCGGAAAATAGAAGTGGAAATGGTGGTGGTGGAGAAGCTGATAGGCAACAAGGTTTGCCTGATGCTGCCAATTTGGTTTAACACTATCATACATAGTATATCTTTATATAAATATATAATTATCTTTCTTTTCTTTTTTCTTTTTTTAAATTACATTCTGGGGTACTTGCCGACAGAAGATGAGAATGGCAACAGGAATTTTGCTTAAAATTCATCTGCTTTTTTTTTTTTTTTTTTTCAGTAAACTCACCACAATTTTACTAGTTTTGAGTAGCATAATTATTTGCTTTAGACAATTAAAAAAAATTAAAAAATAGAATAAATAGTTTTTTGGAGTGTACAACTTGAACTTAAATTAGGATCTATATTAATAATTAATGTAAATGTGGCATATTGTTTATGTTTTTTTGGTAATATTGGCATATTGTGTCTTGTAATTGCCGGGTAAACATCTATTATTTATAAAAAATTTTGAGATGATAGGATGGGATACCCATGTGAATGGGAATGATAGTCATAGGGTAATTAATGTGAGGCCATGGGAAAAGAAGAAAGACATATTTTCTAATATAAATAAATAAATAAATAAAAGCGAAAAATAAGACAGGAGATAAAATGAACAACAACTTAACTAAGAAGGAATTCTGAAAAAAAGAAAAAAAGAAAAAAAAGTTGGTGGTGGTGAGAATTGTATTATATTATATAATTTGATGAAGGCTAAAAAAAAGACAAAGAGGTGTAGCCTGGAACACATGACATAATGATGTTTGAGTTTGACAACTCACCAAACACTTTATAAAAATGAATATAAATATGGATTGGACAATTACGTGTCTACTTAATTTCCGATCCCTAACAATCAAAACAAATAAATAATAGCCTATCACAAATAATCAACGAACGAGGAAAGGCAGGTATCCTAATGCTAATGCGCAGTATTATTATTACATTTTTTGACCCCATGGTTTGCTTCTCCTCACTTTTTTGTCACCAAATTTCTCGGTTGTTTCCCCTCGGGACTTTCTCACGCCTGTGGGTCCCTGTTTGGTACGCCCTTGGAGGTTTTCGTTCTTTCTTTTTTTTTCTCATTTGGTCATCAGATTCACTTTCAAGATTTGAGGTTAAGTAGATTAGGTGGAACCCAATAACAAAACAAATGCTTTACCATTAGTATTGTATTTACCCAAAAAAAAAAAAAAAAAAAATCTTTACCATTAGTCCTTTCATGGCCCTAAACTAGGACCAAACTTATATGATGAGGAGGGATATGCAATTGTTTGATTGTCTTGTTTTAATTTAGAATTTTGATTCCTTTTTGTGTATATTTTTGTATTTTCTTCACGTATTTTATGATATCCTATTGTCCACATTCTTCCAGGCCAGCTGCATTGGATGCTTTTGGTGGAATATTTGGTTAGGTTCCGTCAGATACCATTCAATACTAACTATGTCACCTCATGACCAGAACTAAAGTTAAACCAAAAAAAAAAAAAAAAAATGATATGGAGAAAAAACTGAGCCTTGAAAGACTATTTACACTGCTTTAACCTGAAATTATCAGAATCAAGAAGTTTCACAATGAGTTTCTCTAGCCTTTTTGAACTTATAGTTGGTTTAACAACATTTGGATTCCCGTAAACTAAACATTTATCTTTATGTAAAACAGAAGTCTCTTGACACCAACCGCCAGGAGTAAACCGGTCACCAGACCTCCTCAACAGCTCATTGTCGATTTTGTTGAGAACAGGATCATCCTTGGCAAACCTACGGGCAAAAGGAGCTCCACTCTGAACCATTTCATCAAAATGCTCCAATGTCAGAGCAACAGGATTCTGCTTTGGGGGTTTATCCCACTTTAGATAATGCAAGTCATGATTCACGGTTGTGTTCTGGTAGTCCTTGTGGTTACAAACGACAGTGTGGAAATAGCCCTCAGGGGATGACAGAAAATTCGTATAGTACATGAGCAGAGTCCGAGGGAGGTTATCCCATCCCCAAATACAGAATTCAAGAAATGGTTTTGTCAACACCACCCATTCAGATCCTGGATGTAGATAAACACAGTTTTGAGATATGTAAGACTAGTGTCTTTCTGAAACCATCAAACATGTCTAGTGCAGCAAGAAAAGGAAACCCCATTATTTTCCTTGGACCTTTCATATTTATAATTCACCTACAGCAGTTCCCTCAAACCTAATGATCTATTTGGGTATCTGGCCTCGTCATTACAGCCCATAAACCTAGCATAAACAAATACTTTAAGTGAAGAGAGTGTAAAGTTGGAGGAGTACCCATGAATAATTTGAAGGAAGCAGGCATAGACCTTCTCTCTTTGGCCCAAAATACTCCAGATTTCTTCGTGTGATACAAGCCTGGATCTATAATGATAGGCCTTGCTCTTTGATTCCTGAAGGACACAATAGGAATCAGACGTTGATGAGCATGTAATAGAATTAGCAACAACACGTGTAAAGCATTACTACAAGACGGGTCCCACGGCATGAAATTTATGCTCACTCTTTCCAGCCAATATTACTCGTGTGCTCAAGGAAGTTCAAATCTCTTGGCAAGTATGAGAAAATATGCAAGATATCTGGGAAACCAACAACCAAAAAAAAAAAAAAAAAAAGAAAAAACCAATAAGATTTACAAGTGAATTACTGCCCTTATTTTCATCTGACAACAAATAAAAGTAGCGTAAAATTATGAATAGCTGTAAAGAGTGCATTTTTTCAGAGAGACCTAAATTAAATTGTGAGAAACAGAAAAACTTTTAATCAGTCATAAAGAGGACATTCAATTTTGCAATCATAAATCATTTATGAGCAGCTAAAAAGTTTTAAATCCATTTTGAAGCTGAAAAAGATTGAAGTTGATCAATTAAGCATGCCTTTTGTGGATTCAAGCTGCAACTATATAACCAAAAACTTACCAAATTACCAAAACAAAAACACAAACTACGGCATTTAAGCAATCAGAAAACCTTAAAAAGCACAATTTTACCATCTTGAGGCATCAGAGGGTAATCGGACGAGCTCAGATTGATAAACCAATCCCAATCCTTGGACTTTTTAAGCAAAATCGCAACCGCGTGAAGCGTAGAGGCAATCATAGTAGGACCTTTGTAAGTGACCAAATTGCCCTTGCCCACCACCATCACATTCTTAAACCTCTCAATCAAAGCCTCAGATTTGACATACTTGGCCAGCTCAAGCCTCTCAGCATCCGAAGCTTCCAGATCCAGATGCAGAACATAGTAATTCCTCGGGTGATACAGCGCCTGAAGTAGCCGCCTCAATTGCGGTCCATCCCCTTTCGTCCCCGTCAACGAATAAGCCAATCTGGGCAGTTTCGGAAGACCCAATCGATCATTCCCATCGCCGAAATCTCGGTCCAGAAATGCTAATTGCCGCTGGTCGTAGGCAAAATCGGATGGGGATGAGAACCTGGGCTGAGCGAGAGTTACAGTGAGTAGGAGCAAGAGGAAGAGTACGGAGGTTGTGAGAAGAAGAAGAAGCCATTTTCGATCGAGGTAATGGGGAAAGTGAGGTTTTTTCATTGGGAATGGTGAGAATGGGAGGGGCTAAATTAGGGTTTTGGTAGGCATTGGAATTGGGGGAAAATGGTGGAGATTATGATTTTCAGCTTTTTTTCTTTTTTTTTTTTTTTTTTTTCGGTTATAGAAATTTTGGGACTTTGGAGTTGGTTGTGGTTGTTTGGAGAGGTTGAGAGAGCGTAGCGTAAAGGGGGATCTGTCGGCTTGAAAGGTTTTTTGAAAGTTTTTTTTTTTTTTTTTTTTTTTTTTTTGGGGGGGGGAACTGTGGTTGTTCTTTGGAGAGGGAAATTCTGCCTGTTTGAATATAATTTAAATTGTCGGTCATCGTACATTAATGAGTATAAAACATAAAATTAAACGCAAAAAAAGAAAAAAGAAAACTTTGGTAAAAATTAAGTCTTTTAGTTGTGCATGCACAACAATGATAAGAAATTAGATTGAAAATTCATTAAAAAAAAAATTGGCTTGAAAATTATTGGTAAGAATTTAGATGATTAAAAGTTGTATGTGTTGATGTCGAATTCGGATGGCCTCCAGCTCAGCAAAGTGTTGACACGTGGGCTGAAGGTGTGGCAACTAACGAAAATGTATTTAACTACAAAATAGGATGCAAAGTTACCATGGCATTGGTATGGTACTGATAAAGGCATTCTAATGCTCAAATAGATGACAAATTAGAAATAATTAGCTTTTTAATTTAGACTAACCTCTTTTTTTTTGTTTTTTTCATGCCCCTAAAGCGGGATGCCTTTGAAGCTTTTATAGCTATTTGAATATGTTAGTTTGTTTGATAGCATGATCCAAGAAGAATTTTGGGGGGTTTTGTTAACCCGCTTTAATCTCCTTCCGAAGAGAATCTTTGTTATTGATTTACCGGTTTGACTCCTGTTCTTCAAGATATAGTAAAATAAAATATTGATATTTATTCGAAGATGGTTTGACTTTGTGTATTTTATCTTCATAGTCCAACATTTATGTTGGATTTTGTGGGGCTTTAAGTTATTTTTGATATGAGACTTTTATCTTGTCTAAATTTTCTTGGTTAACCATCTTTACCGAGGTTTTATCACTGTTTTAGCATGTTGATGACGTGTATCCTCAAATAATTTTGATCATTACACGTGGCGGTTCAATTACTATTTATTGGACAAGATTTCGTGACGTGTCATCAACTCATTATTTTACCCATACAATATACATGTATATAAAAGAAAGTTTTTGTACTTAAGTGCTAGTTATATTATGCTAAGAAAGTAAGCAAAATGTTAGTAGAGGGTGCTTCTTGCCTAGACTATTTGGACGTAATAAAAGTGTATCTTATGCAATCAATGATGCATTTAACATAACTTAAAGCAAGGAACTGGAGGGTTAGCTTTTATAACAACACTCGAGCAATAAACGTAATCAGTAATTTATATGAACCAGAACACAAGGCACAAGCAAGTCGCCCATTGGCTGTAAACTCCATTTTGCAAATCCTATTAGCCAGACAAGAGAAAAAGCCAAGATTTTATAGCAATTAGTGCCTTGTCTAATATAAGATCCAAAATTGAAAGTCTTAATCTTCAGCTTGGGCATCACTTTCATATTGGACCAAATTCCAATTTCCCTCTTTACCAGTTTACCCAAAACAAAACCCTCAAAGAATAAAGCACCGTGCAGTACTTTTTATAGCAAATGGACTGGTCTTGAAAAATGTCCAATTTGGAGGTTGCTTTGGTTAAATATGCTTACTAGTCAAACTGAAGTTCTTGAACTCCACAATCTGGTTAACAGAAAAAGCCCTTTTCTCCAAAGTCCAAAGATAAAATTTAGGCTTGAGCTTTGCCTCCTTTCTTTTCCTTGATCTTCACTGAATCACTGGGATAGACCATGTTTCCCCCAAATTGCCCATTTCAATTCAACAACTGCCTTTTAGCAGGAATGTTAGACCATAGATGCTAAAGAACTTGCAGAAGATCACCACCTAGTTCAAGAAATTAAATTGAGGAAGAAAACAAACCTTGTTCCATTAGGCATATGCTTATATGCCTAATATGTTTTTATTTTATTTTATTTTTATTATGGTAATATTCTTGACGAGTACCGGCACTCAAAATTCAACCACTCAATCAATAGCAAGAGTACTCATGTGGTAAATTCTCAGAAGACATAATGGCAATGTGAAATTATGAAAACATAAAATGTGTGTTAATGTCTTCAGCCAAAAAGAAAATTAATGTTATTAGTTTTAAATTATACTTAATCTTATGTCTTTTCGTTATTGCTTAATTGATTTCAATTCAAACTGACGTTTTGTTTTGATATTATTCAAATTAGAGACTTTTTTTTTTTTGGTAAATTACTCAAATAAGAGGTTAATAGTAAAACTTTGAAGTAAAGTTCATTATTTTTATTTTATAAAGCATTGAACTTTTTAAAATTATGCCTTTGGGATTGCCTACCCATTGTTTTCTCATACTAATGATGAGTTAGAATCTCTAACCAACGTAAAAAGAAGAACAAATTATTATTATTATTATTATTTTAAAAAAAATGCAATTCTATGCATATATGAGCGTAAAATGCAAAAATATCCTAATAAAGAATTAAGGAGAAAGCAATAATTTTTTCTTTTTAAAAAAAAATTGAACAAGCATTGAAAAATAATTCTTTTAGAAAAAGTAAAAATTTTCTAAAAGCACATAATAGAAAGATTTGTTTAAAATAATAAATAAAAATAAAAATACATGTAATAAATAAAAGAACATCATGTTTCAAAGTATTATTTTTGATTTTATAAATATCTAGATCACTTTTTATTTTTATATTTTTTATAGGTCTTTATATATTTTTTAATCTCTATGATATATACATATTACTGTTTTTATTTTTTAAAACCTTATAATTGTATTTCTTTAATATTTTACTAATTTTTAATAAAAGGGTTTATTGGTTTTCTGTTTGAAAATGATTGTAGAATTACACTTTAAACTTTTATTTTGATTTATAGCGTCACTCATGCAACAATTTTATCAAAATAACCCAAAAAAAAATTAAAATGCAAAGTACTAGTTATATATAATTTAAGATGCATTAACATGTTATATGTAAATGGGATAAAAATATTGACTTAACCTATACTAATTTAAAATATTGAACCAAAAAAACTATGAAATTAAGCATTTTCTGGAGATTGAACCAAACAAACTGAAACAATAAATAAATATAAATTAAATTAAAATCTTCTATAAATTGAAGAAAATTAAAGCAATAAATAAATAAATAAATTAAAATTAAATTAAAAACTTCTATAAATTGAAAAAAAATTATTAATATGTCATTGTGAAAATAAAATTAGTACTGTTTTCTTTGGCAATAATGTGAGTTTGAATTCTTCACCTTCAATATCATCATTAAAATTAATGTTAATGATACTAAAATATTAATTTTTTTTACTAGATAACACATTTTAAAATGTTATTAGTTAATATATTTAATTTTTAAATAATAAATAAATAAAAAATAAATTAATTAAATATTATCATATTATGTTTTATTGATAATTCTGGCAATATTATATCATTAAAAAATAAATATATTTATTTACTAATTAAATAATTTAGATAATACCTATAATTTCATTAAAAAAAAAGAAATTTAAACTGTTATCTTATTCCATACTAATTAAGAAGGACGTATTTAATCTAGAATTTAATGAATTTAAAATAAATTATAGATTTTAAAAAATTTGATGGATTATAATGGAATTTCATAAATTTCATAAACTATTTATAAAAATTTTATGAAATTTTTGTGATTAAATCTGAATTTTATATTGATAATTTTTTTTACACTGTTAAAATCTTTTCATATTCATTAAAATTAATAGCTTTTTGAATATCATTAGATTTTAAAAAAATTATATAAAATCCTAATTAAATATATCTAAATTTTAATAGATTTTTATAAAATCTAAATTGAATATCATTAAATTTGTATATAATTTTTTAAAATTTAAATTGAATATATCTAAAATTTTAAATATTTTTAAAATTCTTTAAATACAACTGTAAATTGAATACATTCATAAATTTATTAATATATACAAGAAATTGAATCAAGCAAAGCATGAAAAAAAGAAAAAAAGGAAAGGAGAATCCTTAACCAGATAATAGAAGTATAATTCAAAAAAGCAGGAACAATATCAATTCTAGCTGTACCATAAGGAGAAAAGGAGGAATTTTTAATCCAAACAAAAACAAAAAACGAAAACAGTTTCATTGTTTTTATTAACGCATTTTCTCAACGTGTTGCTGCCAATCTGATATCTTTCTCTCTCTTATCTTTCTTTCCCTGTGCTTCTCCGACACCCGGTAGTCCGCAGAGTACTCCTCGTTGTGCTCACACTTTCTCACTCTTTTTCTCTCTCTCTCCAAACAAGAAATATAACACCTTCAGATCTAATCGTTTTGGAAAATCAGAAAATAAAAATATAAAAGAAAAATAAATCGCTTTCTGGGTTTGGTTATTGGAGTGATTAATGCTTGAGATCCCAATTCCCAAATCCCCAATTCCGAAATCCAAACAGCAATCCCCAAAACCCTAATTCGAGGAACGAAAAGGAGAACTTTGGTGAGCAAAAACTCCAATGGAGCAGTTGAAAACGATAGGGCGAGAGCTAGCGATGGGCTCGCAGGGTGGGTTCGGGCAATCAAAGGAGTTCCTTGACCTCGTGAAGTCAATCGGAGAAGCTCGATCCAAAGCCGAAGAGGATCGAATCGTTCTCCACGAGATCGAAACCCTAAAGAAACGACTCTCCGAACCCGACATCCCAAAGCGCAAGATGAAAGAGTACCTAATCCGACTTGTCTACGTCGAGATGCTCGGGCACGACGCGTCGTTTGCTTACATCCACGCCGTCAAGATGACCCACGACGACAATCTCCTCCTTAAACGCACTGGCTATCTTGCCGTTACTCTCTTCCTCTCCGACGATCACGACCTTATTATCCTCATCGTCAATACTATTCAGAAGGATCTTCGCTCTGATAATTACCTTGTCGTTTGTGCTGCTCTCAATGCTGTTTGCAAGCTCATAAACGACGAGACTATCCCTGCCGTTCTTCCCCAGGTGGTTGAATTGCTTGGCCATTCGAAAGATGCTGTGAGAAAGAAGGCAATCATGGCCCTCCATAGATTCTACCAGAAGAGCTCCTCCGCTGTGTCTCATCTTCTCACAAACTTCAGAAAGCGGCTCTGCGACAATGATCCTGGGGTTATGGGGGCTACTCTTTGTCCTCTGTTCGATCTCATTACCATCGATGCTAATCCTTACAAGGATTTGATTGTGAGCTTCGTTAGCATTTTGAAACAGGTGGCTGAGAGGAGGTTGCCCAAGTCGTACGATTACCATTCCATGCCTGCTCCGTTTATTCAGGTTGGAGAAGTAAAGGGTAGTCTTCGTTTTCCACTTACTTTGAAAAGGTATCCATTTTTTTAGTTTTGTTTTTGATTGTGCGTGCAGATCAGGTTGCTCAAGATTCTAGCTTTGCTGGGTCGTGATGATAAGCAAGCTAGTGAGAAGATGTATACCGTGGTGGGAGATATATTCAGGAAGTGTGATTCAAGTAGTAATATAGGAAATGCTATACTTTATGAGTGTATATGCTGCGTCTCTTCCATTTTTCCCAATCCTAAGCTGTTAGAATCTGCTACTGAAGTTATTTCAAGATTCTTGAAGGTTTGCCCACCAGCTTTTTAAAATGCTTTCTGCAACTTTATGGCTCTATACACTTCTAGTAATGCAATTTAAGAAATTTTTTGTGCAGAGCGACAGCCATAATCTCAGATATATGGGTATTGATGCCCTTAGTCGATTAATAAAGATAAGCCCCGAGATTGCTGAACAACATCAACTGGCTGTGATTGATTGCTTAGAGGTCAGAGAGATGGTTGATTGCGTTTTAATTATGCTTGCCATTTTCAGTTTGTATTGAAGTTTTAATGTGCATGACCCAGGATCCAGATGATACTCTTAAGCGAAAAACATTTGAACTACTTTATAAAATGACAAAGTCCTCCAATGTTGAAGTGATTGTTGATCGGATGATTGACTACATGATTTGCATCAACGATAATCATTATAAAACCTATATAGCTTCTCGATGTGTGGAACTTGCAGAGCAGTTTGCACCGAGTAACCATTGGTTTATTCAGGTAACGCACTGTTGCTATAGGAATCTTAGGAAACAGAAGGGAAAAAAAAAAAAAAAAAACTTTTGTGCACTGGACACGTAATCTCATGCTCTCATCCCTGTTTAATATGGTGTTGGCCCACAGACTATGAATAAAGTCTTCGAGCATGCGGGGGATCTTGTTAATGTAAAAGTGGCTCATAACTTGATGAGGTTGATTGCAGAAGGATTTGGAGAGGATGATGACACTGCCGATAGTCAGCTAAGATCATCTGCTGTATGTAATTGTGACATTACACTGTATATGTACCTATTGTCGTTGACTGATATGAGAGGTGCCATAAAATTTATTGGTTTTATTTACATCTTGTATGATTTAAGTGCCTGATTAAGCAATATTAGAATCTTTGTGCATGCTGTTACATATATCATCTTTTAATATATTGATTGGTTATTTTATATGCTTTTCTTTTTATGCCTAGATCCTTCATTTAAAAATCATTCCTTCCCCGTTAGAGTTTGTAGTGACAACTATAGTGTAAGGGAAGTCAAATACTTGCGAGTTATCAGCATGTTCCAAGGAAGACAACCTAGTTTCATTCTATCTTCTTGGCTGATGTGTAAAAGAATCAGGACTTTATGCTCGACTAAGTTATAGAATGTGATTTAGTGTTCATTTGTAGTAAGCTGTTACACCAATATAAACTGTGTTGGGTGAATCCAACTCTAGACATATTTATAGTGCAGATTTATGGTTTTATGGTCATAGGTAGGGAGAATTTTGTGGAGGTGTAGAGTTGTGGTTATCTTGAGGGTGGTTTGGAATGAAAGAAATAAAAGAACTTGAAGGAAAAGGTGATGGTTTGGAATTGTATAAGAATTCCATTAGAGTATTGTGGATTGTTTTAGGCTTATATGTCATAATGTTTGAACAGTTGCGGTTACAGCGACATGGAATTTTGGATAATTGAAAGAGTTTAATATAGTTTTAAGTCATGTTAATGTTTACCAAGGAATCATTAATTGTTATGGGGTTCGTTTTTGTATCTAATTTGATTAATAGTGTTTCTCAAGGTCATTTTTTGATGTTCTTCTGTTTTTGTTTTTAATATGTTGTAAACCATTGAAAGGTAGGAGTGCTGGTCCTCCCATTTACTCTGATTTACTTTCAATTTAAGTTTTGCTTTCCTACATACAAATTAAAAAAAAAAAAAAAAATTTAAAAAAATGTTTTTGTTTTTTATAGTTATTTTTAATCTGCAGGTGGAATCATATTTGGGCATTATTGGAGAGCCCAAACTGCCATCAGTGTTTCTTCAGGTGCATTCTATTTTATGTATATCTCTCCGTTATCAATTTGCTGTGTAGACCCTGTTGAAAGAAATTCTTATATATAATATAAATTTTTTCTGATTATAGGTCATATGTTGGGTTCTTGGGGAATATGGAACTGCTGATGGGAAGTATTCTGCTTCCTATATCACTGGGAAACTATGTGATGTGGCAGAGGCATATTCCAATGATGAAACTGTTAAGGTATTGTTCAAACTCCTTGAAGCTACTGGTTGAAGGTTGCAGACTTCTAAAATTTTATTTTATTTTTGCTTAAAAGTACATGGTCCATGCTTCTTACCCTGCGGAAGGGGATGCATAAATACTTTTATACCAACTATGCATAAATACTTATATACTTTTAGTTTCTGAGGTACGTATTTAATCCATCTGGATTGAGGTAACGTTTTATACCAACTATGTTTGATTGCTTGTATGGCTAAGCTAGTTTTGATTTCCTTTACTATCTGAATTGTTTGTATTATATAAGGGAAATACTGATTTTACAGGAGGCTCAGTAATTAATCATCAAAAGAGTAAAACAGAGAAATTGATTCGTCTTTTTCTTAGTCATGCCTATTTATGGAACTTTTGTAGGTTTAGATAAAAATGTTTAATTATTTTCTCCGTTTTCATTTCTTAAGGTAAAAGGTTTCTCATTGTATGTACAATATGTATGTATTTGTGTACATCTATGTGTGTAGTTACTGATATATAATAGTCTTTCTTTTCCTCATTTGCAGGCATATGCCATTACAGCAATCATGAAAATATATGCATTTGAAATATCAGCTGGGAGGAAAGTGGATATGCTACCTGAGGTATGTATGAATACTATCATTTGATTTCTGTCATCGTGTTAAAGCAAGCATCGTATAATCAATACCGGTCTACCCTGCTTACCTCATTTAAGCTTCTTTCCATAAAAATGTGTACATTTGTAGGAGTGGTCTTAAAATATTTCCTGCTTCATTTGAGCTTCTCTCCATAAAAAATTGTACATTTGTAGGAGTGGTCTTAAAATATTTCCCTACTTTCTAGACATTAATGCGTTCCTTAAACTTTCCCTTGAACTTTGACATCTTTTTAAAATTTTCAATATCGTGATAACTATTCTAACATGTTTCATAAATTTTTAAAATTGCAATATCTGTTCCAATGTTGTTTGGCCTTACATCGTTTGAGCTTCCATGCATCTGGATGTACTCTTTGATGGTTTATTTTCTGAATAAAAATCTTTTTTGCATTTCCATGTTCACTTCCTTTATCCTTAGCAGGATTTCATTCTTTATCTTATGTTAGACTTATTGCTCTTCTTTTAGTGTCAATCCTTGGTGGAAGAATTATCAGCTGCACACTCAACAGATCTGCAGCAACGTGCATATGAATTGCAAGCTGTCATTGGTTTGGATGCTCGTGTTGTTGAGAGCATAATGCCTTCAGATGCAAGTTGTGAAGACATTGAGGTAATACGTCCATCACAGATGCTCATGCATTTTTCTTTCATATTAATTATAATTTTCAGGTTTCTGAAAGATTATAGATGTTTTTGATCGGTTTGTTTTTAAGATTGTTATTAACATTGTTTTTACACAGTTTGATGTCATTTAGTGACGGTACTAACATCTCTAAATCCTCTTTTTAGGTGGATAAAGACCTTTCATTCCTTGACAATTATGTAAGACTCGCAATAGAAAAAGGTGCTCAGCCATACATTCCTGAGAGTGAGCGCTCTGGAATGCTAAATGTCAGCACCTTTAGAGGCCAAGATCAGCATGAAGCTTCAACGCATGGTCTTAGATTTGAAGCATATGAGCTTCCGAAAGCACCTATTCCAGCAAAGGTTGTTCCAATTGCCAGTTCAACTGAACTTGTTCCGGTACCTGAGCCATCATATTCTAGGGAGATCCCCCAGGCTGCACCAGTGTCATCTGTCTCGGATGTAGGGTCATCAGGGCTTAAGCTACATCTTGATGGTGTTCAGAAAAAGTGGGGTAGGCCAACATACTCCTCTACCCCACCATCTACTTCAAACTCTACTTCTCAGAAGACGGTGAATGGTGTTTCACAAGATGGTCGGAGCACTGCAAACTCAAAAGCTCGAGACAGTTATGATTCAAAGAGGACACAGGTTGAAATTAACCCTGAAAAGCAGAAGCTTGCTGCTTCGTTGTTTGGGGGTTCATCAAAAACTGAGAGAAAACAATCATCTGCCAACCATAAGGTGGCTAAAGCAAGTAGCCAGGCAGCAGAGCCATCTCAAGTTTCCAACACAACTGTTGTAGCTTCTGTTGGGACAAATCTTCAACCTCCTCCAGATTTGCTTGACTTCAGTGAACCAACTGTTACAACTAGTGCTCCATTGTTAGATCCCTTCAAGCAGTTGGAAGGCCTTCTAGATTCAAACGCAGCAGTTGCCTCAACTGCGAATCATGGTGGAGGAAATGCTTCTAAAGAACCTGATATAATGTCATTATATGCGGATATGCCTCTAAGTGGGCATAGCAGCAGTACAGAGAACACTATTTCAACCCACGGGGATGATGCTAATCTTATGTCCGGGTTCTCAAATGCCGCCAGGATTGATCATGGTGGACCTACAGTTGAACACTCCACGCAACAACTTAGCAAGGGACCAAACCCAAAAGATTCCTTGGAAAAGGATGCACTTGTAAGGCAGATGGGTGTGAACCCATCAAGTCAGAATCCCAATTTATTTAGAGATTTGCTTGGCTGAAAGTTGTCACATGGAAAAACTTGGATTGGAAAACTGTTCGAAGTTTGATTATTTGATTGGTGCATTTTTATTATGAGACAGGATGAATAGCTGAATAGGGGAGACATTTATCATATATTCAGCAACAAGAGAAGCAGGATCATTTATCATGGTGGAGACACCGGCATGGAGCAGTTTGATCTTGCCGGTGTAATTTGATCTCGAGAAGTGATGGTAAAGAGTCTGGTACAGGTAGTCAGTGGAGACCTTTTACCCCTTGGTGCTTGTTAAGGCCGCGGAGTGGGGGGAGTTTAAATGGAGGAGGCAATATTTTTCTATAGTTGTATGAATTTACCAAATATTTATTTATCTTGTTACAATAATGCTGTGAATTAATGAGATTTTTTTTTTCCCCGTCCCAACTATTTTTTCTTTTTCTGTTCATCCTTAAAAAAAAAAAAATACTTTTTTTCTTTTCTTTTTATAGTAAGATTGTGAAACAATTTTACTGAAAAGTGGTTGCATTTTTCAATTACTACTTAATTTTTTCCAATCATTAATGTAAGAGAAAAAATAATTGCAGAGGCATCAAATAAATTTATTAAGATGCATAGAAGCTTGCAGGTATCTTGATTTTAAAAAGAAAAAAGAAAAAGAAAGAAATTTAGGATATCTTTTTTGACAACTCCTGTATTCAAATGACAACTTGTATGTGGGATACTCTTGCATGCTCAAACTTTCATCTTTCTCACTCAAATCCCTGATTTGGTAATAAAGTTTCAAAAGATTCTCTTCCACTAGCCCTCCAAATCCCAATTTATTATACTATGACAAAAAAAAAAAAACAAAATGTCTTAATATCTATTCATCAATTAATTAATCTTCGTTATGGACAATCATTAATTAGGTTTTTTTATTTATTTATTTATTTATAAATTGTAAAATTCATTTCTTTCGTAGAAGAATCAATTGGGAATTTCTATATTAGTGGTGAATTAACAATTAAAAGCCACCATAGAGATTCCCGGTAAATTTTATTCCTAAATCGTATAGAGAACAATCAGGACAAAAATAAAATTCAGAATCTTTGCAGCGGAACGTAACAAACAGAGTCTTAACCGAAATTTGACTTTCTTTCATTTGTTTTCTTCTTCTCAAAAGGTAGTAGCCGGCTCTTCTCGTCTTTTTCTTCAAGCTCTCTCTCATGGATTCTCTCTCGGTCTCATTTCGAGCTGCTTAAAAAAGATAGGTTTTCTGTGATCGCTTGGATTGAGAGAATTTGAAGAGCCATGGACTCTGTGGCTACTCATGACGAAGAGTCACCACTCATTGTCAACGATTTGGAGATCAAAAACCCCAAGAACTATGCGAGAGACATTCATATTCTCAGCTGGGCTTTCTTGTTGATCTTTCTCGCTTATGGAGCCGCCCAGAACTTGGAGAGCACTGTCAACAATGTGGGTCTTTTTCCCTTTTTGTTTTCCATTGAGTATGAAATATTGAATAGTTACTCGTTCTGGATTTAGAATGATGTCCCTGCTTGTGAAATTGAAATATTGTTTTGAGAGCTTTATCTTGTGTTTTGGGTTTAGATATTTAATCAGGAATTGGACATGGGTACCACTTATTTTGGGATTTTGTATTGCCATTTCACATTTCCCTAATAAATTGGAAATTTTGAACTGAAAATAGTGTGGGTTTTCGTTTAGGTATGAACGTCACATTCTGTTTGAATAGCTTATGTTCGTTTTTGAGCTGAAGCTGATGGTTTTAGGTTCTGAATTTTGATTCAGGAGCAGGATTTGGGGACCACTTCTCTTGGGATATTGTATGTATCTTTCACATTTTTCTCTCTGCTGGCTTCTTTGGTGGTTCGGGTACTGGGTTCAAAGAACGCTTTAATTCTTGGGACCACTGGCTACTGGTTGTTCGTAGCTGCAAATTTGAAGCCAACGTGGTATGTCAACTGACATATCTTATATTGAGTGTGTGAATCAGTTTGTAATGAAGTTATTTTCTGTTGGTTTTTGTGACTTTCTTACTACTCTTGCTTTTATCTAATATTTTGAATGGCTTAGGTAATGAAAATTTAAGAGGTGGAAAAGAACAAATTTATAATCTCTGACATTGGTTTTATCAAATAAAAAATGAACATTATTTGTAATCTCTGACATTGGTTTTATCAAATAAAAATTGAACATTGATTATTTAAATAATGATTGCCAGTCTTTGATTGAGGTTTAATCGAGTATGGAAGGCCTCAAATGTGACAATTGATAAAATTCTTTTATAATGAGCTTTGGATCTAGCTTGAGTTGAGACTCATTTAATGTAAGTCCTGCAGGGTGCATACACCTCCTTTAGCAATAAATACTTAAAAGTAAATTGGCTTTGTACTTCAGGCTCCAGGAAAGAAACCATTAATTTGAAGACTAAAACATCCAAATCAACTCTAAACTTCCACAGGGTCTAGGCTTTTGAGTCACGTGCTAGCCTATAATATGAGAAACTGAGATGGAGCTTTCGATGCATATAGGGTTTGTTAATGGTATGTGATACAACTTGAATAAAGGAAATAATTTGGATTGAATAGCTTCCTTCTCTTGTACAGCTCAAGGTGCATACATGCACTGGTCAATAGTAATCAAGTAAAATATTTCAACACCATAACTTTGGGAATTACAGCTTTATAAGTAAAAGAATTGATATGGAATATTTTTGGTTTTCTGTTGTTATGATTAAATAATTTTTACAAGTTATCTCCTTTTCTTTTCTTTATAACTTGTCAATATGTATGCCGGAATTTCTCGAATCGTGTTATATTTACCAGCTTTACACTTAATTGAGTCTTGAAACTGCTCATATTTTTATCTTGAAGCATTTTCCTTGCAGGTACACGATGGTTCCAGCTTCTTTATACCTTGGGTTTGCTGCTTCAATAATATGGGTTGGTCAGGTGCAAGTCCATGTTTTATATTTCCTTAAACTCATTTTCTTGATTTGGCAGAAGATATTATTGAAGGACAAGTTTTTTCCTGACCTTAGTATTAGCCTATCAGGGGACATATCTAACTGCTACAGCACGTGGTCATGCAAGGGATTATAAATTACATGAAGGAACAATTATTGGCAACTTCAATGGAGAGTTTTGGGGTTTGTTTGCCCTTCACCAGGTAACCTTGTTGATCTTCATAAGAAATCTGAATATTGTTGCTTTGCTGAGTATACTTTCTGTCATTGATGAATTTAGTGTCATAATGATGCTTTCATTATGTCCTAATCATTTCACTATGTAACTTTACAGTTTGTTGGAAATCTTATCTCACTGGCCCTCCTAAAAGATGGAGAGGTATGTTGCATCCTTGTAACTAAGCTTTGAACAATTAGTTTCAATCCAACTCGTTTGACTGTTTGGATTGCTTCCAGCTAGTAGCTCCTATTGAAAATGAAACAATTTGTTTATTACTCATTTATCTCCAATTAGTATAATTTATAGCATCTGATAGTAACAAAATCTAATTTTTATTAATAAATAGCTTTAGATAGAGGATAGCTAGATACAGAACATATAAGATTATGTGCACATCGACAGAAGCTCAGAGATAGATGTACTATAGATGTACTAAATGAAACTTTATTCTCTTTATTAAAGTTATTTCTGATGTTCATAGATTTCAATTTCCATCATATTACTGCAGGATGGAAGTACCAGCGGCACAACTTTATTGTTCGTTGTGTTTCTTTGCAGTATGACTTTGGGTACCATACTTATGTGCTTCTTACAAAAGAGGGACAGTAAAGAGCAGGATGACCTTCAAGATTCGTCTGTTTCCTTGTATGCTTCTTTGGCATCTCTATGGAAGTCAGCAAGCCTTCTTTTGTCTAATGTGCAGATGCTATTAGTCATTCCACTAATTGCATATTCAGGACTACAACAAGCATTTGTATGGTAAGTACTTGCTTTAACTAAGCTATATACCTTCTTATAGCTGAATGGATCATTTATTATATTTTCTTTGTTTTTTGTTCTTTTATTTTTTATTATATATATATATATATACTCATATATACTTTTCCCAAACATTGACCATGTCTTCTTGACATAGGGCTGACTTCACCAAATCTGTCGTAACTCCAGCAATGGGTGTGTCTGGTGTTGGTGGTGCAATGGCAGTTTATGGTGCTTGTGATGCAATAGTAAGTATGCAGAACTGAGCAGTTTTTTTCCACTTGAAAATTGTGACATTGGCTGATATATGTGTATCTTTTTTTGAGACAATCTTTTTGTCTTAAAGGTTGAAGTATGGGAACTTTAATATGAGAGATAAAACTTGCTCATCAGCTGAGAGATAAAACTTGCTCATCAGCTACTTTTAGCAGAGGACCAAAACTTCTGTTCTTTCTTTTATAGCCTATCTGTTGTCTCCTGCAAAAATTTGAGTTCATAGAAAATTTTTGGTTTCTTTGGATTCTCAAGAAGTTTGAATTGTATTCTCTCCCATTCTATTTCATCAGAGGACTTCTTTCCTAGAGCACAATGAAGCTCTTTTCTTTTCTTTTATTGGGAATGGAAGAAGTGCCTATATGGGCCTTGCCTGGGCTAAGGATGTTTTCTTATAAAGTGAGCTTTTGACATCCCATGCTTGCAACGCATGCAATATTTTTTTGATAAAACTTTGGTGTATGACAATTGTTATCGATTAGATTTATAGTCTCAAAATTTCTTGGAAATTTTATCAGTGTTCACTGGTTGCTGGTCGACTTACTTCTGGTCTCAAATCAATCACTCTGATAGTTTCTGGCGGTGCTCTTTTCCAAGCAATTGCATTCTTCTGGCTCCTTTTAAAATACAGGTTCTCACGATGTTTAATGTAAAATGGTTTTATATAATTTTATCAAGTAGTCACTTTAAGATCTAATTTGAAGCTATTGTTTATTTTCTATTCCTTATGATATGTCATGATGCAGCCCGACAAGCGGAGTGCTTGGCACTATATGTCCACTTCTTATGGCAGCTATATTGGGCATTGGTGATGGAGTATTTAATACACAGCTTAGTGCTTTGCTTGCATTACTCTTCAAGCATGATATGGTACTGATTCTCATGAATGTAATATACATGTGATTTAAGTGCATAGTACATAGTCCCCTAACATATGTGTGTGGAATGTTGTTTTTTGTCATTCATATATCAAAGTGGAACCTGACAAAGGATGTTATATATATGCACTCATATGTACAGACATCTATACATACCCGCACATATGCTAACATGCATACATATTATATACATATACACATATTACAGGACTAGTACATTGCATATTACAGCTCCACATTGCTTCTGTAGCAACTTACTATATTTTAACCAGTCATAGATAAATAATTGCAAAAATGTTGGATTCGGTGGGACAGGAAGGAGCATTTGCACAGCTGAAGTTGTGGCAAAGTGCTTCTATTGCGGTGGTGTTCTTTCTGAGTCCGCACATCTCATTGCAGGCAATGTTGGTAATTATGCTTGTTGGAATATTCATTTCATATGGTGGTTTTCTTTTTCTTACTCTTCGAGTCGAGAAAGCTTTCATCTCTTCTGTATCCGATGCTTAAGCATGGAAGCATGCGTTTCAAGAACATACAAGCTGATATCAATTTATGAATAGCTACCAGTAAATTTACCACATGAAAAATGTTCTGTATTTTTTTTTTCTTTCTTTTTCTGAATATGCATCTACTTGAAGTTGTAATCAGAAACGGTAGTCCAGAATGCATGAATGAAGCATTTTCGGTTGGTAAATTTTATTGTGTGCCACAAATGGATACTTGAAAATAATTTGTTTGGAAGTGAGCTTGTTATACATAATAGCTAAGTAGCAGAGAGGTAAATTTGTTCGTGTAATCAACTATGTAAAACGAAGTAGTAATAACAAAAACCTTTTTTCTGAATATGCATATGCATTTCCTTGAAGTTGTAATCAGAAACAGTTGTCCATGAATTGAGCATATTTTCTGTTGGTACATTTGATTGTGTACCACAAAATGGATACTTGAAAATAATTTGTTTGGAAGTGTGCATATCATGCATAAAAGCTAGTGGAAAACGAAATAGTAATAAGAAAAAAAACGCCGTCTGTGGGAATCGAACCCACGACCACGTGGTTAAAAGCCACGCGCTCTACCGGCTGAGCTAAGACGGCTTGGTGGACACTGTCTATTCATTTCTTAAAATAAACTTTGACAACAATTTACACGAACAACCACTCCAATTCAATTGATTGCTACAAAATCAAGCAGAGCAGTCAAATAAGATTGACGTGTCCTCCAAACCAAAACTACAACTAAAGTAAGGTTCAGTTAGGGTTGGTGTCCCACGGTAACCAAACTCCATCGTCGTCGTCCTCAACTCACGTTTCAAAACTCCAAACCCAATTCCTTATCTCCACCTAAAACTTACCAAACCCCTTTTCATTTTATTTTATTTTATTTTATTTTTTTTGTTTTTCAAAAAGTCGTTAAAAATCACTCCTATCCATGTATTTAAACCACCACCTCCTCCCACCCAACTACATTTCCCACACTATTAACCCCCCACAAAGCCCCCCAAAAAAAAAAAAAAAAAAAATGCTTCCTTCCCTCTTCGCTTCCACTCTCTCCTGCCTCCGCCTCACCACGCGCTCCCCAATCCTCATCTACGCCGCGGCGTGGACCGCTCTCCTCACTCTCACCGTCGCCGTCGCCTCCTTCTCCTCCGAGGTCGCTTTTGTTTCGGCCATTTCGTCTTCTTCGCTGTTCTCGCGCGTTTGCGACACGGACAACTACATTAGAGTTCCGATGGATGTGCCAGGAGAGATTTTCTGCTTGCCAGCCCAGCGTTTCTTCAAGTCCAACATTGATTTTATTGTTCCCCCGGTTTTTGCGGCGGTTATTGTGGCCGGCTCCGCCTTTGTGGTTCGGGCCGTGGCCTTGTGGGAGGATGATGATGATGAGCATATTCATGGGCTCCATTGACTTTGGGCCCATTGCTTCTCATAAAAGAAAGTGTTTATTATTATTTTATTTCATTTTTTGATGAGTGTTTATAATTCATTACTTGAAAGTCTTAGTCGATCATGAACAGCAGCCATGGATCTTCCAAAATGAAACGCAGAAAGTAACAAGAAAGTAGAATTGGTAGAGAGGGTGTATACATTAAATTCAATTGAAAAGGAAAAAAAAAAAAATAAATAAAAAAAGAGGAAATTAATTATTTCACTCAACAATCTCACACTACAATATATATATATATATATATATATATATATATATGAAACTGTCAAAGTTTACACCAAACAAAACAAACCCCAAAATGATCACAAAATGCTAGCTCTACCACAAATCTGAAACTTAGTTTCCAAATCACACCCATAAGTGATACAGAAAAATCACTGACAGTTTCTGTGATATATAGTAAGGCTTCTAGGCTTATAAGTAGTTATATATATATATATATATATAATCAATAATTCTGTATTATAAAAGGAGTTGATTTTTTCCTCATTGTGTTCTTGAAGCAGAATCTACTAATTTGTTGCTGAAATCCCAGAGTCTCTTGGCCAGCTTCTCATCTCTAGCATATGCACTTGGTTTCATCTCATTGCAATCCAGGAAGTATTTCCCACTTACACCTTTTAGGTTTGGATGGAGTGCAACATAGCATGTTGTGGCTGCTCCCTAAAGGGACATAAAACAAAGAAAGAAGACAAAAATGGAAATCCAGTGAAAAAAAAGAATAAATAATAATAGAAGAAGCAGAAAATGTTTTTTATATGTCACAAAAGAAGAATTTATATTACCTGAGGTACATTCTTCCATAAGAAATAGGAAAACAACTTCAAAGTTCCTGCATTTAAAAGAATAATTACCAGATTTAGTTAAGACTAAAGCTTGTGTTTATTTGTCCCCCACCTCGACACAGCCAGACCGAGTTGCTAGGCTGTCCAGGCTGATTGTGTTGGAGACTCAAGCAGGATTGCTTTGATTGTACAGTTTTTTGTTATTTATTACCAACTATGAGTTTTCAAAATCTTTGTGTATGTGTGGACCCTGAAAATTTTACAACTTTGTAGCTAAAAAATATCAACAAAGACAGGAGCATACTCATTAAGAGCTGAGAATGCCTCATGAGAGGAGTCATTATTAATCCTGGGTGGACAGAATTGACTGTAATGTTGGTACCCTCTTCCTGTAAACAAAGCTAAAGCTCAAGTGAATCTGAAAATATTCAATAGAAGAAAGTAATTATCGAGTTGGAAAAGAGCACGATGCTCACCTGCAACCGACGTGAAAGCTCGTTGGCATGCAATATGTTAGCTAATTTGGATTGACCATATGCTCTCTTGTCTGAATAGCTGAGACAAAAAAGGATTGTTTAAAGAGTTAGAATCCTCTCCTAACCCCAAGCTCTATTTGAGCTATAAACATCATCTTACAATATATTAAATATACCTAGACTTATCATTGATTTTATCAAATTGAATTCCATGTTGATAAGTGTGGAGGTGAGCAATTGATGATAAATTCACGATCCTGCCTTCAACACCTGTGGTTCTTGCTGTATCCTTCATTTTGTTGAGGAGAAGGTTGGTTAAGAGGAAATGACCTGCAGGTGTATAAGGTAACCAAAGAGCATGAACAATCTCATTAATATAGCACAAAGTAAAAGTAAAAGTAAAAGAAGGAAAAAAAAAAAAAAATTAAGGAAGAATATATTGTTACTAGATAATTATATGTACCAAGATGGTTTGTCGCAAATTGCATCTCTATTCCATCTTCTGAAATCTGGTATGGGCAAAACATGACACCAGCGTTGTTTCTGAAATATAAGGCAGTTTATTTTGATGTTAATATGGTGAAGATGAACAGATTATAGTGTAAAATTGAAAGACGATCAGAAAGAGACAGAGAGTTCACATTAAAAGGTTAAGGGGGAGATTAAGAGCAGAGAAGCTTTCAGCAAATGCTCTGACAGACTTGACTGAGGACAGATCGAGTTTGAGAACATCGACACGAGCTTTCTTGTTGTCTTTAAGAATAAGCTGTTTTGCTTCATTTGCAGCTTCCATGTTTCTTGCAGCAACGACTACATGAGCACCTCGAAGAGCCAAAACTCTAGACGTCTCCAACCCAATTCCACTTGCTCCGCCTGCATATATACTTTGACATTTCCTTCAACTTTTCTTTTGTGAATTTGTGTGCATGAAAGGGCCATATATTGCTAAGATGATGAACATGTGTAATGAAGAATTTTGGCCATCAAAAATGTTTGAGGAAAATCAATCACAAGCTCGTCAAATATATGATGACCTATGTAGAGATCCTGTTCTAAAATCTTTTAGGTCTTCAAAATTTTAGTGTTTAGCTAAAAGTTTTGAACTTTCTGTATTCTATTCATTCATCTTCTTCATTTGTTCTTCCATTCATTGAAATTGTGACCCAAATTTGATCTATTTGGACTCAGTAACGTGCATGTATAGATGAGTTGAGCATCTGTCTCTGTTCTTTGGTCTTGAATGGCCATTTTAATGTGAGAATTCGATTAAAAAAAAGAAACTTCTTGGAGGAAGTTGTGGCCCAAAAAAAATTAAAAAAAACCTTGTTGGAGGAAGTTATGCATATACAGAAACAAGAAAAATAAACCCTAAGAAGTTCGGAAAAATGGTCATGGAAGACTGGAATATATAGACCCTACAGGACTGTAAATCATAGTGAGGCAAAAAGGCTGGAAAGGGACAGAATTATAGTTGAAAATGGTCAAGAACTAGATTCAGTGTGACATTTTCCCATTATAAAAATCACAAATTTCTAATGGTTGGGAGGAAAAGACAGAAATTTTTTAGAAAATAACACCGCAACTTGTGGACAAAGACATGAGGACCGCAAAAAGTGCAGGATCAGATAATACGAGAGGGAAAAAAACGCTGAAGAAAGAAAATAATGAACACGACCAACCCAAAAATCTGCCATTGAGTGATAAAAACTGAAACTAAAATTCTACATTAATAAGAACCCAAAATCATAAACAGATCAAACAATCAAAAAACACCCAACAAAAAAGAAAACTCAGAGAACAAGAAAGTTTGAAATGCATACCAGTAACAATGGCAGTGAGGTTGGTTGCATCAATCCCTTCTGTAACCTGTTCAGCAGTTGAAGCTGATCCAAACCCACTTTGGCCTGGCCTTCCAGTAACCAATGAGATGATACCCATTTTCTAAAACTACACCAAAAAAAAAAAAAAAAAAAAGGAAAATCACAGCCTGTGCAACCTCAGAAAACTACCAAGTTTGCTGTGAAATCGAGAATGTCTTAAGAAAAAAGTACAGAGAAAAAAGAGTTTGTTTGGCCTTTTTATTAGCAAGCCAAGGAAGAGGGCAGAAAAGCAAATGGGAAAGAGTGGGAAAAAAAAAAATATGGAAGAAAGCATGGGCCAAAATGGTGTACTGGAAAGAATGCATGAACTTTTAATATAGTGGGGTATATATGGGCGGGTTGAATGTAGTTGATGAATTTGGCTATTATTTTGGAGTAATCATTAAATGCTCGTCGGTGAAAGGCTGTTAATACTCTCAACGACCACTCAACTATTTTCCCTTTCTTTCATTGACCTATTTACTATTCAGCAGTCAGCGACATACAACTCTAATCAAGTTGCTCATCAGCGAAATTTATTGATTGAAAGAGTTCCAAAAAGAGACTACTGTCCTACTGTCCTATGACGACCCACCGAATAAACTGGTCAATTTAATGAATTTATCTTTTTCCAACATCTGTTTGGTAGATTATAAAATATCCATTTTTGTGGTTTTTACTTGAATCTATATACCTTTTTGTGGTTTTTACTTGAATCTAACTTATTAATTATTTATCAAATTAGAGCACAATATTTTAAAACTTAATTTTCGCATTTATTATTAAAAAAATATAAACTTTCCAAAAATAAACCATTAAATACCATAGGAAACAAAAAATTAAGTTTTGGTTTGATAATAAATATATTTTTTATTTTAAATTGTGTATAATTTACTTAGTTTAATGGTTTATTATGCTAGCTAATGGTAGATAGAGTTTGTTACATATTAATAAACTACAAATATAACAAACTACAAATGTTAGGTGAAAAAAAAAAAAAAAAAGGAAGCTAAAAACCAATACAATTTTATGTTGTATTTTCTTTTTTATTTATATTATTTTTTTTATATTTATAACTAATAGAAATATTAAACTACAAATAGTTTTAAAAAAATAAAAATAAACTTATTCTCAAACCGGATCTAAAATTTTCATATCTTTTTTTAATAAATGAAAGAAAAAACACATAATATGTAGCTTTCGCAATAGTACTTTAGAAAGTTAGAATAGAAACCAGATATTTCCACTAAACCTCTTCGGTAAACAAAATGTGCAAGGAAAAAAAAAAGAGATCTATTGAGAAGATCAGCAAGACCATGAAACTGATAAAAATAAGAATTCTCTCAGGAAAAAAGAATAAAAAGAATAATTTCTTTCTGGATTCAAACCTGTTAAGACTAAACCCCTTTATTAGAAGCAACAAATATTTTACATTTCATTATCTAACTCTAAGCCTTATTTGCTTCCCAACAATTATGACGGAAAGTATAAGAAATTCGCGGATAAAACTCAAAAGCTATTTCTTCCTCTTCTTTTCTTCCGATAAAACATATACATATACATATACATACATATATATATATATATATATATAAAGACGGTCTTTCCCTTTGAAACCCATATTTTCATTACCACAATCGCCATCACTTTAACTATCTAACAATAGTAATTTCTTCCCACAGCTCCAGCTCTCTAGCTATCTAACACCATCATCTCAGTTATCGGGTTGATTGGAGCAAGATTATGAAACTATTGTGTATCAGGCAGTCTCTGCGTGTTGTGGCAGTGGAAAAAAGTAACTAAAATATAACTTTTATTTTTTTCTATATATGTGAAAGGGTATAATAGACATGGCATTGGCTGAAGGGTACTACAGGACTATGGGCATTAATGGCCACAGTTTTGGGGTTATGAAACCCATGTGAATTTTATCTCTCAGTATTTAAGTTTTTTGGTCCTGTAATACGCAGTTGTTGCCAGCTTCAGATAAGCTAAATCTGCTAAGAACCATGTGTATCCTAATACAATGACAATTGAACTCTGAAGACTCGTTTTCCTTATAGGTCCTATAAGCCTACATGCAAATTTTCACTTTTCCTATCAATTTGGGCAAATTGTTTTGTCTTTGTTTCTCTTTTTTGTATTTTTGTGTTTAGGTAAATGGTGACTCAAACCCAAAGCTGAGGTAAATGGTGACTCAAACCCAAAGCTGGTATAAGAGAATCGTGGACAAATTTTTGTTTACAAGATGTTGCCTAACGTTCTTCTGGAAAAAAAAAAAAAAAAAAGATTTGATGTTTAGGATTCCCTATTGAATCCATCTTGTTTATGCTGCTAACTCTGGTCCTACTTCTTATTCATTTTGTTAAAGGGAGGGGGGGAGAACCTTAGCCCTTTAAATCGAATTTTTTTTCGGCGTGGCGCTGCTGCATGCTTCTGATCAATAGAACAGGAAGAGGAGTCAGCCAAAAAGAAAGCCCTATTGAAAGAAAAATTATATATAAAGTTAAAAAAATGATTGATTATTTTGTTGACTAATCCATCAATTAATTAACTTAATTGGATTTATATCATTTTGTTCTTCTCTTAACTAATGTTCAAAAAATCGATATCGATAGAAATATCAAGAGTTTAAAATACAGAATTTTCCATAGAAATATCGAAAAATATCGAATATCGATAAAAAGTTATAAAAAATTATGGAAATTTATTTTAAAAAGTGAAAATTTTTATTGAAACTTTTGAATTAGCTTATTTAATCCATTGATTATCAAATTGATTATAAAATTTGCTAAAATATTAAATGGATGTTATATTCTTCTTAGTGAATTGATTTATAATAAGTATTGATGATTATAGATGATTCATGCCACGACGATCTATATGGAAGGGCAGTTTTGTTGATGCATTCCTGTTGAGAATGAAGAAGAAGAGAGCTCTTCTTTTGAACAGGAAAATTGGGTCACGTAGATCTTCTATTTTGCCGAAATTCGTTGATTGCTCCCCCATTCGGGCTCGTTCGTTTAGCGGATCGAATGAATAAGCAGTCGAAATTCTTTGATGTGCCGCTAGAATGTCACTCCCGAAGTAAGGCGGAGAACTGTTGTTCATTAGAGCACCGAAGTGCGGAGGTTGTTCCCATCATTGAAGTCAGAGTGTGGGACTGAGCCTTCCGAATGATAAAGACAAAAAAGTGCTTAGTTTCCAGGACATACTCATCCTGGAGCTTCTGCTCTCCTTTGGGGAGGGGTTTTATAGATAGAGAGGTGAGTCGAGGGTAGCCCCCCGCTTGACCGATTTCTCGGAATCGGAGGAAGATCTCTCATCTGATGACCCTGAACAAGAAGGAGCTGCTCTCGATGTGATGTGAGATCAGCAGCAAAAGAAAGAAGAGGAATTGGATGCCCCAGAGCTGCAGCCGCCTTAAAAACACACACACAACGGACCGGACACAAACAAAAGAAACAAGAAAAGGGCCATGATGATGATCCTATGTTCGTTTTCGCCCTGCCCCGATGATGCGGTCCTAGCTCGCGGAGCTACATACCGGGAAAAGAAAAAAAAGAATCTCTCTATTACTTTGAGAAGAGAATCGTTGGTTTGACCGATTAATAAAAATATATCAAAAAATACATATATGATAAAATTATTTATTAACTAAAATATATAAAATGATTATTACAATTACATTGTAGTTTATAAATGTCATCTTAATACCACGTAGAACTTCTGGGTGGTTGAAAATCATTGGTTTCTTCATCATTTTGATTTTGAGATGTGAAATGTGAGAAGCAGTTACGAAAATATGTATTTTCTTGATAATTTTGCATATAGTTATTAATATGCCAACCATATGGATTTTGCATTATTGGTTGACTATGTGCATAACTATTACTCTCTGATAGTTGAGTTTGAGATGGTAACTATAAGTTGCTACTTGATGATATTCCATACATATCCATTGAATAAGGATTATGAAAATGACTTCCAACCCTTATAGATCCAAAATTCATAAAAATTGAATTTTCTTCTTGTTATGACATCTCCATTATAGATTTTTCTTTACATATATAATCTTTTCCAACAGCACCGAATCCTTGACCTGCATCTCTACTCCCATGATTTTCATCTTGTGTTGTATGTGTGTAATATTGTTCACCAGTAAATGGGCTTAATCCAACTTCTTCACTTGGTGATTCCTTTTGGTCATTACCTCTTCTAACTTCTAATTCAGATAATTTATTGAAGCTATCTTCATCACCACTGGAGCTAGAGTGACTACTAAGAGTCTTAAATTGTGAATGTATGTCACCTGATGGAGTTGAAGTACTAGTAATTCTAGTTGGCTCTCTCATAAGCCTTTGAAATGAATCACACTACTAGAATTTACTTCTTTAGCAATCACTTTTCGAACATTTATTCCCTCTTTTTCAGCTTGTTGAGCAATCTTTGGATCAGGATTCCCTAAGTCTCAAATTGTGAACGTGTACCACCTGATGGAGCTGAAGCACTAGTAGTTCTCGTTGGCTATCTCATAAGCCTTTGAAATGAATCACTATTACTAGAATTTACTTCTTCAGCAATCATTTTTTGAACATTTATTATCTCTTTTTCAGCTTGTTGAGCAATCTTTGGATCAGGATTCCCTTCATGTTCATCCATTGGTACATTTGATTGCCCTCTTCATCATCATCTTCTATTATCAAATATTAAGATTTCCAAGGTTCAAAAATATAATCCACAATCTTTGTATTTTTGCTTTATCTATATTCAATAAATAAGTATAACTTATTAATGTTATTCAATTCAATTAATTCTATTTTACTTATAGCACTAAATATCTAAAAAAAAATTAAAGGGTACAAAAATTATCAATGAAGTTAATTTGATAAAGGTTTAGTAAATATCAATAATAGTTATGAATTTTTTAAAAACAATTTAAAAAATATAGGATATTTTCGAAATTTCAGTGGAAATTTCTTGGAAATTATAGAATTTTTTAACCAAATCATTAAGGATTTCATGTAGATATTTTATGAAAATTTTGCCAAAATTTCAAAAATTTCAATGGATATTATGGAAATTCTATCCATTTTCATGTCGAACTTAAATTTTATTTCGACCCCTTCAAAAAATGGAAATATCGAGGAAATATCGGATATTATAAACCTCACTCTTAACCATAACTGGTTATGTAAGATTATTAATTATTTTATTTAAATAATTTCTGAAACTGCAAGTTTGTATATATAATTGCAAAAACTGCTAAAGGAAAGAGGGTGTTAATAGCTAGTGAAAACTTTACATACATATATCACTATAGTCTCTACTATATAAAACTAGCATCCATTCCCATGCGATACATGCTATGGTATGTGTAATTATAATGCATGATTTTAAAAATAATCTATAAGCTATAATAATTAATTATATTTGAAAACTTATTTAAAAGTTTTATTGTTAATACATATATTTGGATCTTTTTTTTAATTTTTTTTTTATTTTTTTGGATCAATCTTTACTATAAGAATTTGTTAAAAACTAAAATTTTGACCTCTATATATAATACTATTTAATTATAGAATTCAAATTCAAAAATGTTTATTTATCTAAGTTTTTCCATCTATGGAATTTTACCTATCTATTTTTTTTCATTCTATGGAATTTAAATTCAAATTCAAATGTATTTATATAATTTAATTCAAATTTAAATGTATTTAAATGATATTTTTCATCTATAGAATTTAAATTCAAATTCAAATGTATTTTTTGATTTCTTGTAAATAATTAATTTATATATATTAAATACTTATAATATAATATAATTTTTTATTGTTGTTATTATTATTATTATTATTTATCCTATAAATATATTTTTACTTTATAAAGTAAATTATTTATGGAATTCAAATTAAAAAATATTTACCTATTTAATATTTTTCATCTATAAAATTCGAATTTAAATTTAAATTCAAATATATTTATATAATTTAATTCATATTCAAATGAAATTATATAATATTTTCCATATATAGAATTTAAATTAAAATTGAAATGTTTTTTTTGATTATTTGCAAATAATTAATTTACATATATTAAATCCTTATAATATAATTTAACCTAATTAACAATAATTTGAATTTTAAAAAGATATATATATATATATATATATACACGGAAATTCTATGGTGAGGACGGTCCGCATGAAGACCGTACTATTAGTGACGGTTTTTTATAGTATTAACGACGGTTTCTTAGAAAATCGTCACCAATACTATGAAAAATCGTCACCAATACTGTGGTCCACATGAGGACCGTCCATACCATAGATGGACTGTATATATACATATACATGCCATATATATACAGTTTTATTACCAAATATGTTGACTTGTACATTATAACACAGATCAGCATCAAATTATATATAACTTATAGTGTGTTGTATATATTTTATTTGAATATTATATTTAATTTGATTATGATCTACATTTAATATCCATGACAATATTCATTATAGTAAAATTATAATGTATAATATTATAAATATATATTTATTGTTATTTAAAATTTATTTCAAAATAAAAATTGATTATATATATATATATTTGGATACAACCATAAAAAGTAAAAAAATATTATACTTTTTCAATTAATTATCTAATAATATAATAATAAAAATATATAATTTTTAAATACAATAAAAAAAGATAAAAAATTCATGCTTTTAAATAGTTGTTCTATTTGGTACTGACTGATTAATATTTTGATAGTATCATAAATAGTAAAAAAAAGGCGATGATTTTTTTGTTAATGATTTTAGAGGAAATTTAAAATGATAATATGCTGACACGTGACATTCATTTTTTTTTTTTTGTATATTATATAAATATAGCATAATATTTTTACATTCTACGGTGGTTTATATTAATTGAGACTGCTCTAAAATTTCAGAAAAAAAGTTTATTCCATTAAATGTTTGACTAAGAATTAAATGTGGTCATTGTCTCTCCCTCTTACATTATTTTTTTTTTCTTTTCATAAACTTAAAAAAAGAAAAGAAAAAAGAAATGTTATAGTAAGACAGATCTATACATGTGAAACAAGTTTAATTGCCATATAGTGATAGATGCATGTATTTCTACGTTATAAGCCACACTAGTTGTAATAGTGAGATAAGGCATTTTTAATGCGATCATCTTCCTTATATGACATGGCCGGTTTTATGGCCAGATGTGAACTTTGTATATTTCTGGTTTATTGTATTCAAAGTGTTGTTGACCTTGTTAGGATAGAAAGAGAAAGGGGATATGGAGGGCTTGACGCTGATATAGTAAAGGTTTCTAAATTGAAAACAATAGGAAAATGACTTAGTTGGGTTGAGGCTATTTAAGAATGGTGTTTGTTTTTTTCAATATACATATAAATTTGATTGGGGCATTGAATTTTCTTTAATTGTTAGTTATAAATATTGCTTATATATCTTTTACATTTAAATTACAACTTTAACTAATAAATTATCCCCCTCCGCAATTTATTAGAATATTTTTCTTTTAAAAAAAAGCTTTAGCTAATTAAAATTAGCACCACTATATATATATATATATTAATATTAATATTGATCATTATAAGATCAATTATCGATGGTCATGAATAACAAATATCATATTGTATTTATATGTGTGTGGTGGATGTTAATAAAGATTATCAATGTCTCAACCACCGTGAAGAAAACATGCTATCCACCCATTGTAGGCAAATAATTAAGACAATCAATTTTTTTTTTTTTTTTTGGGTTATCATTTTTCAGATGTATGGTATACATGTTTTTCCTAAATTTGAAAAGAAAAAAAAAAACCTTTCTCTTTTGAAATCTGTAGTACAAAATTCGGCATGTCATGCTCTAGAGGTTGATAAATAAGATCTTATTTGTTAGAGGTTGATAAATCTAGGACTTCCATCAAATAGAAGGATTCCATGTCAATATTTGTGTTTACAACTCAATTTGTACATATATATATATATATATATATATAGTCAATATCGGTTATGGACATTCATAAGTTATTAATTTACGAATGCAAACTTTTTCATATAAAATAGAATTCATATATAGAGTTATATAAACCTAATTACATAAAAAAAGTGAATTTGTATGATATCTATAAATCAGTATTTATAGTGATAATTATTCTATATATATATATAAAATAATTTTTTAGTGATATTGTCGGCAACCGGACTAACATGTGATACACACATATCAAACATATCCATACTTAGCAATCATTTTCAGAAAAATAGTAAAAATAATTGTCTCTAAAGGTTCAAATTTATACAAAAAAGTAGTTAAGTTTTTGGACATAGAATTAGCTTTAAATCATAACTATTGTCTCCAATAAATGTTGTTTATGGTACGATAGTCTAATCTAACCCCCTGAAAAAATGATCTATTAGATCTTACGCAACGCAATCATATCACATCTCAACTGGGTATTTACAAGGCTAAAGAACACTTGGTCTGCAACTTAATTATATATGGCGCATTTGTTTAAATTTGGAGCAAGAAGAGTCCACGTTTCTTTTTTTTGGGTAAATAAATGTGCACGTTTCATGAAGGCTACAATATATAGTATATGTATAACCTAGAGGAGACAAAACAAATGGACATTACATTGGTAATAGTCATGAATTATAGTAATACTACTTACGTGCCAAACTTTATAGCTTATATAGATGATGAGAGTACAGGAAATAAGGTTAGATTATTAATATGTTGGGACAATGTAATTCCTACTCTGCATCTACTTGTAGGACTTTTAATTAATATTGGAGTCTACTACATGTGATAATGAAATATATTACACCTAGAGTAACTACATTAATCATCTATTTGCCAGTCAATGTATATGCATGTATATATATGTTCAGATTTCAGCCTGGATTAATGTCAGACTTAGGGTTAGAAATCTTAATTTTGACAGCTATGATGCTCTTTTTTTTTTTTTGGGTGAATACAGCTATAATGCTTTAATCGGTGACTTTCAAGCAAGTTAATATTTTGTTAGATGAAAAGAGATAAATAGTTTCTTGAGAAAGCTTAAACAGCTGGGATTTTTCATTTTGCATACAATTGCTTTTTACAGTCTTTCTATCCTGTTTTATATAGAGATTTCAGTATGGGGAAGTCCCAATTTGTGAGATTAAGAAGCCAGTATTTCCCGTTGCATTGATAAAAATAACCTAATAAAGCAACATATATTAAAAAGATAAACATTTTATTTGAAGAGTGATTATCAATATGACAAGTTTATATGGTAAATTATTTCAGTAATCAGCATTGAAGAGATCTCAGCTTTAATTCACCATTTTTTCTTTTAAATTGTATATAAGATATTATGAGTTTAGAGTTAAAATGCTTCTACCAAATTTTCTACCCTGGTACTTTGTTAGGTGTGAAACAGTTCCTAATTAGTTTTCCATATAAATGGGAAGAGTATGCTCGACTTGTTCTCTGGGTGAAGAATGAAGATTCTACAGATAGAGGTGCCTCAATTAGAATTTCAGGCAAAAATTAAAATAATAAACTATTTTGTCTGATAATTTTTACTGTCAATTATTGGGAATTCTGGTTTTAATTTGGTCACAGAAAACATTTGCAATGAGATATAAAATGAGACCTTCGGATAACAATGTCTCCAAGAGTTATGGAACATCAATCAGTTTGGATGAATGTAAAATGTTGACCATCCCTGCAATTAATTCACTTTCTGCAGAAATCCAGGCACGTAAATCTGAGCAGAAGAAGATCATGTTTGAGGCGGGAAGATCCATAATTGTCTACAGAGAAACATTTCTAGCAAAAGTCTCTGTAATTCAATATAGCCTCTCTATTCTATATGCTCCATCAATATGAGAAGAGGCTCATTGCTAGAGTCTTTAATCCCAAATTTTTTGCCAAAGTAATATACATCTCTGTTTTATTATTGCTGGATAAGTATGTGAGCAGTGAAAAGAAATTAATTTTATTGAAAAAGTGAAGATGTGGTAAAAACAGATTCGGATTCTTTTTTATTATATTCACTTTCACTTCCTTTAGGAGATCAATTACCTTTTTTCAAGGCCTAAGACAATTTTTTGCCAGATACCACTTGTATTCATGATTCTCTAAAGCGGATTTATACAAGGAGTTGGTGTAAGGAGAAGATGGTTAGTTTTCCTATCTATGACAACAAACAATTTTGAATTTAGAAGCATACAAAATAATTATTCCTAAATAAATAAGAATAGTTATTTACAAAAATAGAAAATGAAAAAAATAATAAACATTCATACTTATATGCTTGGTAAAACTATTTAAATTTAAATTAAAATTAAAATTTTATAAATATTTTTTTCAAAATTTAGAAAAAAAAATTAATTAAAAGTTAAATTATATATATTTATATATTTTTAATATTTGATAATCAATCTAAATTTAAACTTATTAAACTATGATAAGAATATTTAAAAATTAATTTAAATAAAAATAAAAATTTTAGATTTTGAAAAAGTAATTACTACTTTTTCCATTAAAAGCATATCCATTCCTCAAAAACAACTATTTCTAAATTCAAAATCTAACCAAATTTTAAAAAAATTAAATCTATAAAATATCTATTCTATTTCTATATCCCTTAGTTTTTTTCAATTTGAATCTTTTATAAATTTTATTCCTTTTTTATTGTTTATTTTTTGGCTTTGAATATTTCCAAAAGGTCTTAATGGAATCTTGATATGACTTTGTCAATATAATTGGGTTAAAAGAATTTGTCAATATAATTGGGTTAAAAGAAAATAGAACCTTTCGCTTCTAGTTCTATCTAATCTAGTTCTGCTAAAACAATTACTGGTGGCAGTGACATCGCGATATTTTAGTGTTAATTCGATCTCCTACCTGCTCTGTATTTCAAAAACAACCGTCTCAAGTCTGCTTCAAAAAACAATTTCCGATCCAGTAATGACTGGCCATGAAAGAATCAAACAATACCAGGATCCTACAATAAATTTCATCTCCCTCTTTTTTCTTTTTCATACAAGATACAAACCTCATACTGAATATTAGAAATCATTTTCTAATTTCAACAAGTGAACCAAATTAGCAAAATACTATTGTCCTCGTTTGACAGTAATTTACAAGTGCGGAATGCCCTCAATATTTTTTGGACTTCCTTCGTTTTTTGCAGATCACACAGGCACCCGTCTACTCCAGTAACGATCAAACAACTGCACAATCAGAAAGGAGATCAAAATTACACTCAAATATGCAAGTACTTGCATATATATATATATATAGGAAAATTCCATGGTGCGGACTAGAACTGCTTTACATATATATATGTGTGTGTGTGTGTGTGTGTGTGTGTGTGTGTGTGTGTATACATATAAACCTACTTTACTAGTCTATGTTAGTCCACATGTTATACAACAAGTCCTTTTTTCCTCCACTGAAACGTTAAGGTATGTGTGTGAAACTCCTCCATTTGAAATTTCCATCTAAGGACAACTAATCATCTAAAACATCCAGCATTTGTTAGTTATATATCTCTTTCATGTATATTATCACTTTTCCTTGTGAACTTAAAGACTCGTTAAACTTCATAACACCACCTGAATGATATAAACAATGCATGGATGTTAACGGTAAGACTATTATAAGCTTACAGCACAAAGCTTAGTTCCTACAGATTGTTATCTTCTGCATCTTCAGTGTATTTATTTTATTTTATTTTATTTTATTTCTTTCCTTGAAGTTTTAGATAATACTCGGTTTTCAGCATAACCAAGACATTTTGAAGGTAATTTGTCTATTTGTAAACAGGCTCTTCAACCTCATAAGATATGTACAGAACCTGCAATCTTCATTCTGCATTATACAGTTGTTGGGAAAAGATAACAAAATCATCTAGCCCATGGAATTTATTTACTGGTTGCATCTCAATACTATTAACTCTCCTTCTCTTAGATCTACATGAACCTAAAGATCAATAATTGTTCCCTTAGGCCTTAGCTAGCCCTTGATAATTAAAGAACTTCAAGCAATTGTGAAAATAGTGAATGGTCTTCTTGGCTACCTCTCCTTAAATTGGAGAGATTCTCCTGATGCAAAAATTTAAGCACTTTCCAAAGGTATAGAATGGAAAGCTTAGTATACATGCATAAGGCAACTGCCTGTACCAAGTGAGCAGGTAATCATTACTTTTTACATCATTTCTAATCAGGTCGAACCATACTAACCTTTTCCTCACCAAAGTCACTTCAACAGAACTCCCGGTTAGAGAATTAATTCAGAATCCACCATACTACAGAATCGTTTCTACTCAACTAAATCAAACTTAAATATCAATATTTGCCTTGAAAGGATGAAAGAACTCCTCACTTTTGGCTTGAAAGAACTTCTATAACTACTCAAAGTATATAAAATTAACAAATGCATGCTACTATTGGAATTAAGAGACATAGGAAGAGAGGTAAGCTCTAATGTTACCTACCGATCTAACAAATGGCTGTTGGAACAACCAACCAAGAATAGGTATCTTCTGCAGAAAAACTGCCAGTGTTGGCCAGAAGCCGCTGTACAGATATACACCATCAGCAACTTCAAAAATGTGTAATTAGTATAACACCTTGAAACTCATGAAATTGAAGATTTAATAGACCTGAAGAGCACAATGAACCCATATGCCTCCAAGATCATGCCAAAAATAGGCCATCCTATAACAACTAAGAAGAATCCAATCCCAAATGAAATTGTTCCCTGTACAGTGAAAAAAAAAAAAAGAAAAAAAAAGAAAAAGAAAAGAAAAGCACAGGTAGTAAGCAAGAAGATAAGCATACAAACAAATTAGATAGAGGGGGAGGGAGAGAGAGGGGGAGAGAGAGAGAGAGATCAAAAACTTTAAACCTTGAAATTTTGACGTTTCATAAAAAATTGCGTAGTGGATTTCAGTCCAATGGTAAGAGTCACCCCCGATAAGAAGAGGATCTTGTTAAATGCAGCAAAGAAATAAGGCAGTGTCAAAGCAGGCACCAAGTGTTATACAAGAATAACCATATAGAATAGAATAGAATACAATAGAATAGAATAAACATATGCACACAAAGAGGTAGGATAACAGAAAAAGTAAAAATATAAAGGTACTTACATTTCCCATCGCAAGTAATCCCTTATCAAAGAAAAAGATAATTCCCAGGAATGAGAAGAAAACGCCAAATCCCGTCAACCCTAGTCCAATCTCTGTTTCATTTCACAGTCGCAAGAGTTAGAGGATGCACCAAGCGGCCCAAGTGGCCAAAGTTGGCAATCATTTAAATACAATAACATGATGCAGAATTGTAGATTATAAGGACAAAGTCGTGCATTATAAGAGCAAAGTGGCCTATCAATTTTTTCAATTCAGTAATATCCATCATAATTTGTTGGAATCCATTGAACATAAATTCCAAACTAATAGAATTTGGAAAGATCTCAATCACATTGAACATCATTCATTCCCCATTTCCACATTTTACAAGTTTGAATCATCATCTTGGTTTTGGCCAGAATTGAACTGATCCAAGAGATTCACATTCTTTTCTACGTTTGAACTTTGAAATATAAAATGGGTAGCAATAATATGCTCTTAAACTATACCAACAAAAGCACAGCTACAGTAACAGCAACAAAATTTTAAATATGACTTACTTTTCCGATCATTCATCTCGAACGAAACCATTTTGCCGAAGATTTACTGCACAGAAACAGCAAAAGTTAAAACAAAACAAGGAAAGAGAGATAGAGAGAGAGAAATAGAACAATTGAATATAAGCAGACAACTAAGACAAGGAAAAGAAAAAGAAGCAAATGGAATTGGGGATTTCAATTTCGGATTAGGATCGTAGAACATGTGGATCCAACATAACAGCCTTTGATAAATTGGAGCAAAATAAGCAGCAAATTGAGAATGAAAATAGATAACCTCCGAAATCGAACAGTTCGATTGAGTCAACCAAAAGTTAAAAAAAAAGAAAAAAAGAAAAAAGAAAAAGAAGAGCAGAGCAGAGATTCAGTACAAAAAAAGTCAGATCAGTCGCAGAGACTGAAAGACAAAAACAACGGTAAAAGAAAAATTACGAGTTCTCCCTGAGTATTCTGCAAAATTTTCCAAGGGTTTTCTCAGCAACCAAACGGAAATGCTCCAAATGGAGTTGATTGAAGGGTCTCGTCGATTTCAGCGATGGAGATTGGGGCTGCTGCCACCACACGCACCGTTTCACTCTTTCTTTTTTCTGATGTTTTTCTTTTCTTTTTATTTTTGTAGATTTCTCATTTGTGTTTATTTTGGGGCGAATTATAAGATTTCTTATTTATTTATTTATTTTTTAATAGACTTCAGATTTGTCGTTTTGTTAAAGTCCTACATTTTTTTTAGCTCAAAAATAAAAGAAAACGTCTTACGTTTTCTAATTTCTATCTTGTTAAAAAAATTATTAATAATAGTCGATTTATTATATAATAAAAATAAGAAGAATAATAGCAATGATATAAAAAACATAATAAAAACAATAATAATAATAATAATACAAAAAACAAAAAACCACCTGTAAACATCCTAATCTCCAACCTTCCTCCATTATTTCCTTAAAATAACAACAAATATTGTTTTTTAAAAAATTTAAATAAATAACAATTATAGTTAAGAAAATGAGAAAAATAAAAGGAAAAAAACAAAAAAAATGGGAAACAGCGGGCACAAAAAGCATTTCAACGTAAAATTGTGTGGCACTCCATACTGCTATTTAGGGGTGTCTCTGACAAACCAACGGTGTCGGTGATTCCCCATTCCTCTCCCTCGAAGAGAGAAAAATAAACCAAAAAATAAATAAATAAAAATAAAAATAAAATTTATAGGTTTTTCTCTTTCATTTGCTTTCAAATTTTCTTCTTTCGATTTTCAATTTTTCCAATTTTATGAATTCTGATTTCTTCGATTCTATATTGTACTTTAAAATTTTTTTTTTTCCCTGTACGATCCGAGTTCATAGAATCCCATTTAGATCAATCGGATCGGAACCAAAACCCTAGAAAGAAGACGAAAAAAAGAAAAAAAAAAAATGGCGGCAGCGAGGCGGCTCAGAGACCTTCAATCGCAGCCAGGGAACAAGATCTGTGTGGATTGCTCACAGAAGAATCCGCAATGGGCTTCGGTCTCCTACGGCGTCTTCATGTGCTTAGAGTGCTCCGGAAAGCACCGTGGACTCGGTGTCCACATCTCCTTCGTCCGATCCGTGACCATGGACTCCTGGTCTGAGATCCAGATCAAGAAGATGGAATCTGGCGGCAACGAGCGTCTCAATTCGTTCCTAGCTCAATATGGGATCCCCAAAGAGACCGATATCGTCACCAAGTATAATACCAATGCGGCCAGCGTTTATAGGGATCGGATTCAAGCCTTAGCCGAGGGTCGACCATGGAGGGATCCACCGGTGGTGAAGGAGAACATTAGTGGTGGTAGTGGTGGTGGTAGTAATAGAAAGCCTCCTTTGGCTCATGGAGGTGGTGGTAGGAATGGTAATTTTGGGAATAATGGAGGGTGGGATAATTGGGATAATGATGATGGGTTTAGATCCTCTAGCGATTTGAGGAGGAACCAATCGACAGGTGATGTTAGAGGTGTTAATGGAGGTGGAGGAATGCCGGCGAGGTCGAAGTCGACGGAGGATATCTACACGAGGTCGCAGCTGGAGGCTTCGGCGGCGAATAAGGATAGCTTTTTCGCTAGGAAGTTGGCGGAGAATGATTCCCGGCCGGAGGGCATTCCACCGTCGCAGGGTGGAAAGTATGTGGGATTTGGATCGGGTCCAGCCCCTGCTCAGCAGAGGAATAATTATAATGCTCAGGGAGATATGTTCTCTGTTGTTTCTCAGGTTGAGTTTGATCCCTTTTTTTTTTTTTTTTTTTTTTTTTCTGTTTTTATAGTTTTGGTAATTTGGTAAGATTCTTGTTTATGTTTGGATTTTAATTGTTTTTATCTTTCAGGGTTTTGGGAGATTATCCGTGGCTGCAGCTTCTGCAGCTGCATCGGCTGCTAATGTGGTGCAACAGGGCACAAGAGAGATCAGTACCAAGGTATTTGGATAATTTTTGATTTTGGAGATGATTATCATTCTGCCATTATTTTTTACTTATGTATTTTCTATGCATCTTATGAAGTTTCTAGATGCTTCCTAATATTGTTCAGAGCTAAGTTGATATATCTGCATATTGAATTTTTTGCACTTGCATTACATATGAAGGAATAATTGATTGGATTCTTGGAAATATTGTTATCCCTGTTTCAATCAATATTATTCTGCCTTGGTGGTGGACAATGAAATGGAGTTTTCTTTCTTGCTATGCCATGAAACTAAGTATTTGCCTATAAAGGAGCATCCAACCCTACTACATTAGAAACTGTGTGCCAACAATTAGTTACAATTCCCTGTGTTTGAAACTGAAACAATGGAGGATATCACTTGTAGATTCTTATAAATAGAATAGGCCGATGAGACAAACTTATTAGAAAATTTCAAGATTTCCTTATCTTTTTTCTTTTGCCTTAATTTGGTTTTCATTGTCCAATTAATTTTTTTCCCCAATAAAATATCTAGCAGAGGCTCAAGCCAAGAAGGAATTAGGGGTTTTTATTATTTATTATTTATTATTTTATTATTTTATTATTTTATTATTTTTATTTTTTTCTCCTCTCAATTGTTCTTTGCAGCTATGGGCTAACTGTATTCTTTCTTCCACTTCAAATTTATTGACATGTATTAACCTTTAAAATTGATGGTTAGGAGGCTCTCTTCTTTAAATTTTTCCTGTATCATTTAAATGATTTTCTTTTCTGTTCCTCATCAAACTGTGATCTGCAGGATTGATGTGTAAAAAGTGGCCTTTTATTTGTTTATGTATTTCTCTTGTTTTTTGCTTTCTATTGCTTGCTGTTGCATACAAACGAAATTTGTATTTAAGTATTACCAAAGTACTAATTTCATTTTGATATTTCTCTTTATGCTACTCTGTGTTTATAAACATTATAGTGCTGTATGAATATTTAATGTCTGTTTAATTTTCTGTATTTGCTGATTTCAAGGTCAGGTAAAATATGAAAGTTTGATAAGCAAAGTGCCTGATTTAACTTTTGCTACAGGTGAAAGAAGGTGGCTATGATTACAAGGTTAATGAAACTGTTAATGTTGTATCTTCAAAAACTTCAGAAATTGGACAGAGGACATGGGGAATAATGAAAGGAGTCATGGCAATGGCGTCGCAGAAGGTTGAAGAGTATGCTAAAGATGGATGGAAGGCTGATAACTGGCAACGTGATGATAGCGAGAAAAATGGATATTATCAGGAGTTTAATCGGAATTCTTCTTCTGGAGGAGGGCAGTCTTCATCAAGTGGAAATGTTAATTCTTTCAGCTCAACTTCTTGGGATGATTGGGACCAGAAAGACAACCGGAACGAAGAAGTGACAAAGGGAACAGCATCAAATAATAGTGATGGTTGGGCTGGCTGGGATGATGCTAAAGATGATGGATATGATAGTTACTACCAGAGTGCAACTGATAAGAAAACTGTTGGCCATAATGGGAAATCGGATGCTACATGGACAGGGGGAGGCTTTCTCTGAGGTTAGCTTGACTAGAATATTCTTGTTATACTCAAATACAAAAATTTGTATGATTTCTGATTGAGAGCTTGCGTTTGAAAGTTTTTTTATGTGTGCACTTTTGACTTGGAAGTTCTATTCAAAGGTTTTACCTAACGGTCAGTTTAAAAAACGCTATTACAGCCTAAAATTTGAAATCATTAGATGTCCCCTTGTGTTAATGATGATTGACCAGATACATTAGAGATAGAAACACTTAGTGTCTTGAAATTTCTGATCTGTTTCATATGTCATTGCAAGGGTTTACCTAATGGATGAGTTTGAGAAACAATGTTACAGACAGCCTAATTGAAGTTGTTGTAAAGATCCTTCCTGTTTATTGAAGATTGGCCATCTACATTAGAGATAGAAACATTATTTGTGCCTTGAAATTGGTCATCTGTTTTCTATGTTACTGAAAGGGGATTACCTAATCCTTTGTTTGAGAAACACCATTTTAATATAAAAGTTGAAATGGCTGGGTTCCTTCTTGTTGAGATTAGATCTCTACGTTAGAGATGGAAACAGTATTTGTGGCTTGAAACTTCGAATCTATTTTGTACATGTTATGATACTAATAGAAAGTTACTTCAAATGCTAAACTTCTGCCTTTTTTTGGCTTCAAGTTGTAGATGTAATTTTTATAGAGGTGTTTGAGTTCAATGTTCTTGTTTTCTTGTTTGGCATGTTTGAAATTGTATTGTCTGTTTTTTGGCCAGGTAGAATTGTATATCCTGTTTCCAGTGAATTCATTGGTTTACCAACAAATATAGTCATTATGCCAAAGATGGTTATGGAAATTTCTAGCGGAGTGCTGTGGCAACAACCTATTGGTTTCAAATGGATTTTAGATCCCATGTTGATAGGGGACACTTTTGTTCAGGTTAATATATTGTTATTAACCCTTTTATGTTTCTCTTTCATATCTTTTATTTTTGAAAAGGTTTCTGTGTAAGTTATTGGGGACCTTTTGTGTGTTTGAAAGTAGTTTCAAATGTGTTCCCCCAAAAAAGAAAAAAAAAAAAAAAAAAAGAAGACTATCAAAACAAGCATAATTTCCCAATGGAAAAGACTGCTATTTGTACGCGTGAGGAATTGTTATTCTCTTTGGATTTGGTATCGACTGCTTTTCATCGTCTTTAATTGATATGGATACTCCATAACAAAATTTGTAATTTTTATTTATTTTTGATTAAATTTAGCTCTGATTCAAATGAAGATGTATTATGGTTACAATCATTTCACATTGTAACAAAATCTTGGTTTACGAAGCTACCAACCTCTATATATGGAAGAATATTCACTTGGTACTCTGGTTTATATCTGTTTTTGGTTTTCATCCGGTAATATGGGTGTTTGGAACCCCCAAAGAAACCTTGTCAAGGAGACTTGTCAGACGATTGTCAACAGCAGATATAGCGGGCCCCTAAAGGTGGGGAGTAGTTTTTACAAATAACATTGAAACATAAGGTGGACAACAAAGCTGGTGGCAAACATTTATATACACAAATTTAAATGTACCGGCCTAATTTGTATCACGCAATATCTTTTGAAATCTCTCCATCGCTGGTAGAGGATTCATTGCCTTTGAATTTCTCATATTCAGCAGTGTGCAGTATCTTTGACACTGGAGCTTCCTCTGCATGGTTTACATCGTGTTGCTGAACTACAAGCACCGAAGAAACCACACCATTGCCTGCTGAAGCCAAGATGTCTCCAATCGGCCCCAATTCGGCATGCTCGGCATGTCGGTCTGCTAGTTCTGCCACCATGCTTGATGGGAACCGACCTTTGCCTACTACCATAAGATGGTAATCTCCACTGCGCGCTATTGCCAACACTCCCTCAACGATGTTGCTTCCTATCTTCTCTGTGTACTCGGCCACTCCACCCCATTTGCTTCGAAAATCTGCTATCGCAGCCTCATCGAGTTCCTAGTTTATTCACCCCAATTCAATAAGAAGCACAAATTTTCAGTTAAAACATGACTAAACAGGTTTAATTTCGTATCACAGCATATTATATAAAAACAAAGAAGCTTGGATATTGAGTTTGGATTAGTAATACCTTTTCGTTCTCTCGGTTCATTGTGGCGGTTGAAAAGCTATAGTTTTCCTCTTTGGACTTGGTGTTTGATGGCCGCAGCACAATTCCATTACTCTCAAAACCTTCCTTCTCGGTGAACTTCAGGACGGCCACTCTGACCGCCGGATGATCGGCTATCCTACCACCTAACTCCAAGGCCTCACGGTCATCAGGACCACCAAAGAAAACAATACAAATCCGTTGAGTTATACTACCATTAGGCCCCGGAGTTTGCGACCCAACATTACCAAATCCACGGTCCACAAGCACTGCTACGGAGCATGGTGCATGATTTAGCACCCTCTGATTGACTCCTCTCCAACCATGGCCTACATTCTCCACAGTCTCCTCGCCGCCTTCGCTTCTCCATAGCTTGTGGAAAGGAAGGATGATCATAGTCACCCTTTTATCTTCAGCAACATGGCAAATATCCTCATGCATTGTGGACAATGACGAAATTGCCGTGGTGGGTCGGACTTTTACTCGGCCTAATTGGCTATAAGCTTGGAATGCGCCGGCGAGCCGGTCGTGCCATTCCCCGCGTCGTGCACGGTTGAGGAATGGAAATCCATTCTTGCGAACTCTTTGGACCATGATGATGGAAGATGAGCGCTCCGTGAGCTCCACAAGGTGCATGATAAAAAGCTTGAGTAGGGATTTCTTGGTGCTCCTAATCGCTTCAACGAGGCTGATGAGTGAGGGAACATTTCCGGGACCATGAACGCAAGCAAGGATTCGAAGCTTGTCTTGGGAATCTTCGGTGGAGGAGAGGTCTCGGAGCTTGCGGCGAGTTGGAATGGAGTGGCCGCGAGCCGGCTTGTAGATGGCCATGACTGTTGGAGTTGTGATGAAGGTGGTGAAGAGTGCCATCAGGACTAATATTGCAAATATCTCATCATTGAGCACCTATTATTATTACAAAAAGTTCATGGAAAAATTGATTAATCACAACTCTTTTTTTTTTTTTTTCAAATATATAAAATACTAGTAAAGTGATTTAAGTGTTAGTTGGTAAACCATTCATTCTGCATTATTGTAATTATAAAATGTATTGTTGTAAATAATAAAAAAATATTTACATTTTTAGAATAAATAATTAAATTTAAATCATATTGTTATCGCATTTTAATAAATTTAAAATTATTTTTATTAATAATCGGATTTCAATATATTTAAAATTATTTTTATTAATAATTAAATTTTAACAAAATTTATTTTTCTAAAATAGATTTTAGTATGTCATAAATCAATAATTTATTATTTTTAAATTTTAAATTTTAATGTAATTAAAAATTAATAAAAAATGATATTGAAACTATTATTACGTTCTAATATAAATTTCACTTTTAAAATAAATATATCAAAATCGTAACATATATATAGCGTTTTTTTTCATGAAAAAATATATACGCTAATTATATAGCAAATGATAAATATTATACTGTATATATGTTGTTTTACTATTTAAAACTAAAAGTATAATTAAAACCTATTTTGCACCAATAATAATACCATTTATTTGAGAAAAGTTGTGCATAATCCTATGTGTATATATATATAATGAAATCAAGTCAACGGTTTATATTACATCATCATCATTATTATATTATTATTATAATTAATCCATTGTCTTTTCATATACAAAAGACAAACAAATTATGCCAAATTGTCAATAACCGTGTCAAAACTAATTAATTACTAATGTAAACCCAACACTTCTGGTTGATTTTCAAGTGAAAATGAAATCCACTGATTAAAATCATCAAAAGGCAATAAAAAAATAAAAAAATAAAATTCAATATATTTTGCTTTAAAAAAAAAAAAAGACGCACTTTCAGAGCAAAGATAAAAAGAGAGAAAAATATTCACCTTCTTCTCCCTGCCAATGTTGAGAACAATGAGCTCCACTAAACCTTTGGTGTTCATCAAAAGGCCCAGCGTCAGAGACTCTCTCACCGGAATCATGAACATCACGGCCACGACGAACGTGCCGAGAATTTTTCCGGCGCATGCGGTGGATATAACCAATCCCAGAAGCCCCCAAGACTTGGCTCCAATTATCTTAGCCACATCCGTCTTTAATCCGCTCGATGCAAAGTAAAGAGGAAGCAACAAACCCGATACGAAATCTTCAATCCTCTCCATCAATCTCTCTGTAAATTCACCATCTTTCGGAATAGTTAACCCGAAAACGAAAGCTCCGAATATCGAATGGATTCCAATTACATCGGTCATGAACCCTGAAACCATCACTCCCGCTAATGTTAAGCAGATGTAGGCTTCGTCAACCGCATCATGCTCCGACGAGCATCTTCGGGCGACCCACTTCATCGCGGGTCGGATCACCACCATCATGAAGACCACGAATCCGAACCCAGATAGGAGAACCCAGACTGATACCAAAGGGCTTTTGTGTCCACCACCTTCTCCGTTTCCAGCCAAGGCAACGGCAAGAGCCAGCAGGATCCATGCAGCGACGTCGTTGAAAGCGGCCGCGGCCATGGCCGTCTCTCCGACGCGAGTTGTCAGCAGTCGGAGCTCCGCTAGGATCCGGGCGAGTACCGGGAAGGCGGTGATGGAAAGCGCTACTCCCATGAAGACAAGAAACTGACCGAAGCCTACTTTGTCGGCTCCGGTTACAGTTTTTCTGAGTAGGAAAGCTACGCCGATGCCGCAGACGAAAGGGAGGGAAATACCGGCGAGGGCTATGCCGAAAGATCTTCTGCCGCTGCGGCGAATGGAGGTCAAATCGAGCTCTAAGCCGACGAGGAAGAGGAAGAAGAGAAGTCCAATACTTGCCACGGACTCAAGTATGGGAGTGCTCCATTTAGGAAATATTCGGTGCAAATAATGTTCGTTTCGTCCAAATGCTGAAGGTCCTAGTAGAATTCCACCCTTGATTAACACCCAAAAAAAAAAAAAAAAAAAAAAAAAAAGGTACAAATATTAATTAGTAAAAATAAAATTTGTTTCTGTTTTTGTTTGTTTGTTTGTTTTGTTTTTTTTTTTTTTTCCCTCTCACAATTTGAGGAAGTTTATGTTACATGTCTATGTCAGATTAATATAGTATATGATCAGGGCGTGGCCAAAAACTATGTAGAAGGGAAAAAAACAGAAAATTGTACAAAATTAGATATGATTTATTTTATAGACATATAGAATATTAGATATGAACAGATCATATGTATCTAACAAATGGAAAATATATATCATTTTCTTGCATGTCAATGTATCAAATAGGTAGAAATCCAACAGATTGACAAACACAAATGTCATAGACATATATATATGTATGTATATATGTAATTACCACAATCTCAGCAATAACTTTGGGTTGGCGGAGGGGTTTGAGAAGAAAGGCAAGGAAGCGGCTGACAACGAGGATTAAGGTGGTTTGAACAATCAAAAGTGGGAAGGCAAAGTCAAGGGGGTTATCTCCTTGCCAAAATCCATTCGACGACGTTCTAATGGATGTTATGTTCACCGCCATAGCTACAAATTACTTGGTCTCTAAGGAACAAGGTGGTGTATTATAACTCTTTACCAGCTAACTTGGGATAGCCTAGCTACCTAGCTAGTAGTAGTGCTAGTGGAGTAGGATCATAAAGAGGAGCATTTTGCTCTGTTTATATAGAGAAAAATTAGAGAGCCAAAAAGAAAAAAAAAATGTTTGATGGCTAGAAAATACTACAATTGGGTGCTTGTCGCTGTGTGCATAGTGCCGATTCCCTTTCCACTTACAAATTCAAATGCTGATCCTCTCTTATTTACATTTGGAGATCATAAGAGAGACAGCTCTTTAAAGTAATGTAAAACGGCAACGTTTTCTTGGCGCATAGGATTAATACATAGAGTTTGCTTGTACTGCAAGGTGTCCGTGACTGAAAGCTAGCCACAACTTAGGAAAAAAGCCCACAAGTGGCTTTTATTATTTTATTTTTTCACTTTTCTATACAATTCAATATCAATCACACGGTCTAATATGGGACTATAACAATTTGGTAGTGCTTTTTCACATAAATCACTTGCTAAATTTTGCTTTTTTGCTCTACCAATTGGATCTTTGGCAATGACATGCATATGTATATGTTTTGGATGGTTTGAAAAATGAGAGAGGTTCTTAACCACAAGTAGTTGCCATTAAATTATCACACATGAATTTTGTTGAACTCACAAGCATGCTAAAAGAAGACCAGTACAACTTTGCCAAATTAATCAACCCCAGTTGGCTCTTCAATTCTTCCTGCCCTTCATCTTTTGTCACGCCTCAAATACCTTAATTTATAATAAATAAATATAAAATTTACTTATTTTAACATATTAGGAATAAAGTATATATAAATATATATATATATATATACACTCTCACTAGCTTACCATAATATAATGGTACATACGTACGTACATATCTATTAAAACTTAATACATGGGAAATTAAATCATGAATTTAAAATGAAATTGTGTTAACCACAATATTAATATTTAATACTAAAAGTTTAAGATTTCAAGTGGAACTTTCATCTTGTGATAAATTGGTATGAGATATTGGGTCCATATATATACTAAGTTTAATAATGGTTTAAGATTTGGATCTAGCTAGTACAAGTTTCATCTCATTATGTATAGATTGGTATAAGATGTTGGTCCATATAAAACCAAGTTCATTGTGTCTATTTCAAAGACATAGATTGAATGAAAAGAGAAAATGTCCTTAATCGTAAAATTCCTACAATTTAAGTTTGGGGCTTAAATCATTGTGCTTCGTTAGTGAATTGTCTTGCTCACAAGTGAGATTAGCCAATCACATTTGTATTACCCAAACCGTTTGAGATATGGCCTTTGATTTGTCTTTTAAGGATTTATTTTAGTAAGTTTTTAAGGATATAAAAGTAATCTACTAATTTAAAATTAACATTAACATGGAATGTGAAAATTAAAATGTTAAATACGTTTTAAAAAAATCTTTCCAATGATAATGTGTATATAAATATTAAATTAATGTGGTTTAGATATTTTTAAGATGAAGGCCAACTTTTGTAAATTTTTCTAGAGATTGTAAAGTATCCTAAGAGTCAAATTTTCTTTTTAATTTATTTCAAAGAAGAAAAATTTAATAAAATATATAATTAATTACAATAAATAATTTTTATAAACATTGAAATAATTTTAAAATTGACTATATATTTATACCATTTAAATTTGAATGATATTAAATTTATGCCACATAAAGTATAAATTACATTTATCACTGAATATACTCCAATAAAATTCTTACTGTATAAAATGTCTCTCTATATGTGTAATTATTTTCTTATATAAGAAATCCTGGATACTCTTATCTAAAAAAAATTGAATTACATGTAATTAGATGTTAACATACATAAAAAAGCATATGATTTACATGTAATATGAGGCCTCTAATGAAATTTATCTTGGATTTATCTAGAATTTTGTAGATAATAGAATATATATATATATATATAGATATATATACATCTCTAGCACCTTAACGACATCATGTCCGGGGAGCCTACCCAGACATAGATGTAGCTAAAAGTGGTAGAATAGTAAAATAGCAATAAAAAAATACAAATTTGTGTCAAGTCAACCAGGTAGTGAAGTGGGTTTAGGGTCCATCCTTTTGATCAAAAGTATATATTTGATATTCGTTGTTTCAGTGTCATGATCACGGTCCTTTTGCTGTATAAAAGTCTTTTTGGCTTCACAACATCATGAATTGATAGAAAATTTTCCTCACCCACCTATAATTTTTTCACTTTTGTCGAAACAGTTTCAAAACTCTTTCAATTCCCCCCCTCTAACTAGCCTTTAATTGGAGTTGAATGATCATTTTTTCCAAAAGTTAAAATCGCCAGAAGGTAAATCATCATTTCTTTTATATGTTTCTTCAATATTCTCCTTTATATATAGTTTTTTTTTAAGCTCATTTGGATTCTTACTTATAGCAGAATTATTAAATTTTAAATATAGAAGAAACTATGGCTCTAATATCTAGTTGAATTGTTATTTCTTTTAAAAATATATATAAGCCAATAGAATGGATCATCAATATCGTTTTTTATATGTTTATCTGACAATGGAAAAGTGTAAACCTGCTATTTCTGAGACAAGACTCATGTGTAGAATCCCAAATATAGTCGGCTGTGAAATAAATGATAGTAACGTTGCACATAACTATTTTTTCGTATTGCATAAAAGCTCGCTAGAATGATGTTATATGGTTAACCCACTGATTTTGTAAAGCCGACACCCTCCAACAAATGGGATTCCCCACTGAAAAATCCATCTAAAATATTCCTAGCTGCAGATTTTTTTTTAAAATTAAATTAAATAAGTGTTTGAGATTGAAACAAAGAACTTTCACACATGATTAGAAACAAGGATTGTTACCCAATTGGTGGAGAAAAGAGTATTTGAGCCTGACATTTTAGCAAAGAAACATATATGCAAGGTATTAAGTGAGAAGTAATATATAAGAAAAGGTCCCTTGCTGTGTTTTCGTTGTCCAATTATTATGAATAAGAATTCTATATCTGCCACGTGGCATCATAAGGGATATACAATTTTGGTTGTGCTGACGAGCAATTTTCTAATTAAGTACTTTTCTTTTTTTCGGATGTTAATTTATAGTGATTTCGTCTATATTAGATGACTAAAATGAGAGATTCATGGCCACAAGTAGTTGCCTCTAGCATATATCTTTATCAAATGTATTTCCTTGCAATCTTCAATTGGGGTTAGCTGAACGGACCCACATTAGATAACAAGCTGCAGATCCAATATGCACAGCACCAAAATGGGCATGTAATTTCCATGTATTACTACAAATAACTTTGAACCATTCCGACCCTTCAAGAGACAAATATAAATGTTTTTAACTTTTAGTGGAAACCCATCTTAAATCATTTGCCATATATATCTTTTGTTTTCATGGCTTTTTCATTGAATCCCATCGTGGTTTACTATTTTCTCTTGGATAATCATTGTGACAAAGACAACAAAATCAATAGTAGTTATAATTGTCCTCATACATATATTTGGTCACAACCAAATTACTTTTGTGACTTCAATGTTTGTTTACTACATATAATGTATATATTTCTACTATATATATATATATATGAATCATCATTAATGCGCTAATAATAAAATATATTTTACTAATGGAACGCCACGTTCATAACCAAGTTACTATTTCTTTATTAGAAAATTTTGTAGCTATAAATTATTTTGTGTTTGAGTGTGCATAATTAAGACAAAGTTTAATTTGTATTATTGACACATGCAGAAATAAACAAAATACCTGTTTTTATAATATTTACATGACAATTGGAATACCATATATGAAGGTTTCCACTTATATCGATGACTTGGAAAAACATGTTTTACATTAATATTTAAATTAAAATCGTTTGGAATTATATAATATGAAGTTTCAAATTGAATCAATAATTTCAATAGTGTATATCTGTTTCCAATTAATCCAGCCACCACTTGGGGTAGCTTGATGCATCGATATATAACTAAAAACTCCATTTCTTTTTTTTTTTTTTTTCCTTCTCTCTAGACACGGTGTTTTTTTATCGATAGAGAATTCCTCTATCGGCACTTAAGAATAAGAAAGCCAATAATATAAAGTTTGAAAAAAAAATTATTGTAATATTGGCATATATCCTTTCATGACCAATAATTACACTTATATAGATAAGCATGGTGATCAGGTTAATGTCAAAGTAACGTGTACAAAGGAGTAATATTTGATGTGGTAAGTTATAATTTTATAATCAATTTGAAAGATCCTTAATTAGAAAATAATGCCATGCTATGTACATGATGATATGACCTAGGGGTTATATGTCAGGACCCGTCCAAAATTCCTCACCGGAAACCTAGACAAGCCCTGATCTCAGGAAAACCCTATCGGATCTTCCAATGGAAAATCTGGCAGAACCTCCCCTAAGGGTTGGACTTATCACAAATTTTCTGCACTGAAAACACACTTCTATATACATCCCCTTATTCCTCCCACATTACTACAATTTAATTCCACAAATTTGCAGCATTCCAAATGAATAACAGAAAATCAGTGCATAATTAATAACTAAATGTCCAATACAGTATACAGAGCATTATACAAATAAATGTGGAATTAATACAATGTCAAATAAAGAAGCAATACAAGATGAAGAGGAAAAAGGAAAAAAAAAATGCTTCTTGGACTTTCGACAATGAATTGAGACGTCAGGCTCGCCCCGGACGATCAACGTCTCTCAATCCTTGTACCTAGGGGAACGGAATTTAGAAATATGAGATGCTAATCATCTCAGTAAGTGACCATATCTACTGTACCAATATAATAGTAATGATAATTATAGTACACTTGATTAATTAAGAATAAATAAGTAAATAATAAATTGAAAATATTATTTCTCTCAAAACCCTCACTATTCACTCCGTTGGAAAGATTCTCCTTTTAAAACATTTTCACAAAATCCGTTATTTGTATGCCCCGAAAACCAAGGAAAACAATTAGTCAATAATTTTCCAATAAAACACGAAAATTCAAGGATCCAAAATTTATAATGAAACAAATAGAAATAAAAATAACTAGTAACAATTACTAAATAATTACTGCAGGTCATAACAATTAATACCAAAATATTAATAAAACTCACATTGAAACAATTCATGAAATAATTAAATAATTAAAATAAATCAATTTATTGAATAATTAAGCAAAGGAAAAATTAAATCAAATTAAATCCTCCATTTGAAATAAATAATAAAAACAACATTAAATATCTTCTTAATTTAAATACAATTTCAAAATATTTATTTTGAAATCCGTGTTCTGAAAACCATTTGATGCACCCACTATATACCAGTGGCGCCAATAGTATCCAGCGTCCCAAGGTACCGCTAGACAGGAGGTTAAAGAAAGAAACCGGCATACGGTTGCGTGGCGTCCCACCGCGCCGCTGCAAACAGGCGTCCCGGCCATGGAGGGGCGGCCTACCCTCATCCGATGGCAACCATCGGACAACCCCATAAATCACCTGCGCGCTACTCACAACCACTTGCGCGCTAATTATATCCATGTGCACACTAATCACATCCATTTACACAGAACACCAGTATGTGTATGGTGCATCTAAAAATCATAAAATCCACATATTTATTTTAAATCTCAAAATCTTATAAACACCACCAGGTTTATTCCATCCAATTAAACCTGTAAATTTTCCACAATTTCTTTATAAATCATCGTCATAAATTCATTGCATAAATACCATCAATTTCAAATCCATCAACTCTTAATTCCATCAATTTAAATATCCAAATTTTCCAATGGCATAAATATTTTTGAAACATAATAAATTAAATCAATATTTCTTTCTCAAATATTCAAAAACCAATTTGAATCAAAAATATGAATACCATATAAATTCCATATATAATTAATTCATATAATTGTGCACAATAATTGAATAATAACCATAGCAATAATTAAAATAAATCAAACCACAATTTCTTTAAATTCCCAAATATATTATTTTGGCACCAAAACATATATTAAAAACATCATAAATTAGCAATACAATTTATATGGAAATTCTCTTAATATCGAATACATAAAACATATTTATCAATTATTTAATTATGAAATATTCCAACAATGAAATTTGATAAAATTTACCAAAATCTCAAATTCCTTAAAATCGAAATATTTTATAATGCACAAATATTTAATTCCATTCAATTTTGGCACCAAAATTCCAAATATAAATTTACTAAATATTCAACACATCAAACATATTTTTCAAACAACCAATTTACACAAAATATATATATTTTAACATCCCAAAATAATTTTGAAGGTGGGTCACTCACCTGGAGCATGCAATTAATCCAAGATCCTTCATGGGATCAATTCCACGACGTACATGTGCTCCTAGAACAACAATATTACACATCTCAAATAAATTAATATTTTATTCGGATAAATAATACCTGGTATCTAGGGGGTCTAACACAAACGTTAACCAAAATTTACAAGCAATATACCGAATCGAAGCTTGTGAGGCGGGGATTATAAATCCGGTCTTACTTTTCAGAAATTGGACCAGTGGTGGCCGGAATCTCGCCGGAAAGCTCTCGGCCTTTAGAGCCTCGATTCTCCCAAACCGTCGCGAATTGGAGGAAAAGGACCCCGGATATGAGTTCAGGGGGTCAGAATTAGTGGGGAGGGGCTGAAGACGTGACTGGGTACTCGCCGGAATTGGATTTTCCGGCGAGCCGCGGAGACCCACCGGAAACCGTTGCCTCAGGCGGCGCGTCCGGTGGCCGATGGCTGAGATTTTCGGGGGTTTTTTAGGTTGAAGGGAGAGGGTCTCAACGGGACCGACGGTGACAAGAATGGAGGCCGGAATGAGGAGATCTCGGTGGTTGAAGAAATCGGTGCCGCTGTCGGAAAAAGCCCCGATCTGGACGCGTCGCCAATCGGTTGGCCGTGAAATTTTGGGGTTTGGCCGAAAATGGAGAGGCGCTCCTGCCTGGCCAGCGCGTGTGGCAAGATTCGGTCAGAAAAGTTTGCAACTCCGACGGCTGGTGGTTCTCTCTCTCCCTCTTTCTCTCCTTTCTCTCTTTCTCTCTCCTCCCCCCTCTTTTCACACCGGTTTAAGGCCACCGTGGGTGGCACTGTTCACCCACGTGGACCCCTAAGATGTCGACACATGGCGTGTCAGGACCCGTCCAAAATTCCTTACCGAAATCCTAGACAAGCCCTGATCCTAGGGAAACTCTACCGGACCTTCCAATAGAAAATCTGGCAGAACCTCCCCTAAGGGTTGGACTTACCATAAATTTCCTGCACTGAAAATACACTTCTATATACATTCCCTTATTCCTCCCACATTACTACTATTTGATTCCACAAATTTGCAGCACTCCAAATGAATAACAGTAAATCAGTGCATAATTAATAATTAAATGTCCAATACAGTATACAGAGCATTATTCAAATAAATGTGAAATTAATACAATGTCAGATAAAGAAGCAATACAAGATGGAGAGGAAAAAGGAAAAAAATGCTTCTTGGACCTTCAGCAATGAACTGAGATGTCGGGCTCGTTTTGGACGAACGTCTACCAATCCTCGTACCTAGGGGAACGGAATTTAAAAATATGAGATGCTAATCATCTCAGTAAGTGACCCTATCTATTGTACAATTAAAATAGCAACGATAATTGTAGTACACTTAATTAATTAAGAATAAATAAGTAAATAAATAATAATTAATTAAAAATAATATTTTCTCTCAAAACCCTCACGATTCACTCGGTTGGAAAAGTTTCCCTTTTAAAACATTTTCGCAAAATCCGTTATTTGTATGCCCCAAAATCAAGGAATCATTAATTTAATAAATAATAATTAAATTAACCAAATATAAATAAAATATAATAAATAAATTTGGAACACTTGCATTAAAGAAATATAACATAAGGAAAGACTTTCAATATATCTAATTCATAAAATTTGATTTAATCAATTAAAATAAACAATGTCAAAAATGTAATTTAAATAATTAATTAGATGTTACGCAAATAAAATACATTAAATTTAAATACGATTTTAAAACCTTTAGGGTTTGAAATTTCTATCTGAAAATTTATACTTGATACACCACACTATATACCAGTGATGTCCTCCGATACCCAGCGTCCCGAGCACCGTTTGGTGGGAGGCTAAAGAGAGAAACTTGCATACGGTCGCTTCGGCGTCCCGACAGCGCCGCTGCTTAAACCGTCATCCCGGCCATAGAGGGGGGCGGCTTATGTGCACTATATAAAACTTGCCTACCCTCGGTCCAGTGGCAACTCACGGGAGACATTATAACTTGCGCGCTCATCCACATATACAGTACAGAACACCAATACTGTATGAGTGCGTCTAAAACAAATAACCATATTATTTAAAATATAATAATTTTTTCAAAAGTCACCGTGGGAATTATACCATTTTTCAAACTCACGTTCCCACATTTTTTCTTTTAATATCACCAGCATGAATACTGCGATAATATATATGATTTTTCTCACATCACAAAATCCATCGATACAATTATACAATTTTCAAATCCATCAACTTTCATTTCCATCAACTCAAATATACAATTTTTCCAATGGCATAAATATTTTTGAATCGTAATTCTTTAAAACAATATTTTTCTCCAATCCTCAAAATCCATTTAAATCAACAAATCCTTAAAACCACATAGATTTCATATATAATTAATTCATATAATTGTGCACAATAATTGAATAATAACCATAGCAATAAATAAAATAAATCAAACCACAATTTCTTTAAATTCCCAAATATATTCTTTTGGCACCAAAACATATATTAAAAACATTATAATTTAGCAATACAATTTATATGGAAATTCTCTTAATATCAAACACATAAAACATATTTATCAAATGTTTAATTGTGAAATATTCCAACAATGAAATTTGATAATAATTACCAAAATCTCAAATTCCTTAAAACCAAAATATTTTATAATGCACAAATATTTAATTCCATTCAATTTTGGCACCAAAATTCCAAATATAAATTTATTAAATATTCAACACATCAAACATATTTTTCAAACAACCAATTTACACAAAATATATATATTTTAACATCCCAAAATAATTTTGAAGGTGGGTCACTCACCTGGAGCATGCAATTAATCCAAGATCCTCTATGGGATCAATTCCACGACGCACTCGTGCTCCTAAAATAACAACATTACACATCTCAAATAAATTAATATTTTATTCGGATAAATAATACCCTGTACCCGGGGGGTTAAACACAAACGTTAACCAAAATTAACGAGTAATATACCGAATCGAAGCTTGAGTGACGAGGATTATGAATCTGGTCTTACTTCCCGGAGATCGGACCAGTGGTGGCCGGAATCTCGCCGGAAAGCTCTCGGCCTTTAGAGCCTCGATTCTCCCAAACCATCGCCAATTGGAGGAAAAGGACACAGGATCTGGGTTCAGGGGGTCGGAATTAGTGGGAAGGAATCGGCGGTGCAACTGGGTACTCGCCGGAACTGGATTTTCCGGTGAGCCGCTGAATCCCACCGGAAACCGTCACCGCCGGTGGCGCATCCGGTGGCTGGTGGCCAAGATTTTTGGGGGTTTTGTAGATCGAGGGGAGAGGGTTCCAACGGGATTGGCGGTGAGGCAAACGGAGGCCGGATGGCGAAGAGATCTGGGTTTGAAGATTTTCGGCCCTTCGTCGGAAAATACTCCGATCCCGGTGCGTTGGAGGTCCAGTAGCCTTGAAATTTGGTGGGCTGGCCGGAGATGAGGAGGTGGTGAGGGGTGGCTGGCGAGTGTGGCCTGAAAATGGCCGGAAATGGATCAAATGGCGGTGGCCGGTGGTGGAGGGGAAAAATGGCTGTCTCCGGAAAACGCTCCGATCCTGGCGAGTTATCGGCCGGTTGGCCGTGAGATTTAGGTGGCCGGTCGGAATTGAGGAGGCGGAGGCAGTGGGGTGGCGCGTGTGGCCCTCCGGTGGCAGGACGATGGTCGACTGGTGGTGGCTGATTTTTCTCCCCCTCTCTTTCTCTCTTCTCCTTCTCTCTCCTCTCCCACCTCACCTAAGAAAAACCATGTGGGTGCCACTGTGCACTCATAGGAACGGCTGAGATTGCGACACGTGGTGTTTCACTGTTCATCGATTCAAAAATATTAAAATATTACGATATTCGGAAAACTTCGCATGTCCATAACTTTCAAACCACATGTCCAAATTGGACGTGCCGCTAGTCTACGGACTCATATCGACGAGTACTTCACAACCATATATGAGTCAAAGCTCAACTTTGCATGAATAAAAAGTCAACTCCGACACCCCTTGGATAGTTTGGACCTCAACTTGTTTTGCTCATAACTTTCAAACCGTAGCTCCGTTTTCAACGTGCTACTAGTCTACGAACTCGTGACAACGTGTAAGTCGTAATGGTACCTTAGTCAACCTAGAATTCCATCAGGAGTAAAAAGTTAACATTTGACCCCTTCTCGGTCAACGAAGGTCAAACCCGGTCAACCTTGGTCAAATTTGAGAAAATTTCCGGTGTACTTCGGGACAAGGTGTTACATGGCATCACTGTTCATGCACTGTGCATAATTCGAATATAGAACAAAATATTGCGGTAATTGGAAAACTTCGCATGTTCATAACTTTCATACCACATGTCCAAATCGGACGTTCCGCTAGTCTACGGATTCGTATCGACCAGTACTTCACAACCATGCATAAGTCAAAGCTCAACTTTGCATGAATAAAAAGTCAACTCCGGCACCCCTTGGACAGTTTGGACCTCAACTTGTTTTGCTCATAACTTTCAAACTGTAGCTCCGTTTTCAGCGTGCTACTAGTCTACGAACTCGTGCCAACGTGTACTTCGTAACGGTACCTCATTCAACCTAGAATTCCATCCGAGTCAAAAAGTCAACTTTTGATCCTTTTAGTCAACGATCAACGATCAAAGTCAACGGTCAACGGTCAACCTCGGTCAAAGTTGAAAACTTTCCGTTGTACTTTGGGATGGGGTGTTATATGTAACACCCCGTCTCGAAGTACACTGAAAATTTCTCAAATTTGATCGAGGTTGACCTGGTTTGACTGTTGTTGGCCGAGAAAAGATCAAATGTTGACTTTTTGCTTCTCGGTGGAATTTCACGTTGACCGAAGTACTGCTGCGAAGTGCGCATTATCATGAGTTCATAGACTAGTAACACGCCTGGTTTGGACATTTCGTTAAAAAAGTTATGGATTTACAAAATTTTTCAAATAAAATATTATTTTAATATTACTTTTTTAAAAATATGAATAATTGTGCCACGTATCACCAAGTGGGATGCACCATGTGTAATATTTTAGAAGTGACACATGTCAGCAATAAAAAAATACTATATTATTTTATTTTGTCTTTATTGTATATATCATTATTTTATTATTTTAATATTTATTTATTTATTCTTTTTCTTTTTGTCTTTTTCCTTCCTTTCCTTCCCTTTCCCCACGTGGGAAAAACACTTTTCTTTTCTTTTCCTTTCTTTCCCTTCTCCTTTTTCTTCCTCGAGCCTGACAAACACCAGCAAAACACACACACTGACTTCTCTCTCTCTCTCTCTTTTGACTCTCTCCCCCTCTCTCTTTGACCGATCATTTTGGCTGGGTTTCAATGGCTGGAAGGCAACATGCGTCGGTGAGCTTAAGAGCCTATGGTCAGGCAATGTTGGCGGCCAATTTTCAGGCCATTTGGTTGGCGGACGCACCGGGATCGGCCATCCATAACCGGCGATCGGCGGTCCTCTGACTGACCCCTTTTTCGGCGGTTTCCGACCGTGAGACCTGTCCTTTCCCCTAGATTTCGACCCCCTGGTTCCGAAAATAACCTCCATTTGCCCAAATTCGGAGTCGTTTATGGGATAGAAGAAGGGGAAATTCGGTCGAAACCTTCCGTCCACTTTCAGGCCATCTCTGATCGAGTTGAGCCCAACGGAGGAGCACGTGTGAGCCGTAGAATTGATCCTATGGAGGATTTTGGTTGGATTGCGTGTTCGAGGTGAGTGACTCACCTTCAAAATTATTTTGGGATGTTAAAATATATATATTTTGTGTTAATTGGTTATTTGAAGAATATGTTTTATGTGTTGAATATTTAGTAATTTTATATTTGGAATCTTGATGCCAAAATTGAATGAATTATAATTATTTGTGCATCAAAAAATATTTTGATTTCAAGAATTTTATGGATATGGGATTTTGTTAATAATTGTTAAATTTTATTGTTGGAATATTGAGTAATTAGAAATGCTTTCATGTGAATTTTAATATATGTTTAATATTTGAAGAAATTTCCATTTAAGTTTACAATGCCGATTTATGATGGTTTTAATATATGTGTTGTCGCCAAGACTGTATTTGGGATTTTAAAGGAATTATAGTTTAAGATTTTTAATTAATTATTGTTGAGTTTGATGTTGATTTTATAATGCATAATAAAAGCATTTACATTATTTTAAGAATATATGAATTTCATGTGCTTTTAATATTATTTTTGGTATGATTTGATTTTAAAGATTTCAAGAAAAAATATTGGTTTAAGTTTGGTGCTTTCAAATTATATAATTACGCCCTTGAAATATTATTTGATTGATTTTATGATTTGGGAAAAGTTATTTGTATATTGTTATTGATGGATTTATGCTGGAGATATTAAAGAAAAAATGTGGGATTGTGAATTTGAAAAATGGTATGATTCCCACGGTGAGTTTTGGAAAAGTTGTTATTTTTAAAATAATATGGTTATTTGTTTTAGACGCACTCATACAGTACTGATGTTCTGTACTATGTATGTGGATGAGCGCGCAAGTTATAATGTCTCTCGTGAGTTGCTATCGGATCGAGAACAGGCAAGTTTGATATTGGTCATAAGCCGCCCTCCTCCATGGTCGGGTTGACGGTTTAAGTAGCGGCGCTGTTGGGACGCGAAGCGACCGTATGCAAGTTTCTCTCTTTAACCTCCCACTGGACAGTGCTCGGGACACTGGGTATCGTAGGGCATCACTGGTATATAGTGTGGTGCGTTAAGTATTATTTTTCAGATATAATTTCAAATCCTAAAGTTTTAAAATCGTATTTGAATTAAATATATTTAATTTGTTTTATCATCTATTTCCAATTAGTATTTTCTAAAATATAATTTTTCATATTTTATGTCACTTATTTTAAAATAATGTTTTTAAATGCATCTTGCCATATTTTTATTATATAGATTGATTGAATATTTCAAAATGAATTTTATAATATATTTTTACCATTTATTTTACATGATTGTTTGTAATTATTTAAATTATATTTTTTGACACTGTTTATTTTAGTTTACTAAATCAAATTTTAGGGTTTTCCTTTCCTTTCTATCTTGTATTATTTCTTTTTATCTTATATTGTATTAAATTTCATATTCAATTGTAGTTGATAACGCTCTGTATACTATTTGGATGATTATTTATTTAATTGTGCACTGGTTTCCTGTTAATTTTTGAAGTGCTGAAATTTGTGGTAATATTTTGTAGTAAAGTGGGAGGAATAAGGTGGTGCATATAGAAGTGTGTTTTCAGTGCAGGAAAATTGTGGTAAGTTCTACCCTTATGGGAGATACTGTCGGATTTTCCGTTGGGAGATTCAGTGGTGTTTTCCTAGGATCAGGACTTGTCTAAGGTTCCGATGAGGAATTTTGGATGGGTCCTGACATTATATACGTGGATAAAGATTATATTTACCAATAATTCCTAGACAAGAGAAAAAAAAAAAAAAACGAGGGATCCATTACTGATCCACAAGATTCAAAAGAGATCTTATAGTGAATCTTTATTTTTATATATAACATAGAAGGTTAACAGTATGGATAGTGAAGTGTTTCTTTTTTCCTTCCTTGACGATGATTGATGAAAAATAAATATATTACATCCTGCATCAGATGCAGAAAGAAGAAACATACTTTGGCACTTGTCAATGTTCACACATTAATATTACATTGGATTCATCAAGTTGTTTGTGATAAATATGGCAAAACGAGGTTTTTTAAGACAAAGAAAAAGAGTTGTAACTGAATTTATTTTTTTATTTTTATTATATATATATATATATATATATTAAGAGTTGTAATTTAGTTGTTCGTCTTAAAATATTGACCTCCTTTGAAGAGAGAGAGAGAGAGAGAGAGGGAAAAAAAAAAGTCAGGTAAAGAATATATATCTAAATGACAGATCCATGACCTTCCTATACCAAGTTGTAATGGGAAGATTAGTGTTGACTCTCGCAAATAGACAGATTTATAACTTAAAAATATATATATATATATACACGCACACATACTTTTGGCCCATTTGTAACATCCTGTTTTTATTGACGGTTCTGTAATTCTCTGTTGATATTATGGGCAATTTAGCCACCATACTCAGTATAAAGTTTTTTTTTTTTCTTTTGAACCAGAAGCCAACCACTCTGAAAACCAACAATTGCCGATATTGGTATGAGCTTTTTTTTGTTTAGAGCTTTTCAGAAGATCATTCATCTTAGGATTACTCTCACTGAATACTCTTAACTTTGACGTTCTTTCGAATCCCCACGGCCATTGCTAGGGGATTTTTTTTTTTTTTTTGGTTGACAGCTTTGTAGGGGGACGCTGGCACACTTCTTGCCTGATACAGGCTCTAATGCCATTTGTAACACCCCTTGTCCCTAATTGGATTTTTTTTTTTTTTCTGGTTAGAACTTCCCTAGGGATCATCCATCTTGGGATTATTCTCGCTTAAGCACACTTAACTTTAAAATTCACTCGAAGCTTGATGCCAACCACTCTAAAAAAGCATCGGTATTATGAGAGTGACTATTATTATATTTGAATCATTCCCTGATTTACACCCGGATGACGTGGGATTGGACATCAGATAACTTGCTAATGCCCCGCACCCCCCACATTGGTTGTCATAAAAAACGCCTATGAGAGTAATTACTATTACATTTGAAGATGTCCTTAGATGATATGAGATTAGATAACAGATAGCCTACTAATGCCTTTTGCATCAACTGTATAGTTCTTTTGAACCTGAAAAGAACCACTTTAAAAACCAATCTAGTTCTTTTGAACCCGAAGACAACCACTTTGAAAACCAATCGTTTTCGTTTTGAAAAGGCTTATGAGAATGATTATCATTACATTTAAACTATCCCTATTCCATACTTGGGCGATATGAGATTGGCTATAAGTAGCCTAGTAGTGCCTCTTGCACCTGTCCACATTTGTTGTCACAATTCACCCTTTTGGAGCTCATATTGATTGTCACAATCCATCCTCTTGAAGCCTAGCATATGGGTACAGATAATTTGTAACATGGGTTTTTTATGCTAGGTATAGGACATTTGTAACTTGGGTTTTTTGTTCTTGATTATTGCTATATTACGCTTAATTGTAAAGTTTTTTGAACCATGAAACCAATCATTTTGAAAAAAGTTTTGGCGATATGAGGGTGACTATCATTGTATATGAATCATTCCTCTTCCATACTTGAACGATCTGGGAATGAACACCAGATAGCCTACTAATGATTCTTGCATTCACCTAGATTGATTATCAAATTAACATAGGCTCCGGTTGATAAGGGGTATTTTTTCCCTGCACCTCTTCAAACATGCTATTCTCCCAACGACTCAAACGAACTTCTGTTACTTCATCACCATGTTTTATTATTATTATTTTTTTGCTTGAACACTTCATCACCATGTTAATTTGCTAATGACTCTACCATTTAATACTTTGTGGTCAACAGAACAGCCCTTTAATAACACACCGCCATTAATTTATTTAGACCAGTATAGACTGACTAAGCATTTATGAAACTCTCAATTTTATGGCATACATTATTCTCCAACTTTGATCTATTACGACAAAAGTATTTAGCCATCGTTTTGCATATCATGATAACCTTTAACTTTGCAGTCAGAGAAATAAAAATGTGATCGATGCCAACTTTAGTGGCTGCATCTACAGTAACCATACTTTCATTATCGTCACCACAACTACTATACTTGCTCTCAATTTTTTTCAATCTGATCTCTTTCTTTATTTCTTTTTGTTCCAGAAAGAAAATCCAAACGAAATTTATATATCCGAAATTCTCAATCCATCAATTATAATTTTAATATAACCCATTAAATAAGATAATATCATCAACATTTAACATGTCAAATACATTTCCATCTTATATTTGATATATATATATATATATATATATAAGCTTTCTCTTGTAAAGAAATCCATAATTTAATTAAAATCCAACATGCTTTATGTTGGTTGCATTACTAGTTGTTATATAAATTTAAATCTAAAAACCGAAAATGATATATGTCAATTATCAGTATTTGCCTTAAAAAATTCTAATTTAATAAAATTAGGAATTCCTCCTGACTAAATAATTTTTGTAGATGGAGGGTGTTCATTGTACAAGGGATTTGACAATCATTTTTAACAAATCATAGGAGGCCTTGATTTTTTCAATCCAATAGTGAATATATAATTATATTGAATAAAACAATTATAAAAAGTAATTAATTTTTGGAAATTAAAATCCAGTCAAAGTAAAACAATTTTCAACTCTCATCCAATAGCTAAAATGATTTGTCAAAAATGTTTTTCAAATTCCTTTATTCAGAGAACGAGCCCCTTTATATATATATATATATTTATTTATTTATTTAATTCGCCAATTTAAGTTCAATTTAACAACTTGCCACGTTAAGGCTATTTCACAAATATCCTGATTAAAGCCTCTGTCTTACTGAGTATTTCCTTCTAGAAGTATATAAATAAATGAAAGCCCATCCTCCGTGAATCTGAATTTGCTTCACTAAAAACAAAAAGAAGAAGGAAAAGCAAAAGCAAAAGCAAAAGGAAATCGATCAAAGCCTAGGTCAAAATACCCAGTTGATTTAATTATCAACTTCATTTTTGTTCCTTTTTTGCTTCATTTTTGCTAATGATGTAGAAAATCCTAGAAGGAATTACCAAGGAGTAGATCTCAGGCTCTCATTCCTGTCCAGGTCTAACTCTGGTCCAATTCCACCCCAGTCACGGAGAATGAGAGAAAACAAACACTTTCAATATATTTCAAAAATAAGAATTATGTCCTTTACATTTTTTGTAGGCTAACTTTTATATCTCTCTTTTGTCACCACGCAGGGTGAAGGATAAAAGGCATAAAGCCACCTGAGCAGATAAAGTAACAAAAACAAAGCCATATCAACAAGGAAAAGTAAAAGGAAATAAAACGCTGCGTTTAGACAGAAAACAACAAGAGTTATGCAGGAAGTATATAAGGAGCAAATATATTGCAGCTGCATCATTCGCTCACACTTGAAGAGAGCTCGACCATGAGCAAGGAGGATAAAGAGCAATCAGTAACATCAGGGGGATGGTATTCAAAAAGATCAGCAACGTTGAAGGTGTTGGAAATCTTTAGATGTGAAGGGAGCTCAAGTTGGTAGGCATTATCTCCAAGTTTCTTTATTATGCGACAAGGACCGATCTTTTTAGCATGGAGTTTGTTGTAGGCACCGACAGGAAACCTTTCTTTCCGAAGATGAACCATGACAAGATCACCAACTTCAAACGACTTATGGCGACGATGGAGATTAGCTGTAGCCTTGTAACGAGCATTACTGGCATTCAGATTGTGTTGGACCCGGGTGTGAATATCTTGAATTCTATGGGCCAAAGTGTCAGCAGTTGTGTGAGGAGGGAAAGAGGTGGAGGCAAGGTTGACAATATGGTTGGGAGGTTTGGTATAGACAATAGCAAAGGGACTAAATCCTGTGGAACGATTGACCATGCTGTTATAGGCAAATTCAGCTTGGGGCAAGTATGAGTCCCACTATTTTGGAGAGTCACCAGCAAGGCTACACAGCATGGAACCAAGAGTTCGATTCACAACCTCGATTTGACCGTCCGTTTGAGGGTGATAAGCACTGCTAAACTGAAGCACCGTATCAAACTTGCACCATAAAGTTTTCCAAAAATGGCTAAGGAACTTTACATCTCTGTCAGAGGTGATCGATTTCGGTATGCCATGAAGTCTCACAATTTCACGGAAGAACAGGTTGGCCACATACGAAGCGTCGACAGCTTTCTTGCAAGGAAGAAAATGAGCCATCTTGGAGAACCGATCAATTACAACCAAAATGGAGTCGACTTTGCGTTGTGAAAGTGGCAGACCGAGGACAAAATCAAGTGAAATGTCCTCCCAAATATGATTTGGGACAGGTAGGGGTGTGTAGAGGCCTATGTTTTGTTGTTGGCCTTTAGCGGTTTGACGAACAGCACAATGTTTGACAAATTTGGTGACATCAAGTTTGAGGTGAGGCCAAAAGTAGCGCTCTTCAAGTAAGGAAATTGTTTTGTCTCCTCCAGTATGAGCAGCCAAACCACCTCCATGAAGGTCTCTTATAAGCTGAAAACGAAGAGAAGTTCGAGGAATACATAGTTGTAGCCTTTTAAAGAGATGGCCATCATAAATATGAAAATCGCCGGCTGCCTCATGCAAACGACATTTTTGCCAAATGTGTCCTAGGTCGGGATCATCGGGGTATTGATCTTGGAGAGCATCGAATCCCACAACCTCGATTTGCAACTTATTCAAGAGGCATACCTTGCGACTGAGAGCATCTGCCACTCGATTGTGTTTCCCAGCTTTATGGTGGAATGTATACGGAAATTTTTGAAGAAATTGGGACCATCGAATGTGCATCTTGTTGATGTGTTTTTGTGAGCTGAAATGTTGCAAAGCTTGGTGGTCACAATGAAGGACAAATTCCTACTGAATCAGGTAATGTTCCTAATGCTTGAAAGCTCTCACTATAGCATATAATTCTTGTTCGTAGGCCAACCACAATTGACGGGCAGGGCACAATTTTTCACTGAAAAACTCAATAGCATGCTGTTCTTACATAAGGACAGCTCCAATGCCCGTTGAAGACGCGTTCGTTTCGACTTCGAAGATCTTGTTGAAATCAGGAAGTGCTAATACTGGAGCTTCAGTAAGATGTTTTTTCAGAATTTCGAAGCTTTGCTGCTGAGCAGGCCCCCATTGGAATTTTCCTTTCTTGAGGCAGTCTGTTAATGGACCTGCAATAGAACTGAAGCTGCGAACAAAACACCTATAGAAAGTTGCGAGTCCATGGAAGCTGCGAACTTCAGTGACTGTTGAGGGTGTTTTCCAATCACGGATTGCAGCTACCTTTGAGGGGTCGGCCTTGATTCCATGCTTGCCCATAATAAACCCGAGGAAAAGAAGTTCTGGGGTCATGAATACACATTTCTTGAGGTTAAGATAGAAATGGTTTTCCTTGAGTATCACGAAAACCCGCTACACATGCTCAATGTGGTCTTCGGTTGAGTGGCTGTACACAAGAATATCGTCGAAATATACCACCACACAGATGCCAATGAGAGGTTGTAGAACTTGGTTCATCAAACGCATGAAGGTATTCGGTGCATTGCATAACCCCAAAGGCATGACCTGCCACTCGTAGAGACCCAAAGGAGTTTTGAAGGTGGTCTTCCATTCATCTCCAGGCCTTATCCGAATTTGATGGTAGCCGTTGTGAAGATCCAACTTAGAGAACACTTGAGCCCCACTTAATTTGTCTAACATGTCTTCCAACCGGGGATTGGGAAACCGATATTTGGTAGTTATTTTGTTGATAGCACGGCTGTCAATATACATTCTCCATTCACCATTCTTTTTGGGGACTAGAAGAGCTGGTACTGCACAAGGACTTAGGCTTCCTCAGATAAGGTTCTTCTTCAGCAAGTCCTCAACCATCTGCTGTAGGATTTGAACTTCTTTTGGTGGCATTCGGTAGTGAGGAAGATTAGGAAGTTTGGTCCCGGGTAGCAAGTCAATAGCATGTTGGATATCTCTCATGGGTGGTAGAGAATCCGGAAGTTCACTTGGACAGATTTCAGCAAATTCTTGAAGAAGTTGTTGAATGGGTTGTGGAAACTGAGAATCTGTAGGGGCTTAAATTGAAGCTACAATACCGAAACAAATCTGTGAGTGTTTAGCTTGAAGTTCAAAATGTTTTCCCAAGGTTGTTAAAAGTATAGGACCCTTTCCCGAAAGTTGTTCTGGTGGTACTCCAGATGTGGGCAGTAAAGTAGGATTATTTTGGGGCTTGGAAGGGAGTAGGACAATTTTCTTCCCATTCCATTGAAACAAATGTGTGTTTTGTCGACCATCATGCGATACGGAGTTGTCGAACTGCCAAGGTCGGCCTAAGAGAATGTGACATGCGTCCATCTCCACAACATCACAAACAACCTCATCGGCATAATGTTTTCCTATACTAAAATGAACTTTACACAGCTCAGTGACCTTAGTTTCGATACCTTTTTTTATCCAACCCACCTTGTAAGGATTCGGGTGACTCATAGTAGGAAGCTTCAAGGCTTTAACCAAGGACTTGGACACTATGTTCTCGCTGCTCCCGCTGTCTATAATCACCTCACACACCTTCTTGTTGATAGTACATTTAGTTTTGAAGATTGAATGTCGTTGAGGCTCCATGGGATGTTTAGGAGAGAACAATAGCTTTTGGATGATGTAAATGACTGGTTCTCCTTGGTCTTCATCCACCAACTCGGTTTCATCCCCCATGGTGGCAAACTTTTCTCCCGAATCGTCTTGAGTTTCCACTATATTAACCTGTTTACGCAGTGGACATTCATTAGATTTGTGGCCTTGCTGGCCACACTTGAAGCACTTGAGTGGAAAGTTTCGGGCATAAGGATTTGAAGGCCTGTTGGGTTGATTTTGGGGTTTACTGATATTTTTCATGGAATTATCAGCAAGGGTGGCCTTTTGGTAAGGTGCTTGTGGTGATAGGGATTTAACTTTTGGTGGGTACAATTCACTCATGGGTTTCTATTTAGTTGGTGTCTTAGTTACATGCCTCTCAATTTGCTTTTCAATCTTGAAAGCTAAATTGATAGCTTCACTAAGATTCCACACAGGACTAAGCTCTATTCTTTCTTGAATTGGAGTAAGTAACCCAGCCACATATCTAGCAACTAGTTGGCCTTCATTTTCATTCAAGTTCACCCGAGCACTCAGTCTATAAAATTCTTCAGTATACTCACTAATAGAACGGTTACCTTGGTGGCAATGGTGATATTGCTGGTAAAGGATTTGCTCAAAATCAACGGGGAGAAATCTGGCTCGTAACATTCAGCGTAATCATGACCAAGATTGTATCGGACCTTTTCCTTGTTTTCGTCTATTACTCAGAACCTGTTCCCACCATGCCGAGGCTCCCCCACGGAATTTGTAAGCCACCAAACGAACCTGTTTATCCTCCGGTATGGACATATACTCAAAGAAAGACTCAACAGTTTCTACCCAATCAAGAAAATCCTCAATATTCAGAGACCCATCAAAATTTGGAATATCAACTTTAATTCGGTAGTCTGAAGGTTGGTGGTCTTGAGCATACCTGTTAGGAGCAGCTTGAGGGGCTCGATTCTTGGCCATTGTCTCCATCTCATCTTCTGAGTCCGAGTCGATTGAGAGTGGAATACGTTGCTGAACATCAAGAAATTGACGGTGTTGAGTTCTGGGAATTCGAGGAGGAGGCGAGTCTTGGAGGTTTGGATCTGCTGGATGTGCCAATGGAATGGGCGTCTATGGCATCTGTGTTGCTGTAGATTGGTCGCCGGAGTGCTCTGGGAGGTGAGAACCAGCAGCTCCAGATTTCAACGTAAGACCAGAATGTATTGCGGCACAAAGTTGCCGAATCTCATTAGAAAGGGTGTCGAGTTTCTGATCTAATTTAGCAACAGTAGATAAAAGCATTTTCGAGCTTGGGTCCTCACCCGGATTTCGTTGAGAGTTTTCACCGGAACTAGCCATGGAAATTTCAGAGAGGATAACCAGGCTCTGATACCAATTTGATGTAGAAAATCCTAGAAGGAATTACCAAGGAGTAGATCTCAGGCTCTCATTCCTGTCCAGGTCTAACTCTGGTCCAATTCCACCCCAGTCACGGAGAATGAGAGAAAACAAACACTTTCAATATATTTCAAAAATAAGAATTTTGTCCTTTACATTTTTTGTAGGTTAACTTTTATATCTCTCTTTTGTCACCACGCAGGGTGAAGGATAAAAGGCATAAAGCCACCTGAGCAGATAAAGTAACAAAAACAAAGCCATATCAGCAAGGAAAAGTAAAAGGAAATAAAACGCTGTGTTTAGACAGAAAACAACAAGAGTTATGCAGGAAGTATATAAGGAGCAAATATATTGCAGCTGCATCAACTGAGTATTTCCTTCTAGAAGTATATAAATAAATGAAAGCCCATCCTCCGTGAATCTGAATTTGCTTCACTAAAAACAAAAAGAAGAAGGAAAAGCAAAAGCAAAAGGAAAAGGAAATCGATCAAAGCCTAGGTCAAAATACCCAGTTGATTTAATTATCAACTTCATTTTTGTTCCATTTTTGCTTCATTTTTGCTAATGTTGTAACCGCAAAAACTTCAGAAATTGGACAGAGGACATGGGGAATAATGAAAGGAGTCATGGAAATGGCATTGGAGAAGGTTGAAGAGTATGCTAAAGTTGAATGGAAGGCTGATAACTGGTAACGCGATGATAGCGAGAAATATGGATATTATCAGGAGTTTAATTGGAATTCTTCTTCTGGAGGAGGGCAGTCTTCATCAAGTTGAAATGTTAATTCTTTTCAGCTCAACTTCTTGGGATGATTGGGACCAGAAAGGCAACTAGAAGGAAGGAGTGACAAAGGGAACATCATCAAATAACAGTGACGGTTGGGCGGGCTGGGATGATGCTAAAAATGATGGATATGAGTGATAAGAAAACTGTTGGCCATAATGGGAAATTGGATGCTACATGGACAGGGGAAGGCTTTTTCTGAGGTTAGCTTGACTAGAATCGTATTGTTATGCTCAATTACAAATTTTTGTATGATTTCTGATTAAGAGTTTGTGTTTGAAAGGTTTTTTTATGTGTGCACTTTGGACTTGAATTTCTATTCGAAGGTTTTACCTAATGGTCAGTTTAAAAAAAAACACTATTACAGCCTAAAATTTGAAATCATTATATGTTAGTGAAGATTGACCAGATACATTAGAGATATAAACACTTACTGGCTTAGAAATTTCTAATATGTTTCATATGTCATTGCAAGGGTTTACCTTATGTATGAGTTTGAGAAACAATGTTACAGACAGCCTAATTGAAGTGGTCGTAAAATTCCTTCCTGTTTATTGAAGATTGACCATCTACGTTAGAGATGGAAACACTATTGTGGCTTGAAATTGGTGATCTGTTTCCCATGTTATTGAAAGGGGATTAGCTAATGCTTTTTTTGAGAAACACCATTTTATAATAAAAATTGAAATGGCTCGGTTCCTTCTTGTTCAAGATTGAATCTCTACATTAGAGATGGGAACAATATTTGTGGCTTGAAACTTATAATCTATTTTGTACATGTTATGATACTAATAGAAAGTTACTTCAAATGCTAAGCTTCTCCTTTTTTTGGCTTCAAGTTATTAATGTAATTTTCATAGAGTTGTTTGAGATCAATGTTCTTGTTTTCTTGTGTGGCATGTTTGAAAGTGTATCATCTGTTACTTGGCCGGGTAGAATTGTATGCCCTGTTTCCAGTGAATTCATTGGCTGACCAACAAATGGTCGTTATGCTGAAGATGACTGTGGAAATTTCTAGACAAGTGCTGTTGCCACTGGTTTCAAATGGATTTTAGATCCCATGTTGATAGGGGAGACACTTATGTTCAGGCTAATATGTTGTTATTAGCCTTATTATGTTTCTCTTTCATATCTTTAATTTTTGAAAAGGTTCCTATGTAAGTTATTGGGGACCTTTTGTGTGTTTTAAAGTAGTTTCATATGTGTTTCAAAAAAAAAAAAAAGAAAAAAAAAAAAAGAAAAAAAGGAAGACTATCAAAACAAGCTTAATTTCCAATGGAAAGGACTGCTATTTGTACATGTGAGGATTTGTTATTTTCTTTGGACTTGGTATCGACTGATTTTCTTCGTCTTTAATTGATATGGATGCTCCATAACAAAATTTGTAATTTTTTTGGGGATCAAATTTAGCTTTGATTCAAATGAAGATATATTATGGTTACGGCCATTTCGCATTGTAACAAAATATCTTGGTTTACGAAGCTACCAGCCTCTATGTATGGAAAATACCTTCTTTTGGTTTAAAAAATTATTCACTTGGTTCTCTGGTCTACTTCTGGTTTTGGTTTTCATCCGGTAATATGGGTGCCCAAAAGAAACCTTGTCAAGGAGACTTAATCAGACGATTGTCAACAGCAGATATAGCGGTCCCCTAAAGGTGGGGAGTAGTTTTTACAAATAACATTGAAACAAAAGGTGGAAAATAAAACTGGTGCAAACATTTATATATACAAATTTATACGTACGTACCAGCTGAATGTGTATCACGCAATATCTTTTGAAATCTCTTCAACACTACTAGAGGATTCATCGCCTTTGAATTTCTCACAGTCAGTAGTGTGGAGTATCGTTGACACTGGTACTTCCTCTGCATGGTTTACATCGTGTTGCTGAACTACAAGCACCGAAGAAACCACACCATTGCCTGCTGAAGCCAAGATGTCTCCTATTGGCCCCAATTCGGCATGCTCGGCATGTCGTTCTGCTAGTTTTGCCACCATGCTTGATGGGAGCCGACCCTTGCCTACTACTATAAGATGGTAATCTCCACTGCGCCCTATTGCCAACACTCCCTCAATGATGTTGTTTGCTATCTTCTCTATGTACTCGGCCACTCCACCCCACTTGCTTCGAAAATCTGCAATCGCAGCCTCATCGAGTTCCTAGTTTGTTCACCCCAATTCAATAAGAAGCACAATTTTCCAGTTAAAACATGATTAAACAAGTTTAATTTCGTATCATAGCATATTATATAAAAACAGGTAAAGAAGCTTGGACATTGAGCATGGACTAGTAGTACCTTTTCTTTCTCTCGGTTCAATGTGGCGTTTGAAAAGCTATAGTTTTCCTCTTTGGACTTGGTTTTTGATGGCCGTAGCACAATGCTATTACTCTCAAAACCTTCCATCTCGGCAAACTTCACAACGGCCACTTTAATCGCAGGATGATCGGCCATCCTACCACCTAACTCCAAGGCCTCACGGTCATCAGGACCACCAAAGAAAACAATACAAACCCGATGAGTTATAGTACCATTTGGCCTCGGAGTTTGCGATCCAACATTTCCGAATCCGCGGTCCACAAGCACTGCTACAGAGCATGGTGCACCATTTAGCACCTTCTGATTGACTCCTTTCCAGCCATGGCCTACATTCTCCATAAACTCCTCGCCGCCTTCGCTTCTCCATAACTTGTGGAAAGGAAGGATGATCATTGTTACCCTTTTATCTTCAGCAACATGGCAAATATCCTCATGCATTGTGGACAACGATGAAATTGCTGTGGTGGGTCGGACTTTTACTCTGCCTAATTGGCTGCAAGCCTGAAATGCGCCGGCTAGCCGGTCGTGCCATTCCCTGCGTCGTGAGCATTTGGAGAATGGAAATCCATTCTTGCGAACTCTTTGGACCATGATGATGGAAGATGAGCGGTCCGTGAGCTCCACGAGGTGCATGATGAAAAGCTTGAGTAGGGATTTCTTGGTGCTCCTAATCGCTTCGACGAGGCTGATGAGGGAGGGAACATTTCCGGGACCATGAACGCAAGCAAGGATTCGAAGCTTGTCTTGGGAATCGTAGGTGGACGAGAGGTCTCGAAGCTTGCGGCGAATTGGAATGGAGTCGCCGCGAGCGGGATTGTAGATGGCCATGACTGTTGGAGTTGTGATGAAGGTGGTGAAGAGTGCCATCAAGACTAATATTGCAAATATCTCATCATTGAGCACCTATTATTATAACAAAGTTCATGGAAAAATTGATTAATCATACTTTTCTTTTTCTTACTTTTTTTTTTTTTTAAATGTATAAAATACTAGTGATTTGCGTTCAGTTGCTAAGTTTTTTTATATTTGTACATATTAAATGAGTAGGTGTGAATTATTATAATTATAAAGGATATTATTGTAGATTATTAAAAAATATTTACATTTTTAAAATAAATAATTAGACTCAAATAAGATGATTTATATCAAACTAGTATCAAAATTTACTTTTTCCACTTTAACTTCAATTTATATATATAAAATAAAAATACACTTTTTTTTTCTTACTTAGTTAAATTTGAATTGGTTAATCATACTTGTATTTTTTATCTTTCAAAATATAAAAAATATAAACATCTTGGTTCAATTGATAGATATCTACATCAATACACATTATAAATTATTATAATTATATAGAATATTATTATAAATAATTAAAAATATTTATATTTTCAGATTCATATAAGATCTTAAATATTAAACTAATATCAAAACTTACTTTTTTAATTTTGGAATAGTTTAAAAAATTAAAATTATAAATTATTTTTATTAATTATTGGATCTCAATAAAATTTATTTTTTCTGAAAAAAATTTAATATATTACTAAATATATATTTTGCCATTTTAAAATTTTAAATATTAATATATTCACTTATTAGAATCATCAAAAGGCCGGAAACAAAAAAATTCAATATTTTTTGCTTTAAAAAAATAAAAAAAGTGAACTTTTAGAGCATGCAAGATAAAAGGAGAGATAAATATTCACCTTCTTCTCCTTGCCAATGTTGAGAACAATGAGCTCTACTAAACCTTTGGTGTTCATCAAAAGGCCGAGCGTCAGAGACTCTCTCACAGGAATCATACACATCACGGCCATGGCGAACGTGCCGAGAATTTTTCCCGTACATGCGGTGGATATAACCAATCCCAGAAGCCCCCAAGACTTGGCTCCAATTATCTTAGCCACATCCGTCTTTAATCCGCTCGATGCAAAGTAAAGAGGAAGCAACAAACCCGATACGAAATCTTCAATCCTCTCCATCAATCTCTCTGTAAATTCACCATCTTTCGGAATCGTTAACCCGAAAACGAAAGCTCCGAAGATCGAATGGATTCCGATTAAATCGGTCATGAACCCTGAAACCATCACTCCCGCTAATGTTAAGCAGATGTAGGCTTCGGCAACCGCAACATGCTCCGAAAAGCATCTTCGGGCGACCCACTTCATCGCGGGTCGGATCACAACCATCATGAAGACCACGAAACCGAACCCGGATAGGAGAACCCAGATTGATACTAAAGGGCTTTTGTATCCACTACCTTCTCCGTTTTCCGCCAAGGCAACGGCGAGAGCCTGCAGGATCCATGCAGCAACGTCGTTGAATGCGGCGGCGGCCATGGCGGTCTCTCCGACGCTAGTTGTCATCAATCGAAGCTCCGCTAGGATCCGGGCGAGTACGGGGAAGGCGGTGATGGAAAGGGCTACTCCCATGAAGACGAGAAACTGACCGAAGCCTACTTTGTCGGCTCCGGTGACAGTTTCTCTGAGTAGGAAAGCTACACCGATGCCGCAGATGAAAGGGACGGAAATTCCGGCGATGGCAATGCCGAAAGATCTTCTACCACTGCGGCGAAGGGAGGTTAAATCCAGTTCCAAGCCGACGAGGAAGAGGAAGAACAGAAGTCCAAAACTTGCCGCGGATTCAAGAATGGGAGTGCTCCATTCCGGAAATATTCGGTGCAAATAATATTTGTTTCGTCCTAATGCTGAAGGTCCTAGTACAATTCCACCCTTAATTAAAGCCAGAAAAAAAAAAAAAAAAGAAAAAAAAAAGTTAGTAAAGACGAAATTTTTTTTTTTTTTTGTTGTTTTTGTTTGTGAAGTTTATGTTACATGTCTTTGTCAATTTAATATGGTATATGAGCGTGGCCAAAAACTATGTAAAAGGAAAAAAAAAAAAAATTGTACAAAATTATATACATATGATTAATTTTATACATATACAGAATATTAGATATGATCAGATTATATATGTCTAACAAATTGAAAATATATATCACTTTCTTGCATGTCAATGTATGAAATAGTAGAAATCCAACAGATTAAGCACACATGTCGTAGAATAGTTACCACAATCTCAGCAATAACTTTGGGTTGGCGGAGGGGTTTGAGAAGAAAGGCAAGGAAGCGGTTGACAACAAGAATTAAGATGGTTTGAACAATCAAAAGTGGGAAGGCAAAGTCAAGGGGATTATCTCCTTGCCAAGCTCCATCTGACGACGTTTTAATTGATGTTATATTCACCACCATAGCTACAAATTACTTGGTATCTAATGAACAAGGTGGCGTATTATAACTCTTTAGCAGCTTATTTGGGCTAGCTACTAGTAGTAGTAGTGGAGTATGAACATAAAGACGAGCATTTTTGATCTGTTTATATAGAGAAAATTAGAGAGCCAATAAAAAAAGAAAAAAAGAAAAAGGAAGACAAAAAGAAGTTGATAGCTAGATAATACTACAATTGGGTGCTTGTTGCCACGTGCGCAGTGCCTATTCCGTTTCCAGTTACAAATTCAAACGCTGATCCTTCTTATTTATACTTGGAGATCATAAGAGAGGCAACTCTTTAAAGAAATGTTAAACGGTACCGTTTGCTTGGTGCATAGGATTAATTAGATTTGGAAACGTATTGCATTGAACATGTTTGTGTCGTGTTGTGATATGTTCGTTTGTGATATGTTCGTATAAAATTTAATTAAGTTAAATATGATCCGTTAAGCTTTCATATAGAAATAAATTTATTTAAACTAATTTATTAAATTATCATGTATCCCGCTATTCGACTTATAAAAATACACACAAATTTGAAAATTTAAATTTGATTAAATTTTTAAATAATAAAATAATATTTTTTTTAAAAAAAATATCTTGCAAAAAAAGTTCTTTATTTTTAAATTTTTTAAAAATTAAACTAAAAAAGAACAAATTAATATATGTTTAACAATATTAAATAATTTTAATATTATAAGACATATAATTATAAAAATACTCATTTTTAATGGGTATTATATATTATCATATTTTATCCATTAAAATTTGTTATTTTATTTGATCTTATTGGATGACACTGATATGAATTTAATACGATATTGTCAATCTAAATCTTTATAGTATCGTACGGAATCGTATCATATTATCGTATCTTATAAGATTTTGTCAAATTTATAATCAATAGATAAAGTTCAAGTGGGTTTTTTTTTTTTTTTTTTTTTTTTTTACTTTTTAATAGATTTCAACATCAATCCCATGGCCTGATATGGGTCCATAGCAATTTGGTAGTGCCCTTTTTTCACATAAATCATTTGCTAAATTTTGCTTTTTTGTTCTACCAATTGGATCTTGCCATCTGACTTGCATATGTAAATGTTTTGAATGGTTAGAATTATGATAGAGGTTCTTACCCACGAGTAGTTGCCATTAAATTATTTTTTTATTTTTATTTTTTGAATTCACAAGCATATGCTAAAGGAAGACCATTACAGCTTTGCCAAATGAATCAATGCCAGTTGTCTGTTCAATTCATCCTGCGCCTTTATCTTTTATAACGTATCAAATGCCTTAATTTATAATAAATAATTATAAAATTTACTTATTTTAACAGATTAGGACATATATATATATATATATATATGCTTTCACCATCTCCTATAATATAATAGTATGTACATCAAAGTCCACTAAAAACTGAATATATGGGAATTTAAATCATGAATTTAAAATGAAATTGGGCTAACCACAATATTAATATTTAATACTAATAGTTTAAGATTTCAAATGGAACCTTCATCTCCTGATAAATTGGTATGGGATATAGGGTCCATATATATATATATATATAGACACACTAAGTTTAACAATAGTTTAAGATTTCGATCTAGCACAACTTTCATCCCATTATATATAGATTGGTATAAGATGTTGGGTCCATATATAACCAAGTTCGTTGTGTCTATTTCAAAGACAAATTAAGTGAAAAGAGATACTCGTATAATTCCGATTTAAGCTCGGAGCTTAATCATTGTGCTTCGTTAGTGCATTGTCTTGCTCACAATTGACAGTAGCCCAATCACATTTGTGTTTACCAAATCCATTTTAGATATGGCCTTTCAATTTTTTTTTTCTTTTAAAAGTAAGTTTGTAAGGACTTAAAAGTAATTTGCTAATTTAAAACTAATGTGGTATGTGAAAATTAAAATGTCATATAAGCAATACAGACATTATTTTAAAAAAATTCTCTCCAATGGCAATGTGTATATGAATATCAAGTTGATATGATTTAGATGTTTTTAATATGAATGACTATTTTTGAAATTTTTTTAGAGAATGCAAAGTATTGTAAAAAGTATTTTTTTTTTAAAAAGGTAATTTTATTTTTCAAAAAAGAAAAAATATTAATAAAATCAAGAATTAATTAATTTTAAAATTGATTGTGATTTATACCATTTAAATTTAAATAATATAAATTTTTGTGCCACATGTAACAATTTGCATTTATTATTGAAGATGCTCCAAAAAACTTTTTACCATATAAAATCACTTATATATATATATATGTAGTTATTTTCTCATATAAGAAATCCCAAACTTTTATCTAAAAAATTTTGGATGACATATAATTAGATGCTAATACATATAAAAAGGCATTTGATTACATGTAATCCAAAACTTCTAAATAAAATTTATCTTGAATTTATTTCAAAATTTAAGAATAATAGAATATATTCTATATACACACTGGATTATAACCACGTGCAAAAGCGGCTGGTCGAAATTTTGTTTAAATATATTGTAAAAATTGTAATAATGTTTTATTTTTTGGTTTAATAGTTTTATGGTTTAGTATTTTATTTTGATTTTTGTTATTTATATTTTTTGACAAAATTTTGCTTATCCTTTACATAAAATTGTTATATAAAATATGTAACAAAAAAAAATAAAAATTGACTGTTTAATTTTTATGTTTTCATTATTTAAATTTTTTTTTTTTGTAACTTATATTTTCTTTTCCCTTGTTGTGGGGTTAAATTTTTGTATTTTTACAAGGTCAAATTTATTATCTTTAACTGTTTATGGCGTATGGCTTGAATCTTGCAAAATATAGAAATAAACTTGAAGGTAAGACTGGTCCATCAATTTTATAGGTCACATATTCGGTTCACAAATTTGTGGGGTAAAAGTTTTATATTTTTATAAGGGCAAATTTATTATTTTGAACCTTTTAATGGCTTATGACTTGAATCCTTGTAAAGTATAAAAGAAACTTGAAGGTATGACTGATTCGTCAATTTATGACTGATTCATCAATTCTATATGTCACATATTCGGTTCACAAATTATATATATATATATATATATATTTCGGATTGAAATAAGAAAGATAATATAAACCATGAGATGTTTAATACAGAAGTCTTACAAATTGTATCTTAAGACCAAAACCAATTGGGAAGTTAAAAAAAAAAAGAAAAAAAGAAAAAAAAATTCTTGCAGCGTTCTTCTTCCTATTGAAAAATGTTCTTCATATTGATAAATTCCATACCACTCTTACCCTCCCCAGCTACATATTTAACAAAAAACACCAAAAGAAATCATGAAAATGCAAACCATAGACAGTAAAATATTAAGAAAAAAAAGAAAGAAGGTTTTGTGCTAACCTTTAGCACAGGAGCCAAAGATGCAAAACAAAATTTGAAGTGGAAGATTTTTATTTAGAGCAGTATTTAACAATCTACCCAAGAATACAAAACCAAGGAATTAAAACTACAGAATTAAAAGGCAAAGAACATTTTTGAGATTACACAACATTCATTCTTGGAGTCAATGGAAACCTTATCTCCCAATATATGGGGCATCGCATATTTAACTAACAGCATATTCTCCCAAATTCCTGATATGCATAACAAATCATCAAAATTTGAAACTACATAAAGTATTAGTAAACAGAAAACATATTCTCAAAAAAAAATAAAAATAAATAAATAAATAAAATTCAAATAGCAAGAAAGAATTTACAATTAAACTTGAGTGAAAATTAACAAAAGAAAGGAACTAATTCAACTTTTTGGAGTTAAGAGTGTCGAAAACTTAAATTTTATAAGCTTCTTAAAATTTTCAATATCTTTAGGCATTCATTTATAATTGACAAAGTTAAATTTCTGGTTACAGTTGCTTACGGACAAAAGGCACCAAAATAAGAATATAATACAAGTAAAAACACAGATTCTCTAAATTTACAAATATTCTCCACCCAAGACCCCAACATCACAATTCCTTTTTTGTATAAATTTTGGAGTAAGTGAGCTTCTAGATGTGGTATTTCGTTAGTGATTCTTTCAGGACCTCAAACTTCAAAAGCTAGAGTAAAGGGATTGGAAATTATTACAAAAAAAGCAAGAAAACATAAGCTAATTACCAAATAAAAAAGAAGGAATCAATTTATAGCTCCTTGACCATCATTACCAGCACTTTGTGTGCAACCTTGCATTTAGGTGCTTCATGAATCATGAGGAACGTGTTGCACTTTGATCAGCTGGAAAATGTGCTACTACAGTATTGAAAGATTTGGTGCATTCAAGTAATGGTGGGGACTATAATTTTAAAAAAGTTATTGTTTCTAAAACTTATCAAAAACATAATTTGTTGAGAAAGGGGCCTTCACCTTGATTTCTTTTTTGGTTCCATTTCTAAAAGGACTGATTGTCGTGATCATTAAACAACCAAAAAGTTGGAACTATGTAGAGGCTAAGATTTTTTTTTTCCCCTAAAAACCTCATACCATATATGAAATCAAAAAAAAAATACATGAATTTCATTGTGATAGCGTAGACCACCCGTATGCGATATTGTCCTCTTTGGGCCTGGGGAATCCTCTTACAACCCAGCTATCAAGGTTTTAAAAGGCCTCGCAATGGTTAAGGGGAATCCTCTTCCAACCCCTACCTACCAGTCTCACTGGCACTGGCTTCCAAGCCCAATCACGATATTGTCCGCTTTGGGCCTAGCTCGCACGGTTTTACGTTCCCTCATAGGAAGGCCTTGCAAGGGAAAAGTATCCACATCTTTTTATATGGAGTATTTTGTTTCCCTTCCCAACTGATGTGGAACTTCACAATTATCCCCCCTTGGGACCCAGCGTCCTTGCTGGCACACCGATCCGGGTCCGGCTCTAATATCATCTGTGACAGTCCAAACCACCTGCATGTGATATTATCCTCTTTGGGCCTAGAGAATCCTCTTACAACCCAGCCCTCAAGGTTTTAACTCCTACACCTACCAGTCCCACTGGCCTGGGCCTCCCAGGCCCAACTGAGATATTGTCCACTTTGGAAGCTAGGTGGTGAGCCCAATCTTACTCCTCACAATTTTACGTTCCCTCATGGGAAGGCCTCTCAGTGGTTAGGGGGAATCCTCTTCCAACCCCTACCTATCAGTCCCATTGGCACGGCTATTTCGTTCCCCTTCCCAACCGATGTGAGACTTTACATTCATACCCAAAAGAAATATCATGTTGCATATAAGCTTGTAATAAATGCTTACTTTAGCTTAGGCCTGGCAAATATCATACGACCCATTAACACGATATGAACCCACACGATAATTTACGAATTTGGATTTATGATATTAGATTGGGTCCATATTAGTGTCATCCAATAAGACACATTAAGAAAATTGATGTTAATGGGTGGATCCTGTTGGAACCTATTAAACCCATTTATATGGGACATTTTTGTAATTTTAAATGATATAATAATTTTTCCCTAAAACTAAGATAATAAAGTTATAAAATATTTGTTGCCTTTTTAGCCTTTGCCCTAAATATGTAGCTATTCTCTCATTCTCAATTTTATAATAAAAAGCTCAACAAGATTTATCAGATTTGGGAAGCTATTTTAACATCATTGGAACTTGAAAGTACGTAGATTTGAAGAAATAGTTGATTAAAGATAACAAGTAAGATTTTATTCTCATTTTCCAGTCTTTCAATCTTGATTTAATGTTTAAATTTCTCACATTACATTAGATTTTACTAGGAAAACCATTGGAAAATTACAAATAAATGTTCCCATGATGTCCAAATTTTTTTTGTTATATTATTATTTGGTTTATTCTTTTAGTTAATTATTTCACTTCGGATTGAAACCTTGTTTCAGCCACTTAGAGTTCAGTGCCTATTTTTTTATTCATTCATTCAATTTTTTTTTCAATAGACTTTTTTTTTCTTTTTTTTTGAAAGTCTCGTGAACTAAATACAGCTCCCGATTTTAAAATCCAATCAAATATTAAACTATATACTTTGTTTTCCTAAACAGTGAAATTAACTAGAACATATGAAGTTAAGACTAATATTTTACTTGTAAGTTTATTTTCTCACATAAAAGACAACCAATTCACTGATTCACTCACATGTACTATATATATATAACATAAAGGACTACCAATTCACTCACACGTACTCTATATAGATATATATATATATATATATATATAACACAGAAAAGTAAAGAACAGTTCACCACATAATTGAAATTTATATTTTTATGAGTTTATAGCATTTATTGTTCTAAAATTTCAAAAATGATGTATTGTTCTAGATTTAATATTTTCTAATGGTTATGTTGGATTTTCAATGTTGATTTGATTTGTCATTTTTGAATATTTTAAATGGATAATACATGTTCCTTAGCTATGATGAATGTTTAGTATGAGTTTGATTTATAATATTTAATTAATAATTATTAATGCATTTAGAATTTTACTATGTGAATGCTTTTCTTTTCCTTTTTTTTTAAAAAAAAAAATTTTGGGAGATGTTTAGCTTATTAACATACATGTTCACTTGATTTCTTTTTAAAAAGAAAAAAATTGTTTATTTTATCATTTTGGTTTATGCTTAACGGATTAATGAGTTAGGCGACGGGTTATACGAAAATGTAATAAATGGGTTCGGATTTATATATCTCAACACGAAAATTTAATGGATAGTGTTCGGGTCAAAAAAATTTAACACGAATACGATACAACACAACACAAATACGGTTAAACATGGTACATTGCCAAGCCTACTTTAGCTTCAACGTTTTTGGTCTTTTACTCAACAAATCTTGAAATAGAAAAATCAGAAAATTACACAAAATTTAAAGAAGATTGAATAGTACTCAATCAATAATAAAGCCATACATAGAATTTTCCATTTAAAACTTGCTTCTTTTCTTAAACATATCCTATTCCAAAACTTGAGGAAGTTAAAGATCCAAAATACTTCATTAAGATAATGTACAATTTAAGTAAAATAAATCAATAACACCGAACTCGTAGGTTATCTGACCATAAATGCAGATTTACAATTGACCCAGCCATATACTATTCTCAGGCCAAAATAACAAATTATTGCAGTACTTGTTACCATCTAGTTAAAGCCATAAACCAACTAAAAATTGTAACACCCCGTTCCAAAGTACAACGAAAATTTTCCAACTTTGACCGAGGTTGACCGTTGACATTGATCGTTGACTGTTGACCAAGGGGTCAAAAGTTGACTTTTTGACTCGGATGGAATTTTAGGTTGACTGAGGTACCGTTACGAAGTACACGTTGGCACGAGTTCATAGACTAGTAGTACGTTGAAAACGGAGCTACGGTTTGAAAGATATGAGCAAAACAAGTTGAGGTCCAAACTGTCCAAGGGGTGCTGGAGTTGACTTTTTATTCATGCAAAGTTGAGCTTTGACTCATTCATGGTTGTGAAGTACTCGTCGATACGAGTCCATAGACTAGCGGCACATCCGATTTGGACATGTGGTTTGAAAGTTATGGACATGCGAAGTTTTCCGAATACCGTAATATTTTAATATTTTTGAATCAATGAATAGTAAAACACCACGTGTCGCGATCTAAGCCGTTCCTGTGAGTGCACAGTGGCACCGACGTGGTTTTTCTTAGGTGAGGTGGGAGAGAAGAGAGAGAGAGGAGAGAGAGGAGAGAGAAGGAGGAGAGAGAAAGAGAAGGGGAGAAACACCCACCACCACCGGTTGGCCATCGTCCAGCCACTGGAGGGCCACACGCACCACCCCACTACCTCTGCCTCCTCAATTCCGATCGGCCACCCAATTTTCACGGCTACCGGACCTCCGACGCGCCGGGATCGGAGTATTTTTCGGCGAAAGGTCGAAAATCTTCAAACCCAGATCTCTTCGCCGTCCGGCCTCCGTTTGCCTCGTCGTTGGTCCTGTTGGAACCCTCTCCCCTTGATCTACAAAACCCCTGAAAATCTTGGCCACCGGCGGTGACGGTTTCAGGTGGGATTCGGCGGCTCGCCAGAAAATCCAGTTTCGGCGAGTACCCAGTTACACCGCCGGTCCCTTCCGACTAATTCTGACCCCTTGAATCCAAATCTGGTGTCCTTTTCCTCCAATTCGTGACGGTTTGGGAGAATCGAGGCTCTAAAAGCCGAGAGTTTTCCGGCAAGATTCCGGCCACCTCGGGTCCGATCTCCGGGAAGTAAGACCAGATTCGTAATCCTTGTCACTCAAGCTTCGATTCGGTATATTACTCGTCAATTTTGGTTAACGTTTGTGTTTAACCCCCCGGGTACCGGGTATTATTTACCCGAATAAAATATTATTTTATTTGACTATGTGTGAATTGTTGTTCTAGGAGCATGTGTGCATCGTGGAATTGATCCCATGGAGGATCTTAGGTTAATTGCGTGCTCCAAGTGAGTGACCCACCTTCAAAATTATTTTGGGATGTTAAAATATGTATATTTTGTGTTAATTGGTTATCTGAAAAATATATTTGATATGTTGAATATTTAGTAAATTTATATTTGGAATTTTGGTGCCAAAATTGAATGGAATTAAGTATCTGTGCCTTATAAAATATTTTGATTTTAAGGAATTTGAGATTTTGGCAATTATGATAAAATTTCATTGTTGGAATATTTTATAATTAAATATTTGATAAATATGTTTTATGTATTTGATATTTAGAAATATGCTCATGTGGTGGAAATTTAAGTATAATTGTGGTAAAATTTTTATTATATATATATATATGATTATGGCTGCCAAATGAAAATTTGGTTTATTAATGGATTTTTGATTATTATTATGATTTAATTGTATTTATCACGCATGAGCAAGGTGGTTTCATTTAATTAATTATATTTGGATTTTAATATTATTTTTAGGCATGATTTGATTTTAAATATTTCAAGAAAAATATTGGTTTAAGTTGGTGGTTTCAAATTTTATAATTATGCCCGTGGAATATTATTTGATGGACTTTGTGATACGAGAAAAATTATTTGTATATTGTTATCGGTGGTTTTGTACCGGAAAGGTTAAAGAAAAATGTGGGAGGTTGAGTTCGAAAAATGGTATAATTCCCACGGTGAATTTTTGAAAAATTTGGTATTTTAATAATAAATTTAATAATTGGTTTTAGACGCACTCATACAGTACTGGTGTTCTGTACTGTATATGTGGATGAGCGCGCAAGTTATAATGTCTCCCGTGAGTTGCCATTGGACCGAGGGCAGGCAAGTCTTATGTAATGCGCATCAGCTGCCCCCCTTTATGGCCGGGTGACGGTTTTAGTAGCAGTGCTGTCGGGACGCCGAAGCGACCGTATGCAAGTTTCTCTCTTTAACCCCCCACCAGACGGTGCTCGAGACGCTGGGTATCGGAGGGCATCACTGGTATATGGTGTGGTGCGTCAAGTATAAATTTTCAGATAGAAATTTCAAACCCTAAAGGTTTTAAAATCGTATTTAAATTAAATGCATTTAATTTGTTTTATCATTTATTTATAATTATCTAAATTATATTTCTGATACTGTTTATTTTAGTTTGTTAAATCAAAATTTATGAATTATATATATTGAAAGTTTTTCCGTTATGTTATATTTCTTTAATGCAAGTATTCCAAATTTATTTTATCATATTTCATTACATTTTATTGGTATTTGGATTGTTTAATTATTTATTAAATTAATTATTACTTGATTTGTGGGGCATAAAATGTTGGATTTATTTTTGTTCTTATGCCAAATTTCTTTAATATAAGTATTATATATGATTTTATTTATGGTATCCAATGGTGTCTTATTCTATTTTTTCCATTATAAATTTGGATCCTTAAATTCTTGTATTTTATTCGAAATTTAGTTAACTAATTGTTTCCTTGGTTTTCGGGGAATACAAATAACAGGTTTTGCGAAAATGTTTTAAAAGGGGAACCTTTCCAACCGAGTGAATTGTAAGGGTTTTGAGAGAAAATATTATTTTTCAGTTAATTATTATTTATTTATTCGTAATTAATCAAGTGTACTATAATTATTATTAATATTATAATTGTACAGTAGATAGGGTCACTCACTGAGATGATTAGCATCTCATATTTTTAAATTCCATTCCCCTAGGTCCAGGTTGGGAGACGTTGATCGTCCGGGGCGAGCCGGATGTCTCAGTTCATTGTCGAAAGTCCAAGAAATATTTCTTCCCTTTTTCCTCTTCATCTTGTATTGCTTCCTTATCTGACATTGTATTAATTCCACATTTATTTGTATAATGCTCTGTATACTGTATTGGACATTTAGTTTTTAATTATGCTCTGATTTACTGTTATTCATCTGGAGTGCTGCAAATTTGTGGAATTAAATTGTAGTAATGTGGGAGGAATAAGGGGATGTATATAGAAGTGTGTTTTCAGTGTAGGAAATTTGTGGTAAGTCCAACCCTTAGGGGAGGTTCTGCCGAATTTTCCATTGGAGGGTCCGGTAGGGTTTCCCTGGGATCAGAGCTTGTCTAGAGTTCCGGTGAGGAATTTTGGACGGGTCCTCACAAAAATAATCTTAAAAGTTGCACCGTATGTTACATTTAAATAACAAAGATATTAAACCAAAAAAAAAATGCAAAGAAAAAGGAGAAAATATCTACATTTTTACTACATATATATAATTAATAATATACCTAAAGATAATTGCTTGATATCCTTGGATGATCAAATCTATGTGGCAAGGCAGATCATACTTCCAGTGTCATGATCTGTCCTCATTTATGTTTATTTATATACTCATATCAGTTTAAGTATATACTATAGTCTAAATAATTTATGGACATATCAATTATACATGCAGATGTATGTAGATATATATATATATATATATATGTATATATGATATTGTACCCATTGGAACATGGACTACTAGCCTGACATTTTCATCATTTAGCCATAACATTCCAGAGTCGTCCTGTACATGATGTATGATTAGAGGTGATAACCATATATAATTAATCAATCCTTTGGTCAGACCAAGAAACTTTTATCCAACCTGACTAAGAAATTGTTATCCAATCTCTTGGAGTGTAGACAACTTCGAAAGCAAGAGAAAACAATGCAACACCTTATTAGAAGGGCAGGGAGGGGAGGGGAAGAACCTTGCAATCTATCCAAAAATTCCAGAACTTAAAAGGGGGAAAAAAAATGAAATCAAGAAAGAACCTGAACAACTAATTGTAACACCCTGTCCCAAAATACGTCGGAATTTCTCAAATTTGACCAAGGTTGACCGGGTTTGACCATCATTGACCGAGAATGGGTCAAATGTTGACTTTTTGCTCCTGATGGAATCTCACATTGACTGAGGTACCATTAAAAAGTACACATTGTCAAGAGTTCATAGACTAGTAGCACGTCGAAAACGGAGCTACGGTTTGAAAGTTATGAGCAAAACAAGTTGAGGTCCTAACTGTCTAAGAGGTGTCGGAGTTGACTTTTTGTTCATACAAAGTTGAGCTTTGACTCATGCATGGTTGTGAAGTACTCATCAATACGAGTTCATAGACTAGCGGCATGTTTAAATTGGACATTTGGTTAAAAAGTTATGGACATGCGAAGATTTTTGAATATCGTAATATTTTAATATATTTGGCTTGAGTGAACAATGTATGCCACGTGTTGCAATTTCAGCCAATCCTGTGAGTAAACAGTGTCACCCACGGGTGGCTTTTATTTTGTCAAAACATGGGAGCTGGGGAGAGGAGAGAGAAAGAAGGGAGGAGAGAGAGAGAAACCAACTGGCCACCGCCGTTCACCCATTTTCGGCCATCGGAACAGTACACGCACCATCCCACCTTGAAGCCCACCTAAAAATCGGCCAGCCAGCCAAAAACCAAGGCCAACGGACCGCCGACGAGCCCTGATCAAGGCTTTTTCCGGCGGCAGTGTCGATTCCTTCAAATCCAGATTTCTCCCTATTCCGGCCATTGTTTGCCTCATCGCCGGTTCCATTAAGTTACCCATCACCAGATCTACCTTCCTACCAAAAATCACGGCCAGTGGCCACCGGATGCGCCGTCGGCGGTGGCGGATTCCGGTGACCACGGCGGCTCGCTGGGAAATCGACTTTCCGGCGAGTTTCCGGCTGCACCGCCACTCCTTTCCCACTAATTCCGACCCTCTGAACCCAAATCCGGTGTCCACTTTCCTCAATTCGCAATGGATTGTGAGAATCGAAGGCTTAAAATCCATGAGCTTTCCGGTGAGATTCCGGCCACCACAGGTCCGATCTCCGGGAGGTAAGCCTCAATCCGTGATCCTCATTCCACAAGCTTCGATTTGGTATATTACTCGTCAATTTTGGTTAACGTTTGTGTTAAACCCCCTAGGTACCGGGTATTATTTACCCGAATAATATATTAATTTATTTGAGTTGTGTAATATTGTTGTTCTAGGAGCACGTGTACGTCGTGGAATTGATCCCATGGAGGATCTTAGATTAATTGCGTGCTCGAGGTGAGTGACCCACCTTCAAAATTATTTTCGGGTGTTAAATTATATTTATTTGGCGATAATTAGATGTTTGGATTTAATATTTATGTGTTAAATATTTAGCAAAATTCTATTTGAAATTTTGATGGCACAATTTGGATAAATTGAAATGTATATGTGCATTAAATCATATATGACTTTTGACAAATTATGGAAATTTAGATTTTATGGAAATTTGATATTTAAAGGAATTATGATTTTAATATTAATTGATTTATTGTGGAATTTATTTGTGAATTTATTTTGATTAATAAAAAATGCATTTATATAAATTTATGCATTGTGGAAATTATTTTTGGTATTGAGGATTTGTGGAATTAAATTATATATGAAATTCATGTGGTTTTAATATTATTTTTGGTATGATTGATTTTAAAGATTTTAAGAAAAATATTGGTTTAAGTTTGGTGGTTTTCAAATCATATAATTATGCCTTTGGAATATTATTTGATTGATTTTATGATATGAGAAAATTATATATTATTGATGGATTTATGCTGGTCTTATTAAAGAAAAATGTGGGAATGTGAGTTTGAAAAATGGTATAATTCCCACGGTGAATTTTGGATAAAATTGCATATTTTAATAATAAATTTGGTTATTTGTTTTAGATGCATTCATACAGTACTGGTGTTCTGTACTATATATGTGGATGAGTGCGCAAGTTATAATGTCTCCATTGAGTTGCCATCGGACCGAAGGCAGGCAAGTTTGATATTGGCCATAAGCCACCCCGCTCCATGGCCGGGATGACGGTTTAAGCAGCGGTGCTGTCGGGACGCCGAAGGGACCGTATGCAAGTTTCTCTTTTTAACCTCCCGTTACACGGTGCTCGGGACGCTGGGTATCGTGGGACATCACTGGTATATAGTGTGGTGCGTCAAGTAGCTTTTGATATTATTTCCAAATAATAATGTCTTTAAAGAGTATCTAAAATAAAAATGCATCTAATAGAATTTTTATAATTTATTTAATCAATGTTTCTAAAATGCATTTTACCTTGATTATTTTACTATTTAAATGGATTGGTGTTTTCAAATAAATTCTTTTATAGTTTTATCATTTACTTCAAATAGATGATTAAATTGATTTAGGTATTTCTTTTATTAATTAAATGATTTATTTTACTATTTATATTGATTTGTTGATTTTAAAGCGATTTTACTATGTTCTTACCATTTATTTTAAATGGAGATTTTAATTTGATTTAATTATTTATTTATTTAATTGTTCAATTAATTGATTCATTCTAATTATTTTATTATTTCCTGAATTGTCTTAATGTAAGTTTCATTAATATTTTTGTATTATTTGTTTATGACATTTATTAATCATTTAGTAATTGTTACGAAATTATTTTTATTTCTATTCCTATTTTATTTTCATTATAAATTTTGGATGCTTGATTTATTATATTTTATTTGATATTTAGTTGACTAATTGATTCCTTGGTTTTCGGGGAATACAAATAACTGGTTTTGCGAAAATGTTTTAAAAGGAAAACTTTTCCAACGGAGTGAATGGTAAGGGTTTTGAGAGAAAATATTATTTTCAATTAATTATTATTTATTTACTTATTTATTCTCAATTAATCAAATGTACTATAATTATCGTTGCTTTATAATTGTACAGTAGATAGAGTCACTCACTGAGATGATTAGCATCTCATATTTTTAAATTCCGTTCCCCTAGTTACAAGGATTGGGAGACGTTGATCGTCCGGGGCGAGCCTAACGTCTCAGTTCATTGTCGAAAGTCCAATAAGCATTTCTTTCCTTTTTCCTCTCCATCTTGTATTGCTTCTTTATCTGACATTGTATTAATTTCATATTTACTTGCATAATGCTCTGTATACTGTATTGGAGACATTTTATTAAATACTGCATAAATCCCCTATTATTATTTTGGAGTGCTGCAAATTGTGGAATTAAATTGTAGTAATGTGGGAGGAATAAGGTGGTGTATATAGAAGTGTGTTTTCAGTGCAGGAAATTTGTGGTAAGTCCAACCCTTAGGGAAGGTTCTATCGGATTTTCCATTGGAAGGTTCGGTAGGGTTTCCCTGGGATCAGGACTTGTCTAGGGTTCCGGTGAAGAATTTTGGACGGATCCTGACACTAATAATTAATATTGTTAGGAAAGAAATAACATACTTGCTCACACTATCAGAGGACCAATTGTTTTCAAGAGGCAGAAGACAGATACCAATAGCTTGAGCCATACTGTCCAGGGAATTATAAATTAGTTAAGGAACAAAAGTTGCTTAAGATAATCCACCAAAACTCAAAATTGGGATGAATAAGATTTATCTTAAGTTACCTTCAATCTCAACTGCTTAAGCTATTAAGAAAGATTACATGTTCCGGCCAATAGTCACATGAATTTAGTTTTTCATTTCATTAGAAGAATAACGAAGAAATTTTAAATGTAACAATTCGAACTTTTGAGCGTACAGCCAAAGTAGAATTATAATGTCAACGAAAAATTATTAACTTCAAAACATTAACATATAGGAGGAACTTTCTGCTGCATTTAGCATGTTAGCTTCTAATTTGGTTCTTTTACGTTCCTCCATTCATGACATAAGATATTTTGGATGTGAATTTTTTTTCTCCCTTGTATTTTGATGTGGTCGAATAAATATTAAAACCTGAATTTATTCATTGATAAAATAATGTTACATGTTTTGCAAGTTCAATTGCAAACTCTTCCAGAGAGTTGTTCCAAACATTCCTTTTGCTTTCACATACACCTGTATTGCAACTTGGTTAGCCTTCTTAAAGCAAGTAAATGGGAGTTATAGGGCTGAAAATTACAACAAGGCAGCGATTAGATGGACGATATGAAGTAATATCATCACCAAGTACTTCTCTACTCGTGCAAAGGCGAGTTGTACTATGCAAACTTAGAAGTCAACATGTGCATGTAAATTTGAGCTTTTCTCCAAAACATGTTCTAGATGTTGGGTATTTTTAATCAATTTCAGATAGTCCTTTGTTTTTGTTGTTCACAGTTTATTTACAAAAAGCTAAACAACATTAGAGATTTTGGGAACTAAATGTAGAAAGATAAGAAATGATGAAATTGTGCTCCTTCTAGAGGTTCTAAATAGAGAGTTCAGTTTGTAACAATAGATTTGCACCTAGAAGCTTGTTCTGAGAAACTTAGGCATAAAAAATGACCATTTGTCAAGAAATGTAGGTCATGCAGACCCTATGAGGAAAGAATTACAATGTTACATGACATCATAACTATCTTACATTACGCAAAAGAAATTAAAGAATAACAATGCCAGGTCCACTCTTCTAAGTTTCAGCTCTCTAAAAGACGAAAAAGAAAAATGAAGAAGAAAAGCCAGGCTACTACTGCCTCATACACCTTTTCCAATAAAAGTTACAGCTTTAATGAACTATGAAATAAATTTCCATTTTCCTTCAGCTCTAACATACTGTAATCAATAATTTCAATGAAACACCTATGCTTGAGTGTGGGGCAGTATACATTTGCAAAATACTTTGCAGAATTCTCCAAGCATCATAATATTTGTCAAAAAAGCCCGACATCTCACTCTTTACTGCCTGAAAACATTAAGATTAGCTAAACATTAAAACAAAAAATCTAAGTATTAAAATGTAAAAAGATTGATGATGCAGAAATAGAAATTGCCTTTTCTAGTGAGTCATAGTGTCATACATGTCATGGTAGGCAGAACTTACAACAGCCAAACGTCATCTGCTTCGTTCACTGAATATGTGGATGAAAGTCTTCTCATCAGCCCCTAATTTCTTCTCCCCTGCTTTATACAAGGGTTTTTGCATCCTTTACAACCATCACTTTATCAAATTTCTCCAAGCCTAATAAAATCTCATTCAAGTCAATACTCCAAGCTCCAGGAAATCAAATTGTTGCAATCATGTAACCTCTTAGGTCCTACATAAGAGGAAGAGAATCATCTAAGAACGTAAAATTGTATTAATTTCAGATAATTGAACTTGAAACCCATTATTGTAATTCAAAATCAATTAAATTCATTTTAAATGTATATCCAGACTCCTTCCCTAATATGCCCATAACATTTGACATAAATCACTGAAGTTTGTCACATTGGTCAAAGAGTTAAAAGACTTTACCATCAAGTTTAACTCCATCCCAAAGCATAGCTGCATCTTGCCGGGCCAACTCACCCAACCTCATTATACCAACAGAGGAAAAGTTAACTGAAAAAAAAAAAAAAAAAAAAAAGAAGAAAGAGGGAAAGTTTAGTCAAAAGAAGTAGTATATTTTTCAAGTCCACTACACCAATAGATTGACCTTCACCACCATCATGGCTGTGATCCAGCAAGCTTATAAACAAAAAAATAAAAAATAAAAACCAATCAAAATAAATCACATTCGATAATACATAAACTCCTTGACCATAGAAAGAAAAATTAATATATATATATATATAGAAAGAAAAAAAAATATATATATATATATATAGTAAATATGAATTGTCATCTAGCTGGCACATCCAATTGGGAACTTATCATTTTTATTTAATTACAAAATAATATAATTAGCACACAACAAAAAGATCCCATTTGGAATAAGATTGAGACTGTATACTTAAAAAGACAGCATGCATCATATAGATTCCAACCAAAGTAGATAAGGAAACAATATTTTAATTTAGTTTCAGCAACTGAAAAGAAGAACATGTATAATAACATTCAAAACAAAAACAAAAATAAAAAAATAAAAAAATACACTTTACTAATAAGCAGCATTGTCTCAACAAAAATATATACCAAATATTAATAATCAAATTGATACAATTACCCACATACATTTGAATATTTAGAATTGAAAAAGCCAAAATATTGGAGAACACAGGCATATTGAACTTTTTCATCAAATTATATTTCTACAGAATGTAATATTTTCAAGTATAGACCAAAACTATTTTCCAACGCATGTATATTTCTAAGTACAAAAACTATTTTCCAACGCATGCATATTTCCAAGTACAAAAATATATAACAGTAAAATTTGATGTATTTGAACCCAGCAGCTGAAACATAACATGCCAAGTTTCATAAAGAACGGATAAGAAAATTGGATTTCAATGAATAAACCTGCTTTGGAGGTTAGGAGGAAAATGGCGAAAGGAAATTAAAAGTATAATAGTCATGACATGGCAAGCATATTTTAGAAAGTGAATGGACCTGAATTAGTGATAGCTTCATCCGAATTATGGGAAGAGAAAAGAACTTACCAAAAATTTGATGAATAGAGATTTAGAGGGTCCCTTTGGATGAACCATGCGAATGCTTAGTGAATTTCCAGTATCATTTTCAAGAGCCAAAACAGAGGAGTACTTTGCTGCAACTGTTATCACATTCTTCTCAAAACCATGTTAACTGCAGCTTAGAAATAACAGCTTGATGATTCCTATACATATGCTCACTGGCAATATGTTTTTGACATAACTGAGTTGAGCCTTCTATACCAATAACCGAAACCTGGGTGAGAATATGATTCTCATGAATCAGCTTATGTATACAGACTTCATAAAATCCGATGATTAACAAGATTTCCATAAAACCTAAATGTGAAAATATCAAGTAAATAAGGACAACAAAGTCAATTCTGAACAGAAGCGAAGCTATTAATAAGGACAACAAAGTCAATTCTGAACAGAAGCGAAGCTATTGCCTTTTTCTATGTGTTGCATATACTATACAGATCATCCAGTAACTTCCATAATAGAACAATTTTTATATGTTGATTTAGGTTCAGTCATTATCTAATATCAGATCAACCTGAACTGGTTGACAATAATAAGAAAAAGGAACAGGAATAAGAAAAAGAAATGATAGAAACTAGCCCACATGTCCTTTATCAGAAGTTCAGAACCTACAGCAAGATGTTGGTGAAATTATCCTAATAGCAATGAATTAGTATTTCGAAACAACAAGCCCCTTTACATCCATCTCTGTCAATGGAAGTGTCGCAGCCAAGCATTTGGATTAATTGGTAATTTGCTTTCTTTTTTTTGTTTCAATCTAACCAATTCTCTTGTCAGCTTTCCCCCAAAAAATAAAAAATAAAAAATAAATAAATAAATATAAAAAAGGCAGTAGAAGAAGAAGAATAAAAGAGTGATGAGTAATCCATTTTAAATGGATGGAAACTCCATATTCACTAGTTTTTAATAATTTAGTTTTTAAAAGAATTTACAGTTTTCAATGATTTGTTAACTATAACACAAGGACGACTAATTTTGTTTGTATGTGTTAAAATGTTTTTTAAAAGTTATTAATTTCCTTTCTGAAAGATAAAACAGAGTAGTTTTTATAAGTAATTTAAGGTTGCATATATATATATATATATATATACAGTCTGTTTATGGTGCGAATGGTCTTCATGCGGACCACAGTATTGGTGACGGTTTTTCATAGTATTGGTGACGATTTTCTAAGAAACCGTCGTTAATACTATAAAAAATCATCACTAATACTGCGGTCCGCTGCGGTCCTCATGCGGACCGTCCTCACAATAGAATTTCCGTATATATATATATATATATATATATAGAATTGAAAGGAAGCAAGAGATCAGTTATACAAGTAGAATGATTATAAGTTGATATCCTTCATGCATCGCTTAAACGCTGTTTCAAAACAAATTAGACTGGTTAACCACATTTTTTTGTGGCTACAATTAAGTAGGGAAACCCATTTGCATGTTCTAATCAATCTGGGCAAAGGAATGAGAAGAATGTTTGCCATCTAATTTGGTGTCTTCTACAAAAGCCATCACAAAAACAATCCATATTATCATCACCTCAACTACTGCTACTACGTTAATTCCTCTCATTTTCTCTCTTTAATTTTCTTAATTTTAAGCATGTGAGAGAAAAGTCCAACACAATTTATAGTCCAAAATCTTCATTCCTTCAAGCAAACGAAGGGGCATTTTAATTATCAAATAATTAAAATTGATGTCATCACTATTAAATTGTGGACCAACAAGAAAGAAAAATAAAAACAAAAAAGATGTCGCTATTGATTTACATTGATTTAGGTGGAAGTTGAATTTTCATTTTTTTTGTTTAAAAAAAAAATGGAAGGTCACTGTATAATTAAACCCTATTATGATATAAATTGGATTGAGTTTGGAAATCCTGGCAATTTAATGCCCCCAGTAAGAGAAAGCAATTGCATAAACTTTTCAGATTGAAGTACCAATTATGCTCCAAAAGAGAACGGCCTATTGGAAAAAACAGAGAAAAAAGGGACGGGCTCTTTTGTCAACATGATTAATGTGGTATTATAGAAAACCCCACAAGGCTTACAACATTTTACAAAATTTGGTGCTCGGGTGAAATTTTTCATTATATTACTTAAAAATATCATAGTTTTCCTTTTTTTTTTTTTTTTTCCTTTCTAAAATGAACTATTTAAAGAAAGTACATATATACATTTTTTATTTTTATTTGTAAAGATTCAGTTTTTATTTTTCTGTATGCTTTGAATCAACCAAACAATAGAAAATACCAAATAAGAAAAAGAATATGTATTTATGTATGATAAACTTCTAAAATAGGGAGGAGAAGGGAGATAAAGATCAGAAAGAGGGTAAGTTGGGAAGGATGATTGGTATCATAATTGCCTTCAAAAGAACTATGAAAAACATACTTGACATCATAGTTCCTCTTCTCTGTTTTCTTAATGTATCAAAAACTAATTTACAATATTTTTAATGTATGAAAAGAGAGAAGAGGTTATAAAACCTTAATTTATAATATAATATAATATGATATAATATATATAAATATATATCTATATATAACTTCGTTAGTGTTCATATGTATATTATAGTCACGTTCATGCACTCATGCATCGCATGTAAATACTTTGGTGACATTCATCATAATCTTTAATTTTTGTTGCTGCTTTGCAAGCCTCTATTAACCAACGTAATATCCTTCTGAAATCAGGTGACTCGTACAAAATTTCTGGAACTAGAGACGAAGAAATTGTATCATGAAGAGAAGAGAGAGTAATGTGAGAGGAAGAAGAAGGTTGATGGGCATCAATATTGGCATGTACAAGAGTAATGGTAGACATAATTGCCATCATTATTGCCACAACTGCAACAATTCCTCTGATTTCATCGTTTTGATCCATATGAGTGAATGAATGAATATTTGGATTTTGTTTTTGATTCAAGTTATATTTCTTTTCCAAGTGTCATTATTTATCTACTCAATGGTTTATATATTAGCTGAATTTCAAATTAGCCTCACTTTTTGCATATTGCCATTTTATTAACTAATATTTATTCACCTATCATTTCAATTTATTTATTTATTTTATTATTTTAGCCTTTAAACTTGTAAAATATAGCTCCCAAAACAGAGAAGCATTGTGCATGTTTATTGCATTGCTTGAATAAGCATTTAGAGGTTACATTCCACAAATTTGTAAAAGCTCTTTTTCAACCACATCCATCATCTCTTCCTCAACTTTTCCTTTCATATTTTCACTCATTTTTGTAGCTTTCCTCTTAATATTCTCCCCAATTTTTTCCACCAACACTTGTTTGATCACTTTTGCAACATGTTCCCTTTCGAGCCCCTTACCGTTTTCCCTCTCAACCTCCAAACCAAATCCAGAAGACACAACCACTTTAGCATTCCATGGCTGATCATGTTGTATAGGCATGGCTATAATTGGGACACCAAATCTCAAGCTCTCCATGATTGAACTCCATCCACAATGACTCACAAACCCACCAATACTTGAATGGTTCAGAATCTTTACTTGGGGAGCCCAATTCTCAACAACCATTCCGTTTTCATTCACCCTTTCTAGAAAGCCTTCTGGTAGAGCATCTTTGAGCTCCATCTTCTCTCCCTCTGGAAACCTTATAATCCATAAGAAATTCACATTGCTAAGCTCTAGACCATAAGCCATCTCTTCCATATCTTCTTTAGAAAGATAACACTCACTTCCAAAGGATACAAACACGGTTGAAGACTTTTCTCTCTTGTCAAGCCAATCGATGATACAAATGCCCTCCTCGTCCTGATCAGCAGGATCTGAAACGAGAGGACCGACTGGGATAATCTTCAAGCCAAAGGAGTCAGAAAGATAATCAATATATTTCCCCTCTAGCTCTCTAAAAGACTTTATCAAAGCGGTATTATAATAAGAAGACGTTTCAACAGATGATTGGACACTTTCATCGTCTCCATCTTCGTGATCCTGTTCCCGTTCCTTATCCTGATCAGTACTACTTGCAGGTGTCACACCCAACTGGACTAACTTTGGTTTCAAAATATCAGGACAAAGTTCTGGGAATGGGAATTCACGATCTTTAATCTTCGTATAATGGTGTACAAAAGAGACAACACCAACTCCAGTTGGTACAAAGGGAATAGCTGGAACATTGAAAGAAAAAGCTAAACTTGGTACCCAATGCCTTACATGGTAATCAAAAATCACCAAATCTGGGTCAAGGGTTGCAATCATATTTGAGATGTCAGGCTTAGACAAGTCAGAGGCTCTATGAAGGGTGGCATTGAGATGTGGTGGAAGCCCTTTGGTTGTGTGGTATTGAGGAGGAAGATCAGGAAGGGTTGGGAGATTTAACTCCACTAATTTTATGGAATTGGAGAATTTACATACTTTAGACTTTATAGAATTGAGGTTCACAGGGGTTGAACAAAAATAGATGTGAAAGTTTCTGCGAGTGAGCTGCTTGGCTAGCTCAAGGAAGGGAAATATATGACCATAAGCATACCATGGAAGCATTAGAACACTCAAACTCCTCTGTTTTGAATCCCTCATGACTCTCCCTTTAAGGGGGTGGGCCTAGGCCTAAGCTATATATATATATATAGAGGGGGGGAGAGAGAGAGAGAGAGAGAGAGAGAGAGAGAGAGAAGATAGTAATACAGAAATAATGGACGTAGTTTGCTATGTAATGAATTTTAGCATCCTTCTTTAGCAGAATTGCAGATGCTGCATAAAGTACCTTAATTGGGAAACTTTATGTGTGTGTATGTACTATATCAACATACATATACATATATGTATATATATATATATTTGTTTATTTTTTGGAGTATCCTCCTAACAGCTTTGATATTAGACTTGCGACCGGCAATATCTCCTACAAATTTGTTAAGAGATAATGTCAAATATTACATTTGAAAATAGGAAACGTTCGATTCTGTTCGGTGAATTCTTATATTTTTTATGTTAGATATATATAATAATCTATAATTAGGTCTATGTCTTAAATCCATATACTACTACAATCTTTGACCATATATATATATATATATATATGTATATATACAACACGCTAAACAATTAATGTAAGAGTTGTATTACGTTGGTTTCAATAAATGTACAAGCGGTGCCATTATTCAGCCCTTTGTTATGCTCTGTTTTCTTAACTGAATGTGACATTATATTTTCCTAGTTTTTATGCCGGCCATTAATTAAAATTTGCTGAGGTGTTCTTTTTGTTTGGAGCTTATCATTCTTTGCGGAAATTGTACTTTCCGATATCAAATTCATCACCATCATATATATATATATATATTGCATATCTCTTTCATTTGGTTTCTAAAGCAATAAATATTACATCATAGATGAAGAAAACCAATAAACACCAATCATCAATATTAGTAGTGATCTAAATTTCTGTTAAAGTCAAAGAAATAAGCCGCATTTACTATTGTTCAAGAGTAGTACATCAGGCCAATTTATTTATTTATATATTTTGCCTTTAATTGAATGAATTATCCAATTGGCTTAGATCCCTTAGCCTCCCTTGTCGGTTTCTCTCTCCAGAGTCTTCTTCTTCAACTATATACTTTAAACAGACTTGACCAACAAAGAAAAATACTAATGGTAAAAAATAAAAATAAAAAATCATTATGCAGGCCATTCAATATGTTGTGAATTTGGATATAAACAAGTATGTCCAAAAAGAATGGGCTCTAAACAAGGTATAATTTATTTATTTTCTCTTCTTCATTTTTGGTAGATTTTTTTTTTTTTTTTTTTTGGAAAAAAAACAGAGTAAGTTTGGGTAGTAATATTAATTTGGAAAATATTTTGAAGTTTGTGATAAATATCAATGCCGACTTAACTCCCTAGAAGAATCTAGAGTTATCTTGTTTTCTCTTTAAAAATGGAGAACAACTAGTGCCTTGAAAGTGGTGAGAAAAATATCTATAATTAAATATTTCTAGAAGTATCTACAACCTACTTTCTCTTCTATAAATAGGTGATGATGTATGAGTTAGGTGTCATGTCCAATAGCAATAGAAAAAGAGAGAGTGCTATACGTGTGAGTGTGAGTGTGTGTCCTTTGAGTGAGAAGAGTGTGAAAAGGTGTTTTGTGTCCTAGTATAAGTCAAAAATCAAGTGAGTGTGAGTGTGTTAGTGTGTGTTGCTCATTTGTGTGAGTGAGTGTGTTGCTCTCTTTATACGTGAGAGTGTACCAATTGTTTTATATTAATAAAAATCAATTTTCTTGGTTTCTCCTTTAGTCCTTTGTCTCCAACATTTTTGGTATCAGAGCTTGGTTGGTCCAAGTTCAACTTTGTGAGAGCTTCTTGTTCGTGATCACGCAGTCAAGACTAAGTTTACGTAGTGCTGCGGGAATTTCCAGCAACCATAATGGGAGACCTTCAAGTTGGTGGAGGTATTAAGAAGCTCAACATTCAGAATTACGGCACGTGGTCAATGTGCATGAAGTCACATTTGAATGGCCAAGATCTCTGGGAGATCATAGCTGGCAGTGAAGTCGAGCAACCACAGGATGCTGAGGCTTTGAAGAAGTGGAATATCAAAGCTGGTAAGGCAATGTTTGCCCTTAAATCTACAGTTGAAGAAGAGATGTTGGAGTACATACGAGATACTGAAGTGCCAAAAGAGGCCTGGGACACGTTTGCAAGACTCTTCTCAAGGAAGAACGACACAAGGTTGCAGCTTCTCGAGAGTGAATTACTGTCAACAACACAGCACGACATGACAATCCATAAATATTTCAACAAGGTAAAAACTCTTAGTCGCGAAATTACTGAGTTAGATCCTAGTTCTCCTATTACAGAATCTAGAATGAGGAGAATAATTTTACATGGGTTGAGACCCGAATTTAAAGGATTTATTTCAGCCATTCCAGGTTGGCCAGTCCAACCTTCATTGATTGAATTAGAAAATTTACTTATTGATCAAGAAAATATGATCAAACAAATGGCTGGGGTCTCACTAAAGAGCGATGAAGAAGCGCTCTTTAGCGACAGAAGAAAAGGCCGACCCAAACAACAAAAATTTAATAAGGTAAATCAACATGGAGAAGATTTTAGAGGAGAACAAAGGAATAATAGAAATAGACAACAATTTTTAGAAAATAAAAGAAATAATGGATGATTTTTTGAAAATAAAAGAGATGATGGAAGATGCTTCAACTGTGGAAGAAAAGGACATTATATTAAAAACTGTAGACTAAGGAAGAAATTTACAGAAAGTAATATAGTTATCCCAGAGCCTCAAAATAATATAAGTGAAGATGAATGGGATGTTGAAGCATCTTTGGCTACTGCTGAGCTCATGGATGACTCAAGTTCAATGCAAGAAAGGGAAACGGCACTCGCAGTGGTTATCCCTAGACGGATTGATTATAAAAATGATTGGATTATAGACTCTGGAAGTTCAAATCATATGACGGGAGATAAAGAGAAGCTGCAAAGCATGACAGAGTATAAAGGAGGGCGTATGGTGGTAATGGCAAATGACTCAAGATTGCCGATAGCTCACGTTGGTAAGGCAGCAATCATGCCTCGTTTTAGTTGCCATCAAGTTCAACTGCAAGATGTCTATCATGTGCCAGGAATGAAGAAGAATTTGCTGTCAGTAGCTCAACTAACATCTTCAGGAAATTATGTATTGTTTGGACCTGAGGATGTTAAGGTGTATCGAGACCTTAAAATCTCTGGTACACCAACAATGAAGGGGCGGCGATTGGAATCTATCTATGTGATGTCAGCAGAGTCTGCCTACGTAAACAAGACAAGAAGGAACGAGACATCAGACCTTTGGCACGCACGGTTAGGACATGTCAGCTACAAAAAGTTGAAGGTGATGATGAAAAAGTCAATGCTCAAGGGTCTTCCCCATCTCGATGTCGGTGTCGACACAATCTGTGCAGGGTGTCAATACGGCAAAGCACATCAACTACCATTTGAAGATTCAAAGTTCCAAGCAAAAGAGCCTCTGCAACTCATTCACTCTGATGTCTTCGGGCGTATCAAGCAGTCATCAGTTGGAGGCATGCATTATATGGTGACATTCATTGACGATTTTTCAAGGTACGTCTGGGTTTTCTTTATGAAAGAAAAATCTGAGACCTTTTCAAAATTTAAGCAATTTAAGGAAAAAGTAGAAAGAGAATTAGGCAAAAGGATACAATGCCTACGCACAGATAATGGGGGAGAATATACCTCAAGAGAATTTATACAATATTTAAAAGAATACAAAATAAGACATCAATTGACGTGTCCAAATACTCCGCAACAAAATGGTATTGCAGAAAGAAAGAACCGACATCTTGCAGAAACATGTCGGAGCATGCTACATGCAAAAAATGTTCCAGGAAGATTTTGGGCTGAGTGCATGAATACAGCAGCTCATGTGATTAATAGGCTCCCTCAAGCAAAGTTAGGATTCCTCTCACCCTTTGAAAAACTGTGGAACATAAAACCCACAGTAAGCCACTTTCGAATCTTTGGCTGTGTTTGCTATGTGTTTGTGCCTTCTCACTTACGCATGAAGTTTGATAAGAAGGCAATAAGATGCATTTTTGTCGGATATGATAGCCAAAGAAAAGGGTGGAGATGTTGTGACCCTAATACTGGGCGATGTTATACTTCACGAAATGTGGTGTTCGATGAAGCATCTTCTTGGTGGGCACCTCAAAATACAGAGTTGCCAAATTCAAAGGAGATTGAGGTCAAGCTGCAACAAAATATGGGGGAGCAAGAATATGAGGCATGCCAGCCAACAAATGAAGGAGAAGACGAGCCGACTGTAGCAGACGAGCCTACGATATCATCTCAAAGTCCCTGGCGGTCTAGTGTACATCAAGGAATACCAGAGAACATCGGGTCGAATCTTCAACAAAATGACGAAGAGACAACTCCACAACCAAGAAGATCGAGTAGACAACGAAGACCAAATCCCAGGTACGCTAATGTAGTAATAACAGAAATGGAGGATATAAAAGAACCTACATCATATGAAGAAGCATCTAAATATCATGAATGGAGAAAGGCTATGGAAGAAGAAATTTCTGCATTAAATCAAAATCAAACTTGGGATTTGGTGCCTAAACCTAAAACTGTAAAACCCATATCCTGTAAATGGGTTTACAAGATAAAAACTCATCATGATGGATCAATTGAAAGATATAAAGCTCGTTTAGTCGCACGAGGATTCTCACAGCAATATGGACTAGACTATGATGAGACGTTTAGTCCAGTAGCAAAGATCACTACCGTACGTGTTCTACTAGCACTTGCAGCAAGTAAAGACTGGAAGCTGTGGCAGATGGACGTGAAGAATGCCTTCTTGAATGGAGATCTAGACAGAGAAATTTATATGATACAGCCAAAGGGTTTTGAAAGAAAAACTAATCCAGAGTACGTGTGCAAGCTAAGGAAGGCACTTTATGGTCTAAAACAAGCTCCGCGGGCATGGTACGGTAAGATTGCAGAGTTCCTTCTTCAAAGTGGATATATAGTATCTTCTGCAGATTCTAGTTTATTTGTGAAGACTGAAGGAACAAAACTAGCAGTAGTGCTAGTATATGTGGATGATTTAATTATCATAGGAGATCATGAAGATGAAATCTCTCAAACAAAGAGAAATTTATTAGTTCGCTTCCAGATGAAGGAACTTGGGGAGCTCAAGCACTTCCTTGGACTCGAAGTTGACCGAACAGAGAAAGGTTTATTTCTTGGTCAACAAAAGTATGCAAAGAATCTATTACAAAAATTTGGAATGTTGGACTGCAAGCCAATATCAACTCCAATGGAGGTGAATGCTAAGCTATCTGCATATGAAGGAAAAGACTTGGAGGATGCTACTATGTACCAACAATTGGTAGGAAGTCTTATCTATTTAACACTGACGCGGCCAGATATTTCATTTGCAGTTGGAGTTGTAAGTCGGTATATGCAAAGTCCAAAGAAACCTCACTTGGAAGCAGTCCGACGAATATTAAGGTACGTTAAAGGCACTATAAACTTGGGGCTTCTATATAACAGAGGAGAGGAATGCAAGTTGGTTGGTTACTGTGATGCCGACTATGCTGGAGATCATGATACACGACGATCGACTACTGGATATATATTCAGCCTTGGTTCAGGAGCAGTATCTTGGTGCAGTAAAAGACAACCAACTGTGTCTCTGTCAACTACAGAAGCAGAATATAGAGCAGCTGCTATGGCAGGCCAAGAAGGTATGTGGTTAAGACAACTACTTAAAAGATTTACATCAACAAGTTGACTATGCAGTTTCTCTCCATTGTGATAACCAATCAGCAATACAATTGGCGGAGAATCCGGTATTTCATGCAAGGACAAAACATGTGGAGATACATTATCATTTTATCAGAGAAAAAGTACTGCTAGAAGAAATTAAAATGCAACACGTTAAAACAGAAGATCAAGCGGCAGACTTATTCACTAAAGCACTCAATATTACCAAGCTTACAAAGTTAAGAGAAATGCTCAACATGGTGAATAGAGAATCAATCAAGAGAGTCAACATTGAGGGGGAGTATTGATAAATATCAATGCTGACTTAACTCACTAGAAGAATCTAGAGTTATCTTGTTTTCTCTTTAAAAATGGAGAACAACTAGTGCCTTGGAAGTGGTGAGAAAAATATCTATAATTAAATATTTCTAGAAGTATCTACAACCTACTTTCTCTTCTATAAATAGGTGATGATGTATGAGTTAGGTGTCATGTCCAATAGCAATAGAAAAAGAGAGAGTGCTGTACGTGTGAGTGTGAGTGTGTGTCCTTTGAGTGAGAAGAGTGTGAAAAGGTGTTTTGTGTCCTAGTATAAGTCAAAAATCAAGTGAGTGTGAGTGTGTTAGTGTGTGTTGCTCATTTGTGTGAGTGAGTGTGTTGCTCTCTTTATACGTGAGAGTGTACCAATTGTTTTATATTAATAAAAATCAATTTTCTTGGTTTCTCCTTTAGTCCTTTGTCTCCAACAGTTTGATGCTAGTGAGATGAAGCAACAACAACCTCCTCTTCATCATGTAGTGCTTCATACCATGCCAGGACATGGCCACATTAAACCCTTACTATGCTTAGCACAACTTCTAAGCCAAGGCTGGTCTTTACGTAACCTTTGTCTTTACCCACCATAATCGCAACTGCATTGAAAACCTTCCAGCTCTCTGCACTCAATTCCCACATCTCCATTTTGAGTTCATCTCCGACGGCCTACCGGACGATCCCCCTCGATCCCTTATCTACGATTTCTTTTGGGATATAAAGAAGAAAACTAAGCCACATTTCAAAGAGCCGCTTCTCTTCCTGAATGCACAGTCATCACCTCCTGTCACTTGTATCATATACGACCAATATGCGTATTATCCTCTTGAAGTAGCAGAGGAGTTAAAGATCCCTGTATTTACTTCTTGTGCTCACAGTGCTTGTTCCACATTGACGTATTTAATTATCCCCAAGCTCATTGAAGAAGGTCAACTTCCTTTTGCAGGTGAGTTTTTGTTTTATATATCTATTTATTTATTTTTTAAGCGTTAGGTCATTGTCATGTGAGCTTTCCCTTATGACACCTTTTACCAAAACAAATTTAATTTCTTCAGAACACAACATAAATTACCAAATTAATGGGGTGATAGGACTCGAAGGCAATCTACCTGCATTTTGTGTTCTACCAGATGTACAGGACCCTGCTTTTCAGGTCCTTCACAAAGAGACCACCGGCATGCATCGTTACTCTTCAGGACTTATAATCAACACCTTTGACCTTGAAGTTCAATGTTTACCTCAATTTGCCACCTTTTTTTGGCAAAATTTACACGGTCGGACCTCTTAATGCATTCTTGAATTCCAAGATTGGAAAGCATGGCTCCAAGTTGATGGCATCTCATGCCTCTTTTCGGAAAGCAGATCGAAATTGTATAGCATGGTTTTATTCGCATCCCTTGAGATCGGTTCTTTATGTCAGCTTTGGGAGTTTGATCCGAATGACAATTTCCCAGACATTGGAATTTTGGCATGGCCTTGTCAATAGTGGTCATCCTTTCTTGTGGGTTGTACGACCAGATGCTGTTATATCAGGTATGAGAAATGTGTTTTTTTCTTCTAACTTTTGGTAAAGGTGTTTTTCAATTTATTAAATTAAAAAAAGATGAATAGAAAACATGTTTGGACTAATGGGAAATTAAAATGGTAGTTTAATTAACAGAAGGAGAGGAAAATGTGTTTCCTGAGGAACTTAATTCAAATTGGTGCAAAAGAGAAAGGTTACTTTGTGGAATGGGCTCCACAAGAAGAGGATTTGACCCACCAAGCCGTATGAGGGTTTTTCACACTGTGGTTGGAACTCCATCTCAGAGAGTATCATGGCCAGAATTCCATTGATCTGTTGGCCACAAATGCATGACCAATTGATTAATTCTGACCTTGCTAGCAAAGTGTTGAAAAGTGGGGTTTGAACTGGAGGCATATGATAGGTTGACTATTGAGGCAACAATAAAGATTTTGATGGAAACTAAAAGGGAGCAATTTCAAAATTCAGTTAATAAAATAGCTAAATGTGCTAAGGATAGTATTGGACAAGGATAGTTTCAAGAAAATGAAATTAAATTATGAGCCAATTTATATACATTTAATGGATGTTAGAAAGATACATCAAATGCCTGATCCATATATATATATAGCTTTATGTGACAATTTTCTAATCAATTTTTATAGTTAATGGTTTAGGGAAGGCTAGAAATTAACATTCTCTTCTATGATTCAATAATACTACCAAAGTATAATTATGGTTTTTAACCGGTAGTGAGGTCTAAATATGATAATTTTTTAAAAATATGCAATCTAATTGTAATTAGAGCAAAAATATAAAATTGAAATGTCTTAATGAAATTATTCCTTAGAAAATAATCAATAATTGGTTTTTCTTTCAAATAAAATAAAATAATATAGATAGGAAGTGAATGAATTTGTTGTGTGTACATTTTCAAGGAAGGGAAATGTATGACCATGAGCAAACCATGGAAGCTTTAGAACAATCACCATGGATGTTTATTTGTTGCATTTGGAGTATCCTCCTAAATTCTAATAGCTAGCTTAGATATTAGTGGCTTGCAGCCGGCGATATCATCTACAGAAGTGTTAGAGATGATGTTACGTATTATCTTTAAAAACAGGCAACGTATGGTTCTGTCTGTGGATACTTAAATCTTTTATCTTGGATCTGTGTAATAATCTATGTTTAGGTCTATTGTCTTACATCCATATGCTACTACAATCTCTGACTTTATTGTTTTATGCATATAAATATATATATATATATACATATACATATACATACGATTGTATCGGTTGTATGGCGTTGGCTTCAATATAGAGTATTATTTAGCTCTTTGCTATGTATACTCCATTTCAGCTGAATGTCCCTTAATTTCCTAGTTTTTTTTATGCTGCCATTAATTAATTTGCTGAAATGTTCTTTTTGTTTGGAGCTCATTGTTCTCTTACAAAATTTGATTTTCTGGTATCAAATTCATGACCATCATATACACACACATATACATATATATATATATATATATATATGTATGTATGTATATGTATCTTTCTATTCTAATTTCTAACGGAATATTATTACTATATAGATGGACAAAACCATATATGACATCAGTCATCAATATTAAACTAGCTACTCCGAATAGTACTCCAAATTAGGATCAAAGTCAAAAAAGTCTGCCAGATAATGTACTACTGTACAAACGTGAGATATCAGGACAGAGACAAATGAATTGGATGAATAATTAACAGCCTTTGATCCTTTAGCCGCCCTTGACAGTTTCTAATCTTCATAGTAATCATCTTCAAGTATTTAAACCAACTAAAACCAAAAAAGAAATATATAATAACAAAATCAATATTATAACAGACCATTAAATATGTTGTCAAAGTATAAGATTATAAGCAAGTATGTCCAAAAATAATGGGCCAAAAACAAGAGTTTTTTTTTTTTTTTTTTTTTTTAAGTAGATATATAAAATATATAATTAGTTTGGGTTATAATTATGAACTTAGGAAGACAATATTTTGTGAAGTATGACATATAGAGATGGAGCAACAGCAACCTCCTCATGTAGTGCTTCATTCCATACCAGCACACGGCCATATTAGACCCTTATTATTCTTAGCACAACTTCTAAGCCAAGCTGGCTTTTGCATAACCTTCGTTTTTACCCATCACTTCCGCAAGAGCTTTGAAAACCTCACAGCTCTCTCCACTCAATTCCCAAATCTCCATTTCGAGTTCATCTCCGATGGCCTACCGGACGATCATCCTCGATCCCTTACCTTTGATTTCTTTTTCGATATTAAGACGAAAACTAAGCCACACTTGAAAGAGCTGATCCTCTTGCTGAATGCTAAGTTGCCTCCGGTAACTTGTATCATAAGCGACCAATATATCCTTTATCCAGTTGAAGTAGCAGAGGAGTTGGGGATCCCTTCGTTTACTTTTTCTTCACACAGTGCTTCTTGCACATTGACATATTTTATTGTCCCCAAGCTCATTGAAGATGGTCACCTTCCTTTTGCAGGTGAGTTTTTTAGTTTTATAGACAGTTTGGTCATTGTCATCTAAATTGTCTTTAATAAGAAGTTTGACCAAATAATATTCTTCTTCAGACGACGATATGAATCATGAAATTATTGGTGTGCCTGGAGTCGAAGGCATTCTACGACGCAGAAATCTACCCGCCTTCTGTGTGCTACCGGATGTACACCATCCTGCATTTCAGTTCCTTCTCAATGAGTTCACCGGCATGACTCGGTATTCTTCAGGTCTTATAATCAACACCTTCGATGAGCTTGAAGATCAATGCCTACCTCAGCTTGCCACCCACTTTGGCAAAGTTTACTCAGTTGGACCTCTTCATGCAATCTTGAACTCTAAAATTGAAAAATATGGCTCCCAATTGATGGGATCTCATATCTCTTCATGGAAAGCAGATCAAAATTGCCTTGCATGGTTGGATTCACAGCCTTTGAAATCGGTTCTTTATGTTAGCTTTGGGAGTCTGATAAATGTATCAGTTTCACAGTTATTGGAGTTTTGGCATGGGCTTGTCAACAGTGGACATCCTTTCTTGTGGGTTATACGGCCAGATGTTATATTATCAGGTTAGGAAATATCGAAAACTACTGCTATCTTTTATTTTATTTTATTTTTTTGGGTAAATGAAAGCTACCACTATCTACTACTATATATTTCTGTTTACTTAATATATAGTTAGGCCTACTTTCTAAAACTTTTAAGGAGTATCTTGTAAAACTCTGTTTTCTTTGTGCAAATTAATATACTGGATTTGGGAAAAGTTTTGCTTACAATTTAGAAGATAAATATAGATGCATATGTTTAACCAAGTTTTGAGAAAAATGGTACTTTCACATTGTTTATATCAGAGCTTGATTATCAACAAGGTCTTGTTTTTAGATTGTATAAATGCCTTGATAGAAATAATTGTGGTTTAACAGAAGCAGAGCATGGGATTCCTGAAGAACTTAAAATCGGTGCTAAAGAAAAGGGTTACATTGTGGACTGGGCTCCACAAGAAGAGGTATTGTCCCACCAAGCTGTAGGTGGGTTTTTCACACACTGCGGTTGGAACTCCATCTCAGAGAGCATCATGGCCAGAATTCCCATGATGTGTTGGCCACTAATGTATGACCAATTGATTAACTCTGACCTTATAACCAAAGTGTTGAGAATTGGAGTTGAATTGGAAGCATGTGATAGGTCCACTATAGAGACAACAATAAAGACTTTGATGGAAACAAGAAGGGAGGAATTTCAAAATTCAGTGAATAGAATGGCAAAATCTGCTGAGGATGGTATTGGACAAGGCGGATCTTCAAATCTAAACATAGAAATTCTAGTCCAACATATTAAGAAAATGAAACAAAATTAAGAGCCAAAAAACATATTTGTTGATGTTGAAAGGATTATATGAAATGATATGCATTGGTATGCAATAACTACTGTATAGCTTTGTCGTGTGGTGAATTTTATATTTTATTCTTTTGTTTTGTAGCTTTGTTGTGCGGTGAATTTTATATTCTATAATGTCCCCATCTGTTGAAAGGAAAAAGAAGGGAAATATGAAGATTTAAAATTAAAAAAATATAGCCGTTTTTATTTTTTATTTTTTATTTTTTGTGAATCTATAAAAAATGTAGCCTTTGAGTATTCAAATCGTATAGAGCGTGTCTGGTAACCATAGACAGTGGAGTAGTATTATATATATATATATATATAATATTAATAAGTGTAAGTCTTTATTAATAAAATAATGTATTGAATAATGATACAGCACATATGTTACAACTCTTGAAAAAGAAGGGAAATACGAATCATGTCAACAAAAGCATTTCACATGGAAACGGCCCTGCTTCAATTACAGAAGTAAGAAGCTTCCATAGCTTAACTTTCCGTGGAGGGTTTACAAACGGGCGGATCATCATTGCAGGCTCTATCACTGATTACTTGAAGAAGGGAAAGTTCATTTGGGGGCCTAAGCAAAATGAAACCTTACCAGATTTTGATAAAAGTGTTTGAGCTAGAAACTGACGCTTACAGTGGTCATAAGGCATTACAATTTATTCAGTCCTAGAATAGAATTAATCAAATGTATGCCAGGTGGATCAAATCTATAGAAAAGTTTCCCTATGTATTCAAACACAAATCTGTCACAATGAACAAGGTTGCTGATGCAGTAAGCACGAAAGTGGCTCTATACTCAAGTAATCAGTTTGACTCTATCAAGGACCTATACTCAGAAGATGCAGATTTTGGTCAAGTTTGGCCACAAATGCAGCATACATGAGCTAGTTGGGGAATTTCACATATACAATGGCTTTCTTTTCAAAGGACTGCAACTTTACATTCCTAATAGTTCACTGAGAACTCAAATCGTTCATGAGCTACATTTTGGTAGACTGGCTGCTCACATAGTAAGATACAAGACAATTACTCTAATGGAGGATAGGTTCTATTGGCCTCATCTCAAGAGATATGCCATTAAATTCGTGAGAAGATGTGTAGTGTGTCGAAGTGCTAAAGGTCACACACAAAACACTGGTCTGTACAACCCTTTCCCAGTACCAAAGTCCATTTGGGGAGGGTCTATTCGATGGATTTCATACTTGGTTTGCCTATGGCACTGAAGAGATTTGACTCGACTCTATACATTCTATTAATACAACCTATGTGGCCAACCTTTTCTTTCAGAGAGATAGTGAAGCTCAATGGCATTATAAGAACTATCACGTCAGATCGAGATGTCAAGTTTATAAGCCATTTTGGGAGGCTTTTATGGAAGAAATTTGACATTGTGTTGCAGTTTAGCAATGCCTATCACTCATCAAACCGATGGACAAACTAAGGTTGTCAAATGGAATCTTAGGGAATATGCTTCAGAGCTAGCACAGCTGAAGTTGCCTACTACAACAGAGCATGACAAATAGGTCTACCGGTTTTGTATCCTTTTGCTATAGTCTATGCCAAAGTACCTAATCGCACAACAGATTTAGCTGCTATATTCCTAGTATAAGGACATTCATAATCAGAAGTGTCATAGAAGCTCAATGAATCCAATCAGAAGTGCAAAATGATGAAAGCTTGAGGCAGCAGCTCCTGTCGTGTTGAGGCCTGTAGCCTCGTCGTTTCAATCCTTTTGCGAGTTTTGTCTACAGTTGGAGTTACGGTGGAGCTTCATTTAAATTTGATTGGTTTATTTGAACGTTGTCGTTTTAGTTTTTAGTTAAGGGTTGACTCCTGTGACGTGGCAGCGGTTTTCTTAATAAAATTGTGCCTTTTATGACACCGAAAGCTTCTCGTTTGCCGCGTAGACTTGTCAGTTTGTTATTGATTCGACGTCGTTTCTGGTCTCTATCACTTTGTTTGTTTTTTTTTTTTTTTTTTTGTAAATGCTTTATTGGTTTGTGTCTATATATGCATAATGATAAACAGTTGTATCAGCTGTATCACGTTGGTTTAAATGTATACAAACGCCACGTAATAATACATATTCAGCCATTTGCTATACTCTGTTTCTTTAACTGAATGTGACTTTTAATTTCCTAGTCTTTGATGCCGCTCATTAATTAATTTGCTGAGGTGTTTTTTCTGATATTAAAATCGCCACCATCATATATATATATATATATATATATATATTATAATTCTCTCTTCAAGGTTCTAAGCGAAACATTAGTTACAGGGAGAAAACTATTAGATATCAATCATCAATATTAAACTAGCTACTTCATCCGGTAAGCAAAAAAAGCATAAAAGAAATAAAAATTTACTTGCTATTAGTTTAAGCTTTGTCCTAAATTTTGACGTCCAAAGTTAAGGAAATCTACTACATAAATCTACCACATGTGCTACGGTTCAAGATTGACAGATCTCATGCAACTCTAGCGGGGAAAAAAACAAAATGAAACTGACCAAAAATTAATGAATGATTTCTTTTTTTTTTTTTTTTTTTTTTGTTTTACTTTTGCCCTTATTTAGTTGAATGATTAATTAATAGCCTTTGATCCCTTAGCTGTCCTTGGCGGTTTCTCCACTCATCTTCTTCAAGTATTTTAAACTAACTACTTAATAACACCCAAAAAATATAAATATAAATAAAATATTATTAACAGGCTATTCAATATGTTGTCAATGCATTACATTATAAACAAGTACGTCCAAAAAGAATGGGTTCCAACTTAACAAGGGAGTTTTTATTTTATTTTACTTTTATAGGCATATAAAATAGAGGTTTAGTTTGGGCTATAACATGAACTTGGGAAGACAATATAACTTTGTGAAGTTTGACATATGGAGAAGATGGAGCAACCTCCCCACGTAGTGTTCCATACCATACCAGCACAAGGCCACATTAAGCCCTTGCTATGCTTAGCACAACTTCTAAGCGAAGCTGGCCTTTACATAACCTTTGTGTTTAGCCACCACTTTCGCAAGTGCTTTGAAAACCTTCCGGATCTCTCCAATCAATCCCCAAATCTCCACTTTGAGTTCATCTCCGATGGCCTACCGGACGATCACCCTCGATCCATTACCTTTGATTTTTTTTACGATATAAAGACGAAAACTAAGCCACACTTGAAAGATCTGATCCTCTCCCTCAATACTCGGTCCCCTCCGGTCAGTTGTATCATAAACGACCAATATATAAACTATCCTCTTGAAGTAGCAGAGGAGTTGGGGATCCCTTCATTTACTTTTTGTGCACATAGTGCTTCTTTTGCATTGACATATTTTATTATTCCCAAGCTTATTGAAGATGGTCACCTTCCTTTCGCAGGTAAGTTTTATTGTATATTTCATCTTAACCTCCTTAGATTTGCACTCACTATAATCTAATTGACAACATCTTAAAAATTACAAATAACATCTTTTAGAAAGCATAAATGAAATAGAAGATGAGGAAAATAATGAGTTTTTGAGATTTGAAAAGAAGATTGATGATATTTTTTAAACTATAATATAATTAAATTGTATTTAAATCAAATTTTTAAAAAATGGATGAATTTTATTTTTTATTTTTTTTGTACTTTTTTGTGTTTAACAATTTAGTTGTTTCAGATGACGACATGAATCATGAAATTAATGGGGTGCCTGGACTCGAAGGCATTCTACGACGCAAAAATCTACCAATCTTTTGTGCGCTACCGGATATTAACAGCCCTGATTTTCAGTACTTTCTCAACGGGACCACTGGCATGATTCCATACTCTTCGGGTCTTATAATCAACACCTTTGATGAACTTGAAGATCAAAGCCTTCCTCAACTTGCTAAACACTTTCGAAAAGTTTATGCAGTGGGACCTCTCCATGCATTCTTAAACTCCAAAATTGGAAAATATGGATCCCAGTTGATCGGGTCTCATATCTCTTTATGGAAAGCAGACCAAAATTGCATTACATGGTTGGATTCACAACCCTTGAGATCAGTTCTTTATGTTAGCTTTGGGAGTTTGATCAACATATCGGCTTCCCAGTTATTGGAGTTTTGGCATGGGCTTGTTAACAGTGGCCATCCTTTCTTGTGGGTCATACGGCCAGATGTGATATTTTCAGGTTAGGAATATGCTCAAACTACTACCATCTATTACTAGGGCATATTTAGTTAGGCCTAGCTACTTTCTAAAAACTTTAAAAGTGTGTATATATATATATATATAGTAAATCTTCTCTATCATCGTATTATTGAACCAAACTATTTTTATAACTAAGAGGAGATTATAACATAGTGAAATTGTAACAAAAAGGTTTTCATTCTGAGTTAGTTATTATATACTAATAAGTTTATAGATGGTGTAACAACTTTAAAACATAAATCATTGTTCTAAATAATTTTACATAATTTTTATTTTATTTTATTGAACCTTGAATGTAAAGGTAATATATATTTTTTACAATATATAGATAACTATTATTATGTAGAGACAAACTTTTTTTTAACACGGTCTTTAAAAAAAATCATAATTTATTACAATATAAGTTTATTTTCATTTATAATTGACTTAAATTAAAATCAAAATTTTTTATAACTAAATAGAAGTTATTCAAATATAGGATATTATTATAAAAATATTTTACTGTAATATTTTATATATTACAAATTAAAACATTGATTTTCACAAAAAAGAAAAAATAATAATAAAACATTGATCTAAACCATGCGTCTTCAACAAGTCAGACACACAATTTACTCCTATATGATAAAGTTTTGTAACGTATATAAAATACAGATATTATTCTTACTCTTGTGAGAATTTAATTAGAATCAGATATGTATTATCAAAATTCCAATTAATATTATAAAGTTCTAATTTCACGTTTTTTAATAAAATAAATAAATAATAACTAAAAATTTCAACCAAAGGTTAGTTTTATTTAAAAGAAAATTATGGTACTTTGACATGTCACATGGTCTATATAAGGGTTTGATTATCTGTAATGATGATTCTGTTTCTTTGTATTGTATCAATGCGTTGATAGAAATATTGGTGGTTTAATTAACAGAAGGCGAGCAAGCTGTGATTCCTGAAGAACTTAAAATTGGTGCAAAAGAAAAGGGTTACATTGTGGATTGGGCTCCACAAGAAGAAGTATTGTTCCACCAAGCCGTAGGTGCGTTTTTCACACACTGTGGTTGGAACTCAATCTCAGAGAGCATCATGGCCAGAATTCCCTTGATATGTTGGCCACAATTGTATGACCAATTGATTAGTTCTGACCTTGTTAGCAAAGTATTGAGAATTGGGGTTGAATTGAAGGCATGTGATAGGTCCACTATAGAGACTACAATAAAGACTTTGATGGAAACTAAAAAGCAGGAATTTCAAAATTCAGTGAATAGAGTGGCAAATTCTGCTCAGGATGGTATCGGACAAGGTGGATCTTCAAATCAAAACATAGAAATTCTAATCCAACATATCAAGAATATGAAACTAAATTAAGAGCCAAAAATTTACCCCAAAAAAAAAAAAAAATTAAAAGCCACTAAAAGATATATCTGCATTTATTTCTGAAAAAAATATATATATGTGTGCGTGTTGAAAGGATATATATAAAACACTATGATTGGTTTGCATTTATTATCCATACATATATATAAAGAGAATTGGTGCTTTTGTTTTCTAGCTTTGTATTGTTTTGTTTTGTTCTTTTTGGACAATGTTTTATAGCTTTGTCGTGCCGTGAATTTTATATTTTATACATACATAGTTACGGCTTTGTCCTCATCTGGAACACTGTTTGAAGGGAAGAAAAAGAAGGGAACTATGAAGATTTAAAATTCAAACAATGTAACCATTTTTATTTCTTTAGTTTTAATGAATCTAAATGTAGCTTTGAGTATACAAATCGTATTAGAGGGTGTCTGGTGACAGTCGACAGTGGAATATATATTTTTTTAATACATATATCTAACTAATGTAAGTTCTTATTACAAAAAAAAAAAAAAATCTTGAATAATGATATAGCACATAATATGCTACAACTATTGAACCGACAAAAAGGTAGTTTTCTCGCACTAATACACAAGTTAGTTGACCTTCAGATTTATGCATCAATATTGTTTTAAATGAAAATGATATTATAATATGAGGTTTAGTTAGTTGATATGTTAGACGAATTTATTTCATATAAAGGTGACTTTCAAGGAAATTAATTTTACAATGGTTTTGTATAGCTTTCCTAATTTATCAAATAATATATATATATATATATTGCAGTCAAATTAAAATGTCATATACCTTTTTATGATTTCTAAAAGTTCCAATACAAATTTATCAAGAAATTTATAAGCCCGTCAATATAAGAATATAAAAGTTAATAATTGCATTGCACCTTTAAATTTAACACAATAAATAATTCAAAAGCTTATACATACTAGTTACCATCTTCATATTTGACCGTTCAGAAGATAAAAGAGGTCAATTTTTATTTATTTATTTGGCTGAGTTAGAAACCTATGGGTAGGATTCATTGATCTAAAAACTATATGGGTCAGTATATTTTTAATCTATGTTGACAACTTTGTGGGAGTCCAAATCTACCTCTAACCTATCTTTACAATGATTTCCTTCCATTTGCTCCACCTCTCAGGGATCATGCAAGAAATGACCTTTCCAAACATATTTAATTATCAAAATTTTAAGACATGGTCACTCTAGCTAACTACCAAAACTTGATACACACACACACACACACACACACACACACATATATATATATATATATATATTGGTGATACCAAAACTTGATGGTTAAGTGGGAGAAATAGCTACTCTAAAAAACCAATTAAAAATTTTGTACTCTCTCTCTCTCCCGCCCACTATATCTTTTATAAATTGAAACAGGCATATACATATCCATATCGCCATTCAGTGATAATTTGGATTATTCCTCGGTTGGTAAATAGAATGGCATTCTCAAAGGCACAAACATCCATCCATTTTGACCTTGTTTCTCTCCTACTACTACTACTGCCCATCTTCTATTTTGAAGCCTCCGCACCTCAGCTATCTGAGCCTACTCATCAAAATCTTAAACATTCCTACTTAATATTGCTTATATTACACACACACACAATAGTTATCTGATTAAATTTCACAGACCAACTTTTAGTTTGAATAATGAAGTTCTACCTAAAAAATAAATAAATAAATAAATTATTTGGTAGCTAGTTGCACGTATTGCTCCTATCATTTGACAAATATAGATTTAGTTCCATGGCATTATTTTCATCTGAAAGTGGATATTACAAAAAATTGTTCCATTCTGAAATAATTCATCATATATATTAATAAATTAATATATGTCTCTTTGAATTGTGTTCTAATGCACCTTTTTATTATTATTATTATTATTTTGGGGATTGTTTAAGATAAATACATGGAACATATTTAATATATATTTTGTTCTGTAGTGATGAAGGTTCAACTGGGAGAATGCGGATCAATATCGAGCATGATGGGCTAGGTAGTTCTTTATAAAAACTGAAAAACCCTGAGTTGCCGCACTCTATCCCAGGAATCCTAAACATTTTTATAGTGTCAAAAAGTGTCAGCCCAGACCTCAAATGAATGATGTTCGGGTTGGAGGGATTACAGGAGATGCTAAAACTCATACTGGTATTCACAATTAGATGCATCCCTTTGCAATATTCCACTATATATGTATATATATATATATATATATATAAAATATTATTATATATTTCCATGTATACATATATATAGTGGAGCCTTCTTTGAGCATCAATGTGAAATAAACAGAAAGCTTGCATCTCCACTATTATCATATGTACCAGTTGAGTTGTTCATCTCCAAGATTATCATATGTACCAGTTGAGTTGTTCATATACTTTCATCTATATATCTAAGTATGTAGATTGATATTAAGATCAGAAACCAATATACATAAATTGAATTACGAAAGTTTACAAACTTTTACGTACCATCAGCAAAGCATTTCACATCCTTTCCTACAGCGATTTAACTAAAAAGAAACAGAAAAACAGAAATAATAACCCGGCTGGGATCTATTATAGCAATGTGTATTGCATACTAAAACTGCAAACTATATCTAACCTCTATTGTCTTCGCCTTCTATGAGGCTTGGATCCACTCCCTACGAACAGAATGTAACAAACGAAAACAATTAGCAGAAGGTTATTCAGTTCAAGCATCAAATTTGATAAGAAGAAGATAAAAAATACCCAATTTCAATATTATAAGTCTATAAAAAAGAAAACCACATTAAAATTAAGCATAAATTGAGAATGGCTTTCGAAAGCCAATTGTTAAGCAATGAAATATTAGCTTCAGTGTAATATAAAAAGTTTATTATTTGGCTTCTAGAAATTAGTAAAAATGTTGGAACAATTTTCAATTTCAATCACATGGAAAAACAAATAGGATACCCTTCAATTAACAGTTTATGTGGGGACAAACCTCTAGGTCGTTCGGCTTCCTGTATTCCAATAAGTTTATGATCCTGAATACCAACCAGAATATGGAAGTCAATATGCCTTATCCTAATCAGCTAACCCCTTTCCCGCATCCAACAAAATAAAAAGAAAAGTAAAAGAGAAAGAAGTTAACAATAATAAAAGAATTATATCATACATGAAATTCTTCTTAGCTAGTAAGACTGGAATTTGCATCAAGGAATACTAAATGCAGAATGACATAATCATAGGAACTCCATTTAGATGGGTAAAGAATGGAATAATTATATAAATCACCCATATATTTTTCCCTTGGTCTTTATTTAGGTTTTGAAACATAAGCCTTTTTCAAGCACCTTTTTTTCAAGCAATGTCACCTCTAAGGGTATGAACTATGACAGAATGTCAATTTGGTTTCTAAATTAATTTTTTTTTTTTTCTGACTAAATATATCACTTCATATTCAGTTTCTAAATTAAAGTTTATTATTATTATTATTATCATTATCATTTTGTAGAGTTTGACTAAATAGATCACTTTGTATTCACATATATAGTCTATATTGACAATACATGTTTGAATTATATTATTTGTTTCAAAATATTTAAGCAATCATAAGAAATGAGGGGAAAAAAAAAAAAAAAAAAAACACAGACCGCATCGTAAATTGGCATCTGATTGCGCCAGAATTCCAACGTAGGTAGCAGCAGTCTCCCTGCAATAAATGCAAATTAATCAAACAGATAAGCATAAAGTTTTGTTTCTAAGAAACTCTTAGGAAAAGAATAACAATGTCAACTAAAGTAATTCCCGAGAGATTTATTATACAACACAGTACATACATCACAAATTCTAAGCACAATTCATTTGAAAAATTCATGCATCAAGAAGTACCTCCATTTAGTTAACAAATAGAGCTACTTTTGGATAGTCTGAGCATGTCTTACATGCAAGAGAGAGAGAGAGAGAGAGAGAGAGAGGGGGGGGGGGGGGGGGGGGGGGCGGCGCCAGCGGAGAGGGAGAAGTAAATCAGGCAGTAAAATTACCTGATCTGGATCGTTTAAAGCTTGAGGATTCTGGAGACACTACTGATATATTCACTTGTGCTTCTAGTTTACGTGGAGTAACCTAACAGATGTATAGAAGAAAACAGAAATAGGGATTTAATAATATATTATGAACAACAACGAAACATTAAAGAAATGTGGATCAAGCTTCATCACTTTACAATGGAAGACATTTCATAATCACTAGATTATGTAAAGTGGGATAGTCATTAAAAATCTAAAACTAGATATTAACAGACCGAAAAATTATCACCCTGAAAATATAACCAGTCACATAGTATAAAATAGATTGCTATTACTATAAACAGGAACAGCTTACATGGGTATCAAAGCTTAGTTTCCTCTTAGGTTTCTTTCTTGATGAACTTCTGTCTTTAGAATAAGTTTCTCCTTCCCCAGCTGCTATGTTCGAGTCTTTAATATGACTTTTCTTACCTTCTGATTGACTTGTAAGCACATTCTGCACACTACCTTGAGTCTTCCTGTTCCTAAACTTATGTTCCCTTTTAACATAGGAAGTCTGGTGCAACCCATCTTTTACACAACCATCATTTAGTTCATCATTATGCAATCTATTACTTCTCCTAACACTGGTTGTTGTAATATTCACTTGGTCGATTCTGCCATCAGCATTGGAAACTTTCAAGGCACCAATTTCAATATTCGCAGACACCTTGTGAAAGAGGTCTTCTGAAACTTCAGCTTCTTTTCTATCTCCATAAATGGTATGCTCACATTTATTCGGTGATTCTGACTTTGAAAAATGTGCTGAAGTTGGAGTTGAATTTTTTAGGCCTGCAACTTGCACAAGGCGATTGAAAAATTAAAAAAAGATTCCTTGTAAATAACTAAAAATGATTATCAGGACTGAACAAATGAATTGCATGTTTTAGCATTTGCTTATTGAACCCATGACATCATGTTGTGTGTTTTACTTCCTCGTGTGCGTGTGCAGATAACTTTTCCCAGAATAGGAAGACAGCAAAAATAGTACCAGAGAAAGAATCTTGCTCCAAGAACTTTGCAGCATATTGTTCCCAGTAGGATGGAAAACCAAATACAAAATGACTGAAAACCTGTTTTAAGGTAAACACAGAGTATAAACACTCCTTTTTGAACATTAGAAATAAAAATAGAAAGTGTAGCAAGTTTTTAATATATTCTTAGAGCTAGGTTATGTTAATAAGTCTACTCCTGTAATTTTGCTCTTAAACACCCCTCTAACATATTTGCTGTTATCTTTCTTCTAACTTTCTTATTCACTACTCTCCTATTCTACAACAAAAAGGAACGTCTAATTTATGACTGGCCTAAATGTATCAGCATAGCAACAATAACTGTCATACAATGAAATTATGCTTTATAGGATGAAAAGGCAAAGTTACAGCAAATGCCTGTCAGAATAAAATCAAATGTATTTGGAATAGATGCATTGGATGTTCATTGTTCATCCTACTGGAGCTTAAGTAACCGCTACAACTTTATTTCTTGAAGGATTAAACAGAAAAACTGTCCCAAAATGATAATGGTTTAAGTCTTGCCTCCTAGTTTATATCAGTCTCCAAAACCATTTTATGCACGTATATCCAACTTATAACTCAATTAAAAGGTATTAACTATTCAATTAATTCATTTCCATGAACGATAAATCTACATGTAATTTTACATGCCTCAGAAGGAAACCCATTGTCGGTAGTCCTCTGCTTGTTTATGAACCCTTTTATGATAACACAGATGCCATCAACAGTCTCAACGGTGAAAGTATCATATCTTTTGGCAATGGGCGCGGAAGAAAACACACGCACAGCTCGTTGCCTAGATAATAGAAAATAAAGACAGATAAATAGCTTTTTCGTTAAAAATAAATAAAACAAAATCACATAAAATAAATTTAAAAGGAAAAATCAATTCAGAGGAAGAGATAGATACTACTCCCTAGATGTAAAGCCGGCAATGGCTAATCGCTTCTTTTGAAAGTCATCTTCCGCTTTAATCAACCACCACTCTTGTAGACATACCTTCCAAGAAAATCCATAATTAGAATAAGAAAAGAGAATGAAATTGAAATTTAAAAGGAAAAGTGGGGGGCTTTTGTGGAAAGAAAGAGAAAAACATTACCGTTGTCTGAAATCTAGATGATAATCCATCGTCTTCGTTGTCAGTTTTGTCAGTGGTTTGGTTTGAACCAGGATTGGACGCCATGAACGACCCAGAGAACTGATTAAAAAAATTTTAAAAAACAATCTTTATAATCTCATTATGTCTTATAGCACTACTTATTTCTCTGTAGCACTACTTATTTCTCTATCTTTAACTAATTTGCATTTGGGAGCATGAAAATTCAATTCGAAATGAAGAAAGAGGGGGAAAGAAAAAGAATCACATTGCAATTTTGGAAACTTACAAGTGCTACAGTGACCCTTGAATCTACCAAAGCTCGAATATTTGTGAATACCCAGAAGCTTTTGAAGAGCCAAAGATGGAATTTTTGATGCCGGAGATTTCTTCTGGGCTGTGCTGCTAGGAGTTTCAAGGAGAATTCCGGCGACGGAAAGAGGCTGAGCCGATATGTACGAAGAAGGAGACTGAACCCTTCAAAAGGAAGCAGATTTAGAGTGAAGAGAAGGCAGTTACCGGCGGCTAGTTAGACGGAGCATCAGGTGCCACCAAATGGAGAACGGCGGGAAAACGAAGAGGATAGTGTGAAGACTCAGGAGAGAGAGCGGGATCGAGGGTATAAAATTGGGTGAATTAATTTTTTTTTTTAATAAATGTTTTTTTTTTTTTGAAATGTTTTTTTTTTTTTTTTAATAACTGTGAGGAGTGAATTTTTATCCTTTGCTGGAAAAAAAATATTATATTTATATTAGGCACTTTATTTTGCCAATAATATTAGACACTAAATTGAAAAAACAGAAAGCAAATTTGAAAGATAATATCACTAAGTCTAAATAGGATTGTTAAAAAACACGAAACAAACCCTTTCTAAAAATGTGAAACTAAAAGGCCTATTTTGAAAAATTAGAAAAATAATTTCATTAAAAAATTAAGTCAAATTTGAGTTTTCTGTTGATAATGGATTAGTTGGTGAGTTAAGTGGAAATTTAACCTATGAATTTGGGTTTATTTATCTTTATATGATATTTTAACAAGTAGTATTTGAATGAATTAAATTCCACGCCAATTTAACATGATACAAGCATAATTTAATATATTATCAAGTTTATGTTTAAATGTAAAATTTGTAACATTTACAGACTATATATATATAAGATGGTATTAGACAGTGCAATTTTTTGGTAAATAAAGGTAAAGTGCAATTTGGTGTTTGAAAAACATGCCAACTTGCTCTCTAGTACATTATTATTACACAGAATAATCTTTTATTTTTGTTTTTTTTCTTACAGTATACCCAAGCAAAATATATCAATCTTATTCCCTCAAAAACATTTTGTTGCAACTTATAAGCGACTTCAATAATAATTCAAAAAAAAAAAAAAAAAAGAAAAACTTATAAGACAACAAGTGATAATAGTATCTAATATTTTGATTTTAAAAAGATGATAGGATAATAAAAAGAAGAAAAAGGTAAAAAAGTGGATAAACGTGATTGAAAACAACACAGAGAGAGCCGTGGCGTGCGCATTCTGTATGGAAAAAGCATATTCGGATATAATAAATAATAATTTCTAATCAAATTAGACGTTGTTCACGGTTCACCCACTCACATGGAGCCACGTGTTAGGTGCGAATAAAAAAAGCATAAAAAAAAAGAAAAAAAAAAAAAAAAAGCATCAACATGCTGATCCGAAAATTGCCCACATTGCTTTTTGTATGATACTTTTATTTTGGCATATAAGCGGCGAAGCGACGAAATCGGTCTCTCCCTCTCTCTTCTTCTCCTTTCAGAGGATTTTCTGAAAAGACGCTCCAAACAAATCCCATTCTCTCTCCTGGTTCTTCCTTTTGCAATCTTCCCAGGTATTTTCCATCAATTTTTGATATATATCTTTTTTTAAAGTTTTGATTTTTAGAATTGAAACTGGAGCAAACTATTGTTTGCTTTCCGAGAAACATTTGTTTTGGCCGATCTAGTCGTTGCGTTTGCTTTTTTTCTTTGGGTCGATTTTTGGTACATTATTTTTATGGAATTTAAGCGTATTTTAGTTTTTATTGTCGTGCTTTTGCGAACATTGATGTGAATATTCAAATGAACAAGTTCGGAATTTTGTTACGGAATTTTGGATCTCCATGGTTATAATTTGGTTTAGTGTGTCAGTACTTGAATTGTTTTGGTTTCTTTTGAACGGTTGGCACTGTGTGTGTATTGGTTTGTTAGATTTTGGTGTTGAGCTCGCTCGCATCCTTTTTTTTCTGTTTGTTTTAAATTAAATAATTCTCTGTGTTACTTAAATAACTTTTTGTTAATTTTTTCCTCTTTCGTTCTTATAAATGTTGATAACTTTTTATTTTTATTTTTTTATGGGATGTTTGATAGCTAATGGTTTGTATTTAATTTAAAATATTATGAAGTTCTTTATATAATTCCTTGCCATGTTTAAGATCTTCCTGTATAATTGATTTTTGTCCACCTTTAAAGAGTCTCTTATTCATTATTAGAAGTTTACACAAATTTTGTTGTTGATTTTACATTTATTAACTTAAATTTAGTAACTAGATTAAGTTATGGTGTTTCTCTTTGAATTACAGACTTGACAGCCTTATCTTCATGAATTCAAGAACTATTGAAGCATCCGTAGTTTCCTGTAAATCGGGAAACAAGAACAACGACCTCTGCTTCCTTTGGATTTTGCTTTGCTTACTGCCAAAGTTCTTGGGGACTCCTTTTGCATACGTGAACTTCCTATTGATTCAGGCCATTGACAGGAGTCCTTCTGCAGTGTGGGTTTTGGGGGTTTCTGGAGAGGTTAATCCATAAAAGGGATTAACTTGGCCATCCTTTCTTCAATTTTTATCTTTTATACCTGGGACCATGGTGTCCTCTCAGCTTTCTGGTTTGACTGAGACCCAAACGTGTAAACCATTTCAGTCCCAACTGCTTTTTCCTCTGAGCCCAACAGATGCTGTAGTTTCAGATAATCTTGAGCTAGATTTCTCTGATGTATTTGGTCCTGTACCAGTTCAGGCCCCTGTAGAAGTGAATTTTGGTGATTCAGCACTTTCTGTCTCTGTTGAAGATGCAAATGAGCTCGTTTATGACGATCCTGTAGTAATTCACAACCGTTCACATTCTTTGGTTGGCCCCTCATCTTTTGTAAGCCAATCCTTGAAGCTCAGCAAGCTCACCATACAAGAGACAGATGATCCAGAGGAAATGGCAATCTGTGCTGAAATGGATACCATTGTAAAACTTGATGATGGTGCCTATGAGGAATCTCTTGAAGACATTGATGCAGTTTCCATGAAAATCCAATCTGTAGGCATTGAGGATTTTGAGGTTTTGAAGGTTGTTGGACAGGGTGCATTTGCAAAAGTATTTCAGGTGAGGAAAAAGGGGACGTCAGAAATTTATGCAATGAAGGTCATGCGGAAGGACAAGATAATGGAGAAGAATCATGCTGGATACATGAAAGCTGAGAGGGATATTTTAACTAAAATAGATCACCCCTTCATTGTCCAGCTTAGATACTCATTCCAGGTACTTTCTACTTTGACTCTGTATCTTTTGTTCTGAAAATTGGCAGTGTTACACTGAAGCTGCATTTTGTCTAACAATAGCAATGTATTTAAATCAGTATTTCCCAATTTGTTTACCATTCAATTTTATATTAAATTGTTGTTGTTGCTGTTTTATTTTATTTTTTATTTAATGATTGTTAGAAAACTAACTTATAGATTCATTGCTACGCAGACCAAATATAGACTCTATCTTGTGCTGGATTTTGTTAATGGGGGTCACCTTTTTTTTCAGCTCTACCACCATGGTCTTTTTAGGTATCTTGGGTTTTAACTCTCAGTGTATTTTGGTTATTCTAGAATGCTCAATACAAGGGAATTTAATTATGATTTTGTTCTTTCCTTCAGAGAGGATCTAGCACGTATATATGCAGCTGAGATTGTTTCAGCAGTTTCCCACCTTCATGCAAGTGGCATAATGCATAGAGACCTTAAACCTGAAAATATCTTATTGGATGCAGATGGCCACGTACTCTCTCTCTCTCTCTCTCTCTCTCTCTCTGTGTGTGCATATGTCTGGGGGTCCTTCTTGTTTTACTTATTTATTTTTCTGTGATAAAAAGGAGACAATTTAACTGTTATTGATTACTCTATTAAATAATTAGGCCATGTTGACTGATTTTGGTCTCGCGAAGCGATTTGAAGAGAATACGAGATCCAATTCCATGTGTGGAACTGTTGAATACATGTCACCTGAGATAGTTCTTGGAAAGGGCCATGATAAGGCTGCAGACTGGTGGAGTGTGGGAGTCCTATTGTTTGAGATGCTTACTGGAAAGGTTTGTGCTTTGTGCAGTCTGTATCCATGAGGTTGTATACAGTATAATAAAAATCAACGCTTTGTTATAAAGAATAAATAAGTTATAACACACGTAATATCATCACTCAAATTAGATAAACCAGCATTTTGAGGAGTGAATCATTATGGACATTATTTATGTTGGTTGTTTGCTTTTACAGCCTCCTTTTACTGGAAACCGGGAGAAAATTCAGCAGAAGATAGTAAAGGATAAGATAAAGTTGCCAGCATATTTGTCAAGTGAAGCACATTCTCTGCTGAAAGGGGTATTTATTCTTTTCCTATTTCATATGTATCTTATATTGACGGGCCTGTTATTGCTTGAGATTTGTGTGGGGTTTCCTGTTTCTTTCTCATATCTGTATATATGAATATATGTAAAATGGATTATAGCGTCGAAAGTACATAGTTGAAATCAGGGATCTTGCTGATGACCAAGAAAATGAATTAAAAAAAGTCAGGGATCTGCTTGAGGTCTCATGTTTCTGATAGCAAGAGATTGGCTCATTTAGATATGAGAGAACCATCTTTATTTTTCATTTATTATTTTTTTTTCTCCTTGAAGACAAGATGATCATGTTGTTATTTTTTATTTATTTATGGGTTCCAGATTCTTGTGTTTATCCATTACGTTGCATGTTCAATTATTAATTAACAAAGGTTAAATGTAATTCTTCTTTTTAAGTTATATGAATTCAAGAAGGTGTTTTTCGCTGCATTTGACGTTGGTCTTGTCGTCCATGCGGAAGTCATACATTCGCTAATTCGTCATCCCAAGTTTACTTGCCAACTAGGAACTAAGCAAATTTCTTTTGATTTTCAGCTTCTTCAAAAAGATGCAACTAAACGCCTAGGCTCTGGAAAAATGGGAAGTGAGGAAATCAAGCGCCACAAATGGTTCAAGCCAATCAATTGGAAGAAATTGGAGGCTCGGCAAATCCAACCAAGTTTCCGTCCTGAAGTCGCCGGGAAACAGTGTGTTGCTAACTTTGAGAAGCACTGGACTGACATGCCTGTGGTTGATTCTCCTGTTGCTAGCCCAAATGCTTTTGGAAACAACCCCTTCACCGGATTTTCTTATGTGAGGCCTCCAGCCTCTTTTCTTCAGATGGATGGCTCCATCTCCTAGAATATTTTATTTATAGTTATTTTTCTTGCTTTGCTTTGAACGCAGTGATAGTGTATGGAGGAGGCTCTTGAAGCTTCGACACTCATAAGGGATTTTTATTAATAATATATATCATAATATATTTCTATGAAAAGGATGAAGAATGTAACGTTTAAGGTAATCAACTTTATCTATAGTTTACAGGAGAAAGGTCTTATAGAAAATACCAAAAGAAACTAAAATAATATTAAATTGGAAAACTTAATAGTAAGATTAGATTTTTGCGTAAATTATACCCAAAAAAAAAAATTATTATTTTAAATAAATTTATTTTTTTAAAAGACAATTTTACTTCCCGACTCTATTTTATTTGATGCATGTCCCCATTTTTTTTTTTTAATTTTTAGGGATTCTTTTGTACTTTTTTCTACATTAAAGTGTTAAAAAAAAAAAAAAAGGGGAAAAAACAGAGGATGGAAAATTGAGTCGTGGATAAGTAGGAGAAAAAACACGCGGAAAAAGGCCAGCCTCTGCTGAGGCCTTAACTTGGTCTGCTCAGAGACTCAAAATTCATCAAAACATTAAACATGAGATAAGTAGTAGAGCGATGGCTTATCTTCCATCTCCAAGTGCATTCACTATTAAACATAATCCAAGATTCATATGCACTCGTCCTTTGAGACCCAATTCTCTTCACAATCTCTGTTTCTTCACAAACCGTCTCAAGAATCACCCAGCAAAGTGCCATGCATTCTTTGGAAACATTCCTGATGCTTTGGAGGAAACTATTCCCTTGGACCAGTTCCCACTTTTACGATCTGGGTATATGCAATTTCAAAACTTCACTGAGGATTTATCAGAGGCTCAGAAATGGGGATTTCTGGTTTTTGCTGGTTTTACATGGATATACCTGACAGCTAGGCCTGGTGTTCTTATCGGTGCCATTGATGCATACCTTCTTGCTCCTCTTCAACTGGGTTTCAACAGTCTAACTGGAAAGACAAGCTTGAAGAGAAGTGATTTTGTAGTGGGTAATAAATTGGGTGAAGGATCTTTCGGTGTTGTTTATTCTGGTGCCATTGTTCCAAAGAATCTGATTGTTGAAGATAAGGTGCAGAAGGGACGAAGAGGCAAATCAATGGAGTTAGACAAAAAGTTGAAGGATAAGGTCATTCTTAAAAAGGTAACCTTTAACTTAAATTATTGATCTTTTCACTTGACGTGTATCTTGAATTTGTTTCCTAATTTGTTGCCATTTTTATTGAAATAATATATATATATATATATATTTTTTTTGGTTTCCATTTGTGAAACCATTTGATATTGTGATGAAGTTATAGGTTTCTAATTGAATTTAATATATGCATTTGAATTTCAATTTCTACCTTTTACTGCTTTAAAACAAATATTTCCATTTATATTGAAATTGAAACTACAAATTACGTAACTGGATTCTGAATGATTACCTATTCTTTCTTTTTTTATTTTTATTTTTTGGCGAAAATGTGCTTTTTGACAATGGAAACTGAGTTTTCTACTTGTTGAAATTCTTTTCAGTTCTATAAAGTAACGGAGTATTGCCCCCTTTCTTCTCTCTCTCTCTCTCTCTCTCTCTCTCTAGTATTCCTCTTTTCTGATTATGTTTCTCTCCTGCTATATGAATAAACAAAATGATGGTGCTTTTTATTCATGAGAATATGCAGGTGAAGGTTGGAATTCAAGGGGCTGAGGAATGTGCTGATTTTGAGGAGTGGTTTAATTATAGGCTATCAAGAGCAGCTCCTGAAACATGTGCTGAGTTCCTTGGGAGTTTTATTGCTGACAAAACCAGTTCACAGTTTACAAAGGGTGGAAAATGGCTTGTCTGGAAGTATGAGGTAAAAACTACTTGGAAATCAAAAGCGTTTGAATGTGCAGAGAATATGAGTAGTGAAGTGTGTGGCCTCTGTATTCCCTGTTTCATTTTTTTTTTTTTTTTTTTCCCTTTGTTGTTTAGTTTGATGTTTTGGAATCTCTTTGTTAGAAATACTACTTCATAGCTTCATACAGATTTCTGTAAAATGATTTGTACACTGAGTTTGCAAAGTCGTTTACGTGCCAGGGAGATCAAAGTCTTGCAGATTACATGAAAGATCGAAACTTCCCATTCAACTTGGAGTCTGTCATGTTTGGACAAGTATTACAAGGAGTAGATACTGTAAAACGGAATGCATTGATCATCAAACAAGTAATGCGTCAAATTATTACTTCGCTAAAGAAAATCCATGACACAGGAATTGTTCATCGTGATGTAAAACCAGCCAACTTAGTGGTTACAAAACGTGGACAGATTAAGCTTATTGATTTTGGTGCAGCCACAGACCTGAGGATAGGCAAGAACTATGTGCCAAACCGTGGCTTGCTTGATCCTGACTATTGCCCCCCTGAATTATATGTTATGCCAGAGGAAACACCAAGTCCTCCTCCAGAGCCAATTGCTGCCTTACTTTCTCCTATACTTTGGCAGGTATTGCAGTCTTCACCAACTGATATGATAATTATTATTTTTGTACTTAATTTTCCATTGGATTAGAAAACAAAATATATTTCTATTCAATTGGATCTTAGTTAGATTTTAACTATATGCCAATATGAGCTCTTTTTTATAATAATCAAGATCAAAAATCTGTTGTATAAGCCTCAATATCAGTTATCCTTTTTTCTTTTCTTTTTTTTTGTTGGTGCTAAGTGGAATTTTCTATTACTGTCACAGCTTAACAGTCCTGATCTGTTTGATATGTATTCTGCTGGAATTGTACTCTTACAAATGGCAGTTCCAACTTTAAGGTCTACAGCAGGTCTAAAGAATTTCAATTCAGAACTAAAAGCATTTAAATACGACTTAAATAAATGGAGGGAGTATACTCGGCGAATCCCTGATTTAACAATTCTTGACCTCGACTCGGGTAGGGGGTGGGATTTAGCAACAAAGCTAATCTCAGAAAGAGGTTTCCTTAGAAGAGGGCGTTTATCAGCTGATGCTGCTTTAAGACATCCTTATTTCTTGTTAGGTGGTGACCAGGCAGCTGCAGTTCTTTCAAAATTCAGCTTTAGCAGAGACTGATCGAGCTGAATGAGGATGCAAGTACATATATATTCCTTCTTTTTGTTTTCTCTTTTTGTAATTTTTTTTTTTTTCATTATTTTGATTTTCTGGTTCCCATATGTTGTTTTCAAAGGTGACATTTTTTGTTCATATTAATTGGTGAACCCTGGTGGATCCTTGAAAATGAAAATCCAAACTGATAAAATGAGTTTAAATAGTAATTCTTGAATTTTGGACGAAAGGTTTCCTTCTTAGGTTCTCATAAACCCATTTGTATACTTGTGCAAATGTTTTAGCTTAAATAGTAATTGTTCAATAATTCTTGAATTTTGGACGAAAGGTTTCCTTCTTAGGTTCTCATAAACCCATTTGTATACTTGTGCAAATTTTTGTTACTAAACAAATATTTTATGACACATGAATGGTTGCATTTGTTACTTGTTCTGTTATACTAGTTGAGTTTCTAGGAGTTTTCAGATGTCATTTTTTTGTTTTGTTTTTTTTTTTTTTTCTCCCCTTCTTTTTTTTTTTTAACCTTCCTTGTGATGGAAGCAGGTTGAGTTCATAAATATTGTGCTATAATGAGGTAAACCACTTTCTTTCTGATTTAGTAAGGGAAGTATGAGATTGCCATTTCTGATTGTTGCTGGTTTTCCATGAAAGGTGGCTGATGAATTTCACAACTATTTTCAATTCTATTTTTGGTTTCAATGCATGGCTGTTTTTGTTTTTTATTTTTTTTAAAAAAAAAAAAAAAAGAAAGAAAGAAAAGGAATGACATACATAACAAATTAAATTAATAGAAGAAAAAATTTAGCAAATTAAAATAAAATATATAGTTTAACTTAGAGTGTAAATTTTTGTTTCCCCTTCAGAAATGAATTAGTTTGTCTTTTTTCTAAAATCTGTCATATTGTGGCTGAAATATTCAGTTATTGCCAACAAAGTAGTGATCAAAGTGGTAGAAACGAGTCTTCGTAGTCTAACGAAGACCAGCGGAAGTCTTTAAACTGAAAGGTTTAAGTTATTGTCAACAAAGTAGTGATCAAAAGTGGAAAAAAAGAACTAGTCTTCGTAGACTAGAAGGGGGACTAGCGGGAGTGCTTTAAATGCAAATGCTTATACCGTAATGCATACGCTAGCTAGTCAACTGGTTCTATAAATATTTATTGGAAATAAATGGCAGATTCTGTATCTCATAGCAACAATGGCAATTCGGCTCCTTGTTCCGTGGCTTTTGTTGATCGTATCCATTTTACTCATCTTTTTTCTGCCATGTTGTTGTGTGTGGTCAATGTCTTAGAGACCAGCAATCTTTGCTGCTCCAACTCAAGGATACCCTCGTCCTCAACACAACCACCTCCAAAATTTTGGTGCAATGGAATCAAAGCTCCGCTTGCTGCACTTGGCCGGGTATAACCTGTGATAAGGGACGTGTTACTGGTCTTAAGCTGAGTGAAGAACCAATCTCCGGTGGGATCGAGAATTCTACTATCTTCAACCTTGTTTATCTAAAGAGCTTGGATTTGTCTCATAACTTCAACTTGTACTCTGAAATTCCATCAAGGATAGCCAACCTCACAAATTTGAGTTATTTGAATTTGTCAAGTTCTGGCTTTGTGGGGAGGATCCCAAGGGAGATATCAAAGCCTCAAAAGTTTGGTCACTCTTGACTTATCTTCCTCATGGGGCAAAATCTACTTGAGAGCTCAAAATTGAGCATGGTGATTCAGAACATCACAAAACTTGAAGAACCATATCTTGATGGAGTTAGCATATCGGCACCAGGGAATGTGTGGGGTCAGGCTTTATCATCTTCATTGCCTAATCTTCGAGTGTTGAGCTTGTCTAGGTGTCAACTTTCTGGCCTTGTTGATCATTCTCTTTCCAAGCTTCACTCTTTTTCAGTCATTCGATTGGATAGCAACAATTTGTCTGCTCCAGTTTCTGGATTCTTCGCAAATTTCTCAAATTTGACTTGCTTGTCTCTAAGTGATTGCAGCTTGTATGGAATGTTTCCCAAAGAGATCTTTCAGGTACCAACACTAATGACTCTTGACATATCATACAATGAATTAGTTCATGGTTCTTTGTCAGAGTTTCCCATAGATAGTCATCTTGAAACTCTGGTCTTAACCGACACAAAGTCTGGTAATCTTCGGCAGTTGACGTGATTATATCTTGGCGATTGTCATTTCTTTGGAACACTTCCAAATTCTATGATGAAGCTCACCCAACTTGTTTATCTAGACTTATCATCTAACAACTTCTCAGGTCCTATTCCCATGTCAATCTTCAAACTCAGAAAACTCGAATATCTCTCACTCTCTTTGAACAGGTTCAATGGCACGGTACAACTTGCTATGATTCAAGACCTTACCAATATTTATTACCTTTCCCACAACAATTTATCGGTCAACGCAAGTGGTACTATTACTAATTTCTCTTCTCCTCCCAAATTTCGTAGTTTACTACTTGCATCTTGCAAACTTGGAGTATTTCCTGATCTGAAAAAGGGCCAATCGGAGCTGTCTTCTTTGGACCTTTCGAATAACCAAATTTATGGGGAGATACCTAATTGGATTTGGAGTGAGTCTCTTTTCTTTCTGAATCTTTCACATAATCACCTGTTAGGATTGCAAGAACCTTATTCTCTTTACAATCTTGATACCTTTGATCTTAGTTTTAACCAACTCCATGGAAAAATTCCCATTCTACCACAACGTGCAAGCTACATAGATTTGTCAAACAATATTTTACACATCCATTCCATCGGATATTGGTTACAACCTCAATTCTAGTGCTTTTTATTTGTCCCTCACAAACATCCGCCTTATGGGAGTTATACCTGAATCGATATGCAATGCGAGTTACCTAGTAGTTCTTGATCTGTCCAACAACATGTTAAATGGCAGAATGCCACCGTGTATGCTTGTACTGGGTACTCTTTGGGTCAATCTTCGGAGGAACAATTTCAGCGGGTCAATTCCTGATGCATTTCCTGTCACTTGTAATTTGCAGACCTTGGATCTTAATGGAAACTTACTAACCGGTAGGATTCCAAAATCTTTGGCCAACTGCAGTTCTTTGGAGGTTTTAAACCTTGGGAACAGTCAAATGGTCGATACCTTCCCGTTGTTATAGCAAAATATATCCACCTTTCATGTCCTTATTTTGCGATCAAACAAATGTTATGGACACATTAAATGTCCAGAGAGCATTGGTGATTGGCCAGTGATCCAAATTGTGAGCGTAGCTTCTAACAACTTTAGTGGTGAACTACCAGGAAAATGCTTAACAAAATGGCATGAAATGATGGATGTTGAATCACCATTTGGTAACACAAGTTTTGAGTTGGATGCACAATCTCCGACAGGAGCAGGGTTTAGTTATGAAGATGCAGTGACAATTATCAACAAAGGTCTAGAGATGGAGTTGGCAAAGATACCCAAGGGATTCACCTCCATTGACTTCTCAAGCAACAACTTCCATGGTAAAATACCAAAGGAACTGGGACTGCTTAGAGCTCTCATAGTACTTAATTTGTCCAATAATGCTGTTAGCGGTCACATCCCATCATCTTTTGGCAACTTGCAGCAACTTGAGTCATTAGACCTCTCAAGGAACCACTTGAATGGGGAAATTCCAGTGTCACTTTCAAACTTGAACTTTCTTCAGTACTCGACCTATCATAAAATAAACTTTTTGGGAGGATCCCCAAGGGTAATCAAATTCAGACATTTTCTGCAGATTCTTTTCAAGGTAATGAAGGCTTATGCGGCCTTCCTTTGATGCAAAACTGCACAGATGATGTGGAAAATATGCAGCCCGAAATGCCACATGAAGCTAGACATTCAAACTGTGGCAGTAGGATTAAGTGGGATCTGATAGCTACTGAAGTTGGATTTGTTGTTGGGTTTGGAAGTGTGATAGGACCACTTGTGTTTTCCAGAAGATGGAGGAAACGCTATTTTGATTGTGCCGAGGACATAGCGTTTAGTGTCTTACCTCAACCAGTTCTGAAAAAATGGCTGTCATGGAAGATGGGGAGCTCGAAAATAAAGAGGCAGAGGAATGGGTGTTGGTAGCAGAGCAATTTTGGTGGAAAGTGTAATAAGATAAGCAATGGGAATGACGGTGCTTTCTTCTATTACATGCTTTTGTATTTATATATGTTTGTGTTCATGTCACTGTTTAATTGAGAAAATGTGTGTGTTACTGTGAAATATGGGCTTGATGTTGAGGTTATATATCAATTTGTGTGTGAAATTTATCGTCTATGTAATTTCTTCCTTTGTTTAAGGTACTAGTATCCACTTTAAAAGATTCATAGACATCTTTCTGATAATAACTGCAGCAAAACCAGGACTACCAAAAGTATAAAGTGGAAGAGGAGTATTTGAACAATAAGATTGTTCCATAAAGAAGAGACCAAAAAACAGAAAGAAAAAAAAAAAAAAAAAAAAAAAAAAGGAAAGGAAAGGAGAAGAAGAAGTCATTTTCTGCAAATAAAAAAAGTATATATATTCTCTAAAAAGTTTATTATGATAAAAAAAGAAAAAAAGAAAAAAAGAAAAAAGGTTTGGTTTAAAAAAAAACAGTTTAGTTGGACTGTTCTGATTTATAAAACAAGTAAATATTAAAAACAGTTTAGTTAGAGTGTTCTGATTTATAAAACAAGTAAATTTAACAATATTTTCTAAATTCAATATAGTTTTTCAAATTATAAACGTTGAAAATATAGACTTTCACTATTTTTTCAATCATATCCTGCTAACCACTTATGGATTAAATTATGCTGCTCCAAGTCCATGTAAACAAGCAAGACATTAAAAAATGATGCCTACCTATATATTTAATTTTGATAGAAAGACTGGAAAAATATTGACATTATTGAGGTTGTTTAAAGTACAGAGGAAAGTGAGTAGCCAGGTGGCAAACCAGGGAAGGTGGATTTGACTATGGACAATAGCCATCTTTATTCATTTTGTTTCAACTTTCTAAACATAAATGATAATACTCTTAGTCATGATTAGAAAATATTAAATTCTAACAAAATATTTTCTTAATTATTGATATTTACAAAAATAAATAAAAGAAACAACAGAAACAGAGGGATAAAAAAAAAAAAAAAGTACTAATCAATGCGAAATTGGATGCACCGTTTCCCTTCGGAACACCCAAAGCCGTTTGTAATAGAATGAATGCTAAATGAAATTCCAAAATGAACAATCATGAATCATTCACTAGTCAGATATAGAAAACATGAGATTTGCCTCAAGATTTCCCAAGCAACAAAATCTTGTGGTAGGGATGAACACAGAGAAAGTAGATATCTCTTACTTTAATAATTTGTTCACATTTAAGAAGGTCAAGAAGCGAGGAAGAGAAAGAAATAATATCTTTGTTGCTTTAGGACTGGTATACTATAGTTGGCTAGGTGAAGCGTTTGGTGGTGGTGGTGTTGTTGTTGTTGTTGTTGGTGTTGTTGTTGTTCAGCCATCAATGATCTTGCACCAACTCAGGCATACCCTTATGTTCGATTCAGCACAGTAAAAAATTTTGGGGCAATGGAGCAGGGCCGGCTGAAGGCATAGGCCACTAAGGCATATGCCTAGGGCTCCTGTAACACCTCGTCCCAAAGTATAACGAAAAATTTTCAATTTTGACTGAGGTTGACCGTTGACCCAAGGGGTTAAAAGTTGACTTTTTGATTCGGATGTAATTAGCAGCACGTTGAAAACAGAGCTACGGGTTGAAAGATATGAGCAAAACAAGATTGGGGTCCAAACTGTCCAAGGGTGCCGGAGTTGACTTCTTATTCATGCAAAGTTGAGCTTTAACTCATGCATGGTTATGAAGTACTCGTCGATACGAATTCATAGACTAGTAGTACGCTTAAATTGGACATCTGATTAAAAAGTTATGGACCTGAAAAGTTTTAAAATACCGTATTATTTTAATATTATTTTTAAATGTGTAACAATGTGCCACGTGTGACTTAATAAATGTGACCATGTGTCACCATGATGAGATGCCACATGTCAAATATGGTTAAATACCATATTATTTTATTATTATTTTATACCATAATATTATTTTTTGATTATTTAATTATTTTATTTTATTTTATTTTTATTTCTTTTTCTCTTTTTTCTTTTTTTCTTTTTTTTCCTTTTCCCCACGTGGGAAAACACCTTTCTTTTCTTTTCCTTTCTTTCCCTTCTCCTTCTTCCCCGAGCCCGTCAAGCACCAGCAAGGATTTTTTTTCTCTCTCTCTCTCTCCTTTGACTCTCTCCCCCCCTCTCTTTGATCGATCGTTTTGGCCGTATTTTAGTGGCTGGACAGCCACATGCGCCGGCCAGGGAAGGAACCCAGTCCCCGATGATGCCACCCTCCAAGTTTCCTGGCCAGACACCGCTAGACGGGCCCAAATCGGGCCGGTGAAGTCGGCGGCGGCGGGTTGAGTTTTTCCGGCGATTCTCGCCATTTCCGGCCAACCCAGTCCGGTCTTCTACTCTTTTCCCCCTATTTTGGGTCCTCTGAGTTCAAATATGGTCTCCAATTGTTTAAATTCGAAGTGGTTCGCGAGTTATGGGGAGGTGAAGTTCGGCCGGTACTTTCCGAGCAAATTCCGACCACCACTGGCGGAATTGGGGTCAATGAAGGCCGGTAATGCGATCCTCGTTCCATAAGCTTCGATTCGGTATATTACTCACAAATTTTGGTTAACGTTTGTGTTAGTCCCCCGGGTACCGGGTATTATTTACCCGAATAAAATATTAATTTATTTGAGTTGTGTAATATTATTATTCTAGGAGCACGTGTGCGTCGTGGAATTGATCCCATGGAGGATCTTGGATTAATTGCATGCTCGAGGTGAGTGACCCACCTTCAAATTAATTTCGAGAATTAAATTTGCAAATATTTTGTGTGAATTGAATATTTGAAATTTATATTCTATGTGATAAATATTTAGTGGATTTATATGTGGAAATTTGATGCCCAATTGAGTGAACCAAAATATTTATATATTAAAAAATATTTTGATTTAAAGAATTTTATGAAATTGAAAAATATTTATTTTAATTATTGATAATTTCATTGATGGATTTATTATGTGTTTGAAATGTATATTTATGAGAATTTTGATTATTGTGGATTTTATGAGGATTAAATGACATATTTGATTCAAATTGGTTCTTGAATATTTGAGAAAGAATGGAATTAATGGAAATGAGAGCTGGTATACTTGAAATTGAATGGAATTAAATATTTGTGCATTATAAAATATTTTGGTTTTAAGGAATTTGAGATTTTGGTAATTATTATCAAATTTCATTGTCGAAATATTTCATAATTAAATATTTGGTAAATATGTTTATTTATTTGATATTAAGAGAATTTCCATCTAAATTATATTGCCAATGTATGTTGTTTTAATATATGTTTGGGTGTCAAAAATATATTTGGGAATTAAAAGAAATTGTGATTTAATTGTATTTATTACGCATGAGTAAGGTATTTTCATTTAATTAATTGTATTTGGATTTTAATATTATTTTTGGGCATGATTTGATTTTAAATATTTCAAGAAAAGTATTGGTTTAAGTTTGGTGGTTTCAAATCATATAATTATGCCCTTGGAATATTATTTGATTGATTTTATGATTTGGGGGGAATTATTTGTATATTATTATTAATGGATTTATGCTGGTGTTGTTAAAGAAAAATATGGGAATGTGAATTTGAAAAATGGTATAATTCCCACGATGAATTTTGGAAAATTGATATTTTAATAATAAATTTAATAATTGGTTTTAGACGCACTCATATAGTACTGGTGTTTTGTACTGTATATGTGGATGAGCGCGCAAGTTATAATGTCTTCCGTGAGTTGCCATCGGACCGAGAGCAGGTAAGTTTGATATTGGACATAAGCCGCCCCCCTCCATGGCCGGGATGACAGTTTAAGCAGAGGCGCTGTCGGGACGCCAAAGCGACCGTATGCAAGTTTCTCTCTTTAACCTCTCGTTACACGGTGCTCGGGACGCTGGGTATCATGGGACATCACTGGTATATAGTGTGGTGCGTCAAATAATTATTTTTCCGATATAAATTTCAATTCCTAACGTTTTAAAGTAGTATTTAAATTAGAATGTATTTAATGTTGTTTTTATTATTTATTTAAATTTAAAGCTTTACACAAATTTTATAAAATTGATATCGTGATTTTATTATCTATTCTCATTAATGTTTAAAAGTTATTTGCCTTGATTTTATCATTTAAATCGATTGGTATTTTAAAACAAATTCTATTATATTTTTATCATTTGTTTTATATCGATGTTTAAATTGATTTAAAATGTTTCTTTGATTATTTCATTGATTTAATTAATAAATTTTATAATTTATATATTGGGTTTATTTTTGTTCTTATGCTAAATTTCTTTAATATAAGTTTATTTGTGATTTTATTTATTGTATCCAATGATGTCTTATTCTATATTTCCATTATAAATTTTGGATCTTTAAATTCTTGTATATTATTTGTTTATGACATTTATTAATCAGTTAGTAATTGTCATGAAATTATTTTTATTTCTATTCCTATTTTATTTTCATTATAAATTTTGGATGCTTGATTTATTATATTTTATTGATATTTAGTTAACTAATTGTTTCCTTGGTTTCGGGGAATACAAATAATGGGTTTTGCGAAAATGTTTTAAAAGGGAAACTTTTCCAACGGAGTGAATGGTGAGGGTTTTGAGAGAAAATATTATTTTCAATTTATTATTATTTATTTACTTATTTATTCTTAATTAATCAAATTTACTATAATTATCGTTGCTATTATAATTGTACAGTAGATAGGATCACTCACTGAGATGATTAGCATCTCATATTTTTAAATTCTATTCCTCTAGGTCCAGGTTGGGAGACGTTGATTGTCCGGGACGAACCTGACGTCTCAGTTCATTGCCGAAAGTCCAAGAAGCATTTCTTCCCTTTTTCCTCTTCATCTTGTATTGCTTCCTTATCTGACATTGAATAAATTTTAAATTTATTTGTATAATGCTCTGTATACTGTATTGGACATATTTTATTAAACACTGCATTAATTTCTTGTTATTATTTTGAAGTGCTGCAAATTTGTGGAATTATATTGTAGTAATGTGGGAGGAATAAGGGAATGTTTCTAGAAGTATGTTTTCAGTGCAGGAAAATTGTGGTAAGTCCAACCCTTAGGGAAGGTTCTGCCGGATTTTCTATTGGAGGGTCCAGCAGGGTTTCCCTGTGATCAGGGCTTGTCTAGGGTTCCGGTGAGTAATTTTAGACGGTCCTGACAGCCCCCATTTTATTGGCCCCCAAAAAATATATTTTTTATATTATATATACATATACATTTATTAAATAAAATATTATTATTAATTTATTTTGGAAATATAAGAAGTTGGTTATTATTAGGATTCTAAATTATCTTTAATTGATCATTTATTACTATAATTATCTATAATTATTTTTATCTTTGGAAAAGAACACTAATAAAGTTTAATTTCTATAATTAATTAGATTGTAACGGTAAAAAGAAAAAGAAAAATACATATTAAATACTAAAAAAAAAGAAAAATACATATTAAATACTCATATCTGTTTCTACAGAGTTTATGCGTTTTTTTCTCTTGTTAAATTCCTTTACTCTCTTCTCATTCACTCATCTCTTCTCATTCACTCATCTTTCATAGTTGTTTAATATTTGATACTCAACATACATAATTGCAATTCTAATCCAGAAGGTTCCAAAACTAAAGATAAGCTTGTTGGTTTTTATTTTAATGAATTTACATTCATTCTCCTCATATTATATATATATATATATATTATTTTATATGAATTCATGATGTAGTTATTTACTAATCATTCTTATTATTCTTATATATATATATATATATATAGCTCACGGTTTTGTTCTATATTTTGTGTTTTTATTTTTTTTTATATCTTTTATTCAACTAAATTGATTGGATTTGAATCCTTACATGGTGTTTTTAATTTAGGCCAATTATTCTCCTAGATGCTTATTTTAATTAATCTAAATAAAAGTTAATATTTGTTTGTTCTTTTATCATATTCATGCAGATAACAGTGTCAGACTTTAAAGTATCATCAAATTGAAAGTACAAGGCATAAATCGGGTTTTATTGTTTCTTTAATTTTAAGCATTTTAATTTTGATAAAATATTAGGTATCTATATTTTCTATTATTTGAATATAAATATGTCCGCTAGAAAATATGAGTCTGAATATGCAAAACGTATAAAAAAAAAAAAAAAACAGAAGAGTTTATTCAATCTCAAAAAGAAAGACTTGATAGGTTTGCTACTAATACTAAAAATCAAAACTCAGAAAAACCAATTGAAAATTTAAATGAAAAAACAATTAAATTTTCACTAAAAGATGATACTTTTTTAGGACAAAAAGAAATCTGTCAAGAACTTTCTAATAATCATAAATCTAATTTACCAAATATTAATATTAACAAAGAAGATAATAATAATTTAGAAGAAAATGAATTAGTTGATCAAGAAGATAAAAATTTTAATGATATTGATGAAACTATTGTTAAAAATATATATGATTTAGCACAATGGGAAAACATAAATACAAATTTAATAGATTTATTAGTTGAAAAATGTCCAATTGGAGGAACTAATTTATGTTTTCCACATGATGAAAATTCTAGACACTTTTGTACTATTCATTACATTCAAAAATTACCAAATGGAGAAAAACATGATAGGAGATGGCTTGTATATTCAAAATAATTAAATAAAGTATTTTTCTTTTGTTGTAAATTATTAGTCAAAAATCAACTACAATTCAATTAGCAAACGAAGGATGTCAAGATTGGAAAAACTTAGTGCCAAGCTTAAAAGTTATGAAACAAGCAGTGAACATATTATAAATATGAATATTTGGTTTGATGTTGAAATGAGATTACTTAAAAACAAAACTATTGATCAAAATTTACAAGAAAAGATAAACAAGGAAAAAGAGCATTGGAGGAACGTATTAGTAAGAATTATTGCTGTAGTTAAAAATCTTGCAAAAAATAATTTGGCATTTCGTGCTACAAATGAAAAGATTTATCAAGATAACAATGGAAATTTTTTAAGTTTAATTGAAATGATTGCAGAATTTGATCCTATAATGCAAGAACACCTTAAACGTATTCAAAATGGTGAAATTCATAATCATTACCTTGGCCATAACATACAAAATGAGTTAATAAATATATTAGGATTAGAAATAAAAAATATTACTTGATTGTACCCTAGATATAAGTCATCAAGAACAAATGTCTCTTATATTAAGATGTATAGATATTTCAACAAATCCAATTAAAATAGAAGAGTATTTTTTAGAATTTTTAAAAGTGGATGATACATTAGGGAAAGATCTTTTGGATATGCTTATTAGTGTAATAAAAAATTTTGAACTTGATATAAATGATACAAGAGGATAAGGATATGATAATGGGTCTAATATGAAAGGTAAACAACAAGGCGTACAAAAGAGATTGTTAGATATAAATTCTAGAGCTTTTTATACACCATGTGGATGTCATAGTCTTAATTTAGTGATTTGTGACATGGCTAATTCTTGTCCTAGTACTATAACATTTTTTGGCGTAACACAACGTATATACTCATTATTTTCTTCTTCTACAAAAAGATGGAAAATTTGACAAGACCAGGTTTCTAATTTAACTCTTAAACCATTGTCACAAACACATTGGGAAAGTCATCTTGAAAGTGTTAAAGTAATAAAATGTCAAGCTCCACAAATAAAAGATGCGTTATATCAGCTAGCAGAAGCTAGTAATGATCCTAAAACAAAAAGTGACGCGATTTCTTTAGCAACATATACGATTGAAAATTTTGAATTTTTATTAGGTATGATTATTTGGTATGATATATTGTTTACAGTTACCACTGTTAGTAAATTTTTACAATATAAAGATATGGATATTGCCATTGCATGAGACTAGCTAAAAGGTCTTATTTCATTTTTTAATGACTATAGAAGAGAAAATGGGTTCACATCTATTATGATTTGTGCTAAAGAGATTGCTAATGAAATGAATGTAGAACCAAAATTTCGTGAAAAACGTGTAATTAGAAGAAAAAAAGAATTTGATGAGAATGAAACTAATGAGGTGAGACTTTCACCTGAAGAATTTTTTAAAATTAATTATTTCAATTATATAGTTGATCATGCCATTTATTCACTTCAAATTAGGTTTGAACAGTTTAAGATATATGAAGATAATTTTGGTTTTTTGTATAATGTAGAAAAATTAAAATTGCTTGGTGATGATTTTCTAAAAGAAAAATGTTTGCATCTTGAAAATTTTTTAAAACATAACATGTTATCTAATATTGATGGTTTATATTTATTTTCAGAACTAAAAGTTTTAAAAGAAATAATAAATCCTGAATTAAAAACAGCACTTGAGATATTATACTTTATAAAAAAATTAAAATTCTTTTCTTAATGCATGGACAGCTTATAGAATACTATTGACAATACCTGTTAGTATAACTTCAGCGGAAAAAAAATTTTAAAATTAAAATTAATAAAATCTTATTTACGCTCAACAATGTTTCAAAAAAAATTAAATAATTTGACAATTTTATCAATTAAAAATGATTTATTATTAAAACTTAAATATAAAAATTTAATTAGTATCTTTACATTTTAAAAAGGTAAAAAATTAGATTTGATGTAAAAATCTATTTTTTAAAAACTAATATTTATTTACTTTTTTAAAAAGATATTAAGGCCCAAATATTTTTCTCTGCCTAGGGCCTCAAAATTGCTTGAGACGGCCCTGCAATGGGGTCAAAGTTCAGATTGCTGTAGTTGGCCAGGCATAAGCTGTGATCAAAAGGGACTTGTCATTGGTCTCGAACAGTGCGAAAAATCCATCTCCGGTGGGATTGACAATTCTTCTATCCTGTTTGACCTTATTTTATCTCACGAGCTTGGATTTGTCTTTTATCTCCTTAAGCTCAACCATCCCATCAAGTTATAGGTTACACTCACAAATTTGCATTATTTAAATTTCAAATATGCTGGTTTTGTTGGGCAAAATCCCTAAAGAAATATCAAATCTCCCAAGATTGGTTATTATTGTCTTATCATCTCTGTGGTCTTCATATAATCTTGAGACCCAAGTTTGATCATTCTGGTTCAGAACCTCACAAAACTTGAACAAGTATATATTGATGGTGCCAATATATATTGCCACTAGGGAATGAGTGGGGTTCTTCATTTGCCTAATCTGCGAGTGTTTGGCATGAATTATTGCTTTTCATCTGAAGATGAGATTTTTCTTAGGTCTTCTCTGCTTCCTAGATCTTCTTCTGTGTCTGAAAATTGACTTCTTTTTCTATGCGTTACTGCAAATTAAATGGAACTTTTCCTAAACAGATCTTTCCGGTGCCAACACTAAAGACTTTTGACGTATTCTACATGCAATGAACTACTTGATGATTCTTTCCCAGAATTTCCCCAGATTGCGATCTTCAAAGTCTGGTGCTGTACTCCACTAATTCAAAGGGAGGTTACCTTCTTCTATTGGTAATCTTGGTCAGTTATAAAGATTAGATCTTGGTAATTGGCATTTCAGTGGACCACTTTTAGAGTCAATATCAAAGCTCAGCCAACTTGTTTATATTGATTTATTATCCAACAACTCTACTGGTCCACTCCCATTCTTCCATTTGTTTAAGAACTTGACTGATTTACACCTCTTTCATAATGGCTTCACAGGCCCAATTCTATTGGTACATTGGGAAGAGTTCTTGAACCTGGTCAATTTTAATTTAAAGAATAATTCTCTGAATGGAAATATTCTTCATCTATGTTTGCCCTTCCATCACTGCAAATGATTGACCTCTTCAACTTATTGAATTTCCAAATGCATCTTCCTCGATGTTGCAAACCATGGATTTGAGTAATGATATGCATGGTTCTATTCCCATGCCAATTTTCAAACTCAGAAGACTTCATCTCTAACTCTCTTCAACATCTCATCTGGCAGGCATGCAAGAAACTTATATATATTTTTTAGTTTTTTACGTTCATAACCTTGATCTTAGTTTTAATCAGCTCCAGGGAAAGATTCCCATCTCCATTCCATCAATATATACTACCAATATAGATTTGGCTAGCAATTTTTTTTACATCTTCCCTTCCTTCTGACAATGGTGATGTGTGCTTTATGATACTCTTTGTTTCTCTGTCTCAAACAATGGCCTTGCAGGAGTTATTCCTGAATCGATGTGCAGAGCTGCTGAAATAGAACTTATTGATTTGTCCAACAACAGTTTAAATGGTAGAATAAAGTATGCTTGCACTCAATCATACTCTCGGTCTCAATCTTCGAAGTAACTACTTGGGCGGGCAAGTTCCTGATGCCTTTCCTGTTACTTGTTTTTTAGACACTAGATCTTAATGTGAATATACTGACATGTAGAGCTCCAAAATCTCTCCCCAAGTGCAAGGTTTTAGAGGTTTTAAACCTGGGAAACAATAAAATGCTTGACACCTTTTCCATTGGTTTAGAAAAATATGCCCACCGTGGGTGTCCTTGTTTTAAGAACCAACAAATTTTATGGGCGCATTGCTTTTGGAGACAAAATTGATCATCGGCCAAATATTCAAATTGTGATTTTTAGTGGGAATTACCAGGAAAATGCGGAACAAAATGGTATCCTTAACAAAAATGCTGAGTTTAGTTAAGCGACTGTAAGCTGGATTAATGGAGTGACAGTTACAAACAAAGATCTAGAAATGGAGCTGTTAAAGATACCAAGGGGATTCAATTCCATTGATTTTTCAAGCAGCAATTTCCACGGTGAAACACCAAAAAGAACTGGGACAACTCAATTATCCGATGGTACTCAATTTATTCAATACTGCTCTCAATGGTCAAACTCATTATCTATTGGCAGCATATCGCAACTAGAGTCTTTAGACCTCTCAAGGAATCATCTGAATGGGGAAATCCCAGCATAGCTTTTGAACTTGAATTTTCTTTCAATCCTGAACTTGTCATGTAACTAACTTGTGTTGGAAGGATTCCTATCAAATTCAAACATTTTCAGAAGATTGTTTTCAAGGTAGTGAAGGATTATGTAGCCCTCCTTTGACACTAAACTGCACCAGTGATGTGGCATGTAAGCTGCCAAAAACACCTCATACAGCTAGACATTCAAACTCTGGCAGTGGGATCAAATGGGATCTCATAGGTGCTAAAGTTGGATTTGTTGTTGGGTATGGAAGTGAGATTGGACCACTTTTGTTTTCCAGAAGATGGAGGAAACTCAATTTTAAAGGTATGAGGACGTTGCGTTTAGTATCTTACCTGAGCTTGTTCTTAAAAAATGGCTGTCATGGAAGATCGGAGTTTGAAAAAAAGGAGAGCAGAGGATTGGGTGTTGGTAAAAGAGCAATTTTTGTGGATAGTGAAGTTATAAGGTAAGCAAATGCCAATGATGGTGTTTTCTTATATTACATGCTTTTGCATTTTTGGTCATGTCCACTGCTTTATTGAACAAATACTTGTGTTACTTCGCAATTTGGGCTTGATGACTGATGTTGAGTTAGTATATCAATTTGTGTGTGAGATTTATCGTTTATTCTATTTCTTCCTTTGTGAAAGGTACTATAATCCATGTAAAGAAGATTCATAGGCAGCTTCTCATAAGAAACTGCTGCAGCAAAACCAGGACGTACCAAAAATATAAACTGAAAGATTAAGAGTATTTCAACAAAAAAATTGTTCCATAAACAAGAAAAAGAACAAGGACAAAAAAAAAAAAAAAAATACTTTGAGCAAATAAAAAAAGTATATATAAATATACATCCTTTAATTTTTTACTGTACTGTATTTTGTTCTGCACTCTGAATTTTTATTTTATTTTATTTTATGTTATAGTAGAAAAACTGTAGTCCTTCAAGACAAAGTTTATAGTTAGGGTGTATGCGGTTGGTACTAGTTTCTGTTTTCTAGCTAATTTTCTGATCAATCAATTTAACAATATTTTTGAAATATTAAATCACTTTTTCAAAAAAAAAAAATGTAGATTAGTGTTTTCAATTATTTTTCAATCGTATCCTGCCACGAGTTGTGGAATTTTGAGTTATACTGCTCCAAATCCAATTTATAGTAAATCAAAAATTAATATTAAAGAAAAATTACATTAGTTGTATAGAAACATATAATTTAGTTCAATAATGTATTATTATTATTTGTTTCTTCAGAAATTAATTTATTCCCTTTTTATTTTATTCATCGTGTTGCTCACGTAGTTGAATCGTTGAATTATTGTTAGCTGTCACTTTCTTGCTTAATTTCTTTAGACTTTAAAGTAAACAAGGTCTTCGTACTCCGTCTTCTTTAGTTGACCGTAGGGATCACGCAGCAAGGTGAAGTGTTTTTGGGGCAGATGCTTATGACGTGACGCATAAGCTGTTCAAGTGGTTCTACATATATATATATATATATATCTATATTGATTGGCAATGAATTGTAGATTCTGTTTCTGTATCCATAGCCACAATGATAACTTCTTCACGGCTTGTTTCATAGCTTTTCTTGATAATATTATCCATTTACTCATCTTTATTTTTCAGCCAAATTGTTGTTGTGGCTGGCCAATGTCTCGGCCATCAACAATCTTTGTTGCTTCAACTCAAGCATACCCTCATTTTCAACGCAAAAGAATCCCTAATTTTGGGGCAATGGAATCAAAGTTCAGATTGCTGTAGTTGGCCAGGTATAAGCTGTGATCAGGAGGGACATGTCATTGGTCTCAAGCTTGGCGAGGAACCCGTCTTCGGAGGGATTGACAAGCATTCTATGCTCTTTGACCTCGTTTATCTTGAGAGCTTGGAGTTGGCTTTCATGGCCTTGAATTCTACAATCCCATCAAGTATAGGTAAACTCATAAATTTACATTATCTGAATTTCTCATATGCCGGTTTTGTGGGGCAAATCCCAAAAGAAATATCACGCCTCACAAAATTGGCTATTCTTGACTTAACTTCTTCGGGGTCTTCGCAGAATCTTGAGAGCCCAAGTTTGAGCATGTTGGTTCAAAACCTCACCGTAATGAATGGGATTCTTCGTTGCCTAATCTGAGAGTGTTGAGCATGGGATATTGTTTTTCCTTTGAAGATGAGATTTCTCATAAGTCTTCTCCGTTTCCTACATCTTCATCTGTGAAGTTCTCAAATTTGGCTTCTTTTTCTATAGTTGATTGCAACTTGAATGGAACATTTCCTAAACAGATCTTCCAGGTACCAACACTAAAGACTTTTGACATATCCTACAATGAATTACTTGACGGTTCTTTCCCAGAATTTCCCCCAGATAGTGATCTGCAAAGTCTGGTGCTTTACTCCACAAATTTCAGAGGGAGTTTACCTGCTTCTATTGGCAATCTTGGGCAGTTATCAAGATTAGATCTTGGCAATTTTCATTTCAGTGGACCACTTCCAAAGTCATTTTCAAAGCTCACCCAACTTGTTTATCTTGATTTGTCATCCAACAGCTTCACTGGTCCACTCCCATCTTTCCATTTGTTCAAGAACTTGACCGATTTGCGCCTTTCTCATAATGGCTTCACAGGTCCAATTCCGTTGGCTCACTGGGAAAGTTTCTTGAACCTTGTCAATGTTGATTTGAAGAATAATTCTCTGAATGGAAATATTTCTTCATCTATGTTTGCCATCACTTAATGATTGACCTTTCATTGAATCAGCTTAGCGGTCAGCTTGTTGAATTTCCAAATGCACTTTCCCCAGTGTTGCATACCGTTGATTTGGGTAGCAATGGTCTACAGGGTCCTATTCCCATGTCAATCTTCAAACTCACAAGACTTAAACATCTGTCACTCTCTTTCAACAACTTCATTGGTACCATACAACTACTTGATATTTTCCAAAATCTTCCCTCTCTTGATTCTCTTGACCTTTCCTACAACAATCTATCAGTCAATGCAAGTAATGGTAATTCTAATTTCTCTTCTCTTCCCAATTCCCTTGACGACTTAAGACTTGCTTCTTGCAAACTTGGAATATTTCCTGACATAATTAAGAATCAGCAAGAGATATTCTCATATTTGGACCTATCAAACAACCAAATTCATGGGGAGATACCTAATTGGATTTGGAAAGTTATGGACGGTGATGGCGTACTGAATCTTTCACGTAATCACCTGGTAGGCATGCAAGAACCTTATTCTTTTTCCTATATTCATACCCTTGATCTTAGTTTTAACCAGCTCCACGGGAAGATCCCTGTCCCCATTGTATCAGTCTATCCCCCTTACATAGATTTGTCTAGCAATTATTTTACATCTTCCATTCCATCTAACATCGGTGATGCGCTTTATGATACTCATTATTTCTCCATCTCAAACAATGGCCTTACAGGAGTTATACCTGAATCGCTATGCAGATATGGTTACATAGAACTTATTGATTTGTCGAACAACAGTTTGAATGGCAGAATACCAAGCTGTATGTTTTCAAAGAGTCGTACTCGTGGTCTCAATCTTCGAAGTAACAGCTTCAGCGGTCCAATCCCTGATACATTTCCTGCCATTTGTTTATTAGAGACCCTAGATCTTAATGGGAATTTTCTGACCGGTACCATTCCAAAATCTCTGGCCAATTGTAGAGCTTTGGAGGTTTTAAACCTCGGAAACAATGAAATATTTGACACCTTTCCATTGTTTCTGAAAAATATACTCACCTTGCGTGTCCTTGTTTTGCGCTCAAACAACTTTTATGGGCGCATTGCATGTGGAGACAACACTGGTAATTGGCCAGTTATTCAAATTGTAAATGTTGCTTCGAACAATTTTAGTGGTGTGTTACCAAGCAAATGCTTAACAAAATGGCATGCAATGATGGGCATCAAAGATGAAGTGCACTCACCAGAAATATACAACAGTTCTGAGATTGGTTTCTCAAGTCCAAGCTATTATTACTTTAAGTATGAAGATGGAGTGACAGTTACCAACAAACGTCTAGAAATGGAGTTCAAAAAGATACCCAGAGCATTCACTTACATTGATTTTTCAAGCAACAATTTCCATGGCGGAATACCAAAAGAACTGGGTCAACTCAGTTATCTCATAGTTCTCAACTTGTCCAATAATGCTCTCAGCGATCATATCCCATCATCTTTTGGAGAAATGCAGCAACTCGAGTCTTTAGACCTCTCAAGGAATCGTCTGAATGGAGAAATCCCCACGTCACTTTCAAACTTAAATTTCCTTGCTGTCTTGGATCTATCACATAATCATCTAGTTGGGAGGATTCCCATGGGTACTCAAATTCAGACATTTTCAGGTGATTGTTTCCAAGGTAATGAAGGATTATGCGGCCCTCCTTTGACACTAAACTGCCCGGGTGATGTGACTGATATGCCACCAGAACCAGCACATGAAGCCAGACATTCAAATTATGGAAGTGGAATTAAATGGAATCTCATATCTGCAGAAGTTGGATTTATTGCTGGGTTTGGAGGTGTGATTGGACCACTTGTGTTTTCCAAAAGATGGAGGAAATATTATTACGATGGGATTGAGGACGTTGCATTTAGTATCTTACCTCGGCTAGTTCTGGAAAAATGGTTGTCATGGAAGTTCGGAGTTCGAAAATAAGAGGCAGAGGAACCAGTGTTGGTGGCAGAGCAACTTCTATGGATGGGGTAATAAGGTAAGAAATGGCAATGATAGTGTTTTTCTTATATTACGTGCTTTTGCATTTATATATGTTTGTGGTCATGTCGCTGCTTTATTAAGGAAATGTGTGTATTAATGTGTAACTTGGGTTTGATGTTGAGGTACTTTATCAATTTGTATGTGAGATTAATCGTTTATGTCATTTCTTCCTTAGAGACAGTCTGCAAGATCCTACAATGCATGTTTCAGATTCATTGACATCTTTCTAATAAGAAGCAATATATTGTAGCAAAAGCAGGACCAGGACATACGTATTATACCAAAAAAAAAAAAACAATATAATATGAAATTACTGTACTTCATCAAAAGGATTATTCCCACAAAAAAAAAAAAAAAAAGAAAATAAAATCTTTAAATTCTGACAAAAAAAATTTGATGTATAAATATACATATATATGACGTTCTTTTAACTTTTTACTGTATTTTCTTTTTCCGTTTTTTTAATTTTTGTGCTTGAGAAAGTTTTTCATAACCAAGTTTAGTTATACCGTATTGGTTGATATTATTATTATTTTTTTTTTCTTTCCTTTCAGAACAAGTCAAATAAATCATATTTTGAATTAAAATTTAGTTTTTCAAAAGCAAAAAGAAAAAAGAAAAAAATGAAGGAAATACTGAAGTATTGAGACTTATAATATATATATATATATATACATATTTCAATTATCTTGCTAACGATCGAGTTGTAGGATATTGAATTATACCGCTCCAAGTAAACAGGCGAGGCTTTAGAAAAAGATGCATATATGTGTACTTCCTATAGAGACTTGGAAAAATGATGCATATATATTTACTTTCCACAGAAAGACTTGGAAAAATGAAGCACATATATACTTTCGGCTGAAAGAATTTAGAAAAATGGTGGTATTATTGAGGTTTCTTAAAGTTTAGAAGAAAGTGGGAAACCTGCGTGAGGGTGGTGTAGTTGACGAAGAAAAATAACTATCGTTCTCCTTTTTGTTTCTTACTTTTTAACTAAATACTGACCGCACCCTGCTCATGATTCATCAGAACATGGATACAGTGTAAAATTATTCCAACCAAATAATAAATTAATTAATTAAAATATTGATATGTATTAAAATACTTTTTGTCATGGTTAGAAAATATCAAAAGTAAAAATAGTTTTTTTTTTTTTTTTTGAAGAGGATATAAAATACAAACAAAAATTTCGCTAGGATAGATAGTTACAAAAATAAATAAAAGAAAAAACATGAGAAGGAAAAAGAAAAGAAAAGCATAAAAGGACTAATTAAAATTTGGAATGAGACATATTATCAAATGTATACTTAAATTATCTACCAATAATTAATATAAATTAACAAAAGTAGAAAACCTTGTATAGACAGCAGTACTAGAGAAACATGACATTTTGGACACAATCACATTTTTTTGGTTGTAATAACCATTTAGTGATTCAAAAAGCAAATTGAAATTTGGTTATGTGATTTAAGGATGTAATAAAAGTACTAGAATACTTTTTGTGAATCAGATGTAAGAAGTGTAAAACAACAAAAACAACGAAATTAATAACAATAAATGCAGTTTTCCTCCAAAAATTGCATACTATAAGTTATTCAATTATGAAGGATAAGAGAGAGAGAGAGAGAGAGTTCAATCAAGCACCAAAAAGTCTTGTGATATGAATTATATGAACACGAAGAAAGTAGATACATATTAACCTATCATGCATGTCCTTATTTATCCCATGTTCCAAAAGGTAGCCTCTAGATTTATCAAGGTAAAAAGCATGGTAATAAGGAAGAGAAAGAAACAAGGTCTCTCTATGTACGTACAGTTTTTTTGGTCCAGCATATATACTAGTAACATGAAGTATCTGATGATTGGCTTCCTGCAGTACTATCGTTATTATTTTCTATCATCTTCTTCAGAGAACTTTATCATCTCAAACTCTCTTTCAACAAGTTCAATGGTATTACACCAACCAGATACAATTCAATTGGTCACTGCAAGCGGTAATGATATCGATTCTAATTTATTAACTAACTTATTTCCTGCTTCTTGCAAACTTAATTTGTGTGATTGACCAAAGTTAATGTGGACTTTGTTCGTCTTTTTTTTTTTTTAATTTATTTATTTATTTATTGTATGTGTTGTTGGCTTATTCGGAAGAATTTGAAACATGCATAAAAAGTATTGATGTGAAGGTTTTCATGCGGGAAATTTTTAGAAAAAAATCGAAAGATCAGATTGAGAAATGAAATAAATAGAGGTTTCTTCTCAGTGTCATGTGGCGGAGACCCTTTCTTTTTTTTTTTTTTGGTAATTTTTTCACGATATAAATAATAATAAAGAATTTAATAATCTATATTATCTATTCGATGACTATTTCTAATCTAACAATTTAATTTTAACTTAATAGTAAAGAAAAAAGTGTAAGAATGTAATAAATAAAAAAAATAAAAAAAAAAGAATCTAATTTAGAAGTGAGAAGATGAAAGAAACATGGTCTTGGTAGACTAGCTGGTCATTGGTTAGTTGACTTAGAGAAGTCTTTTTGACGCCAATATTGTTAATGGCGTAATACATTGTAAGTATTGAATGGAAGTGAGTGGGGGATTCAGTATCTCTATTCTCTTGTTAGCCAGAAAATGGCAATTCCAGTCCCTGTTTCATGGCTTTTATTTTTGTTCTCCATCAACTCATCTTTACTATTCTTCAGCCATCATGTTGTTGTGGTTGTTGGTGGCACTGGCCAATACTAGCTCAGCCATCAACAATCTTTGTTGCTTTAACTCATGGCATACCCTCATTTTCAACACAACCACGTCCAAAATTCTGGTGCATTCAAAGCTCTGATTGCTGTAGCTGGCCAGGTATAAGCTTTGATCATGAGGGACTTGTCACTAGTCTTAAATTGAGCAACGAATCCATTTCCAGCGGAATTGACAATAATTCTACCCTTTTCAACCTTGCTTATCTCCAAAGCTTGGATTTGTCTCTTAATAACTTGGAGTTCAAATCTACAATTCCATCAAGGATAGGTAACCTCACATGTAACACCCGTGTCAGGACCCATCCAAGATTCCTTCTCGGAACCCTAGACAAGCCCTGATCCTAGGGAAATACCACCGAACCTTCCAACGGAAAATCCAGTAGCACCTCCCCTAAGGGTAGGACTAACCAAAAATTTCCTGCACTGAAAACATACTTCTATAAACATTCCCTTATTCCTCCCACGTTACTACAATTTGTTTCCACAAGTTTACAGCACTTCAAAGAAATAACAGCAACTCAGTGCATAAATAATAACTACACGTCCAATACAGTATACAGAGCATTATACAAATAAATGTGGAATTAATACCATGACAGATAAGAAGCAATACAAGATAGAGAGGAAAAATGGAAGAAATACTTCTTGAACTTTTGGCAATGAACTGAGATGTTGGGCTCGTCCCGGACAATCAACGTCTCCAACCTGGACCTAGGGGAATGGAATTTAAAAACGTGAGATGCTAATCATCTCAGTGAGTGACCCTATCTACTGAACACTTTTAATAGTAGTAATATAACAATTAAAGGGATTTAAGTAATTAATATCGAATAATTAAATAAATAAATAAATAAACATTTGAAGGTAATACTTTCTCTCAAAACCCTCACTATTCGTTCCGTTGGAAATGTTCCCCTTTTAAAACATTTTCATAAAACCCGATATTCGTATTTTCCGAAAACCAAGGGATCAAATAATTTAATAACAACAAATAAATAAATACCCCAAATATAAATAAAATGTAATAAATTTTAATAAATAAATTTTGTACTCTTTGGGGTTTAAAATTTCTATCCGAAAAATTTGTACTTGACGCACCACACCATATACCAGTGATGCCCTCCAATACCCAGCGTCCCGAGCACCGACCGGCGGGGAGATTAAAGAGAGAAACTTGCAAATGGCACTTCAGCGTCCCGATAGTACCGCTGCTGAAACCATCATCCCGGCCAAGGAAGGGGGCGGCTGATGCGCAATATATAAGACTTGCTTGCCCTCGGTCCAATGGCAACTCACGGGAGACATAATACTTGCGCGCTAAACCACATATACACCAGAACACCAATACTGTATGAGTGCATCTAAAATAATTACTAAATTAATTATAATCGTACCGTTTCTCCATAATCACCATGGGAAATATACCAATTTTCACATTTACCATCCCACATATTTTCCTTTAACAAACCTGGTACGAAAAACATCGATAATAATAGAACAATAATTTTTCTTGTAACACGAGGTTCAACAAATAATATACCACGGGCATAATTATAAAATTAAACCACCAAATTAAACAAATATTTCCTCAAAATATTCAAACCAATTATGCCCAAAAATAATATAAAATTCAGACACAATTAATTACTGAGAATACTTACTCATGTGTAATAAATACCATTAAATCACAATAATAAAAATCGTGGTTTTTGGATAACCCAAAATTCCGTTTAACACCAACAACATATACGTACTTATAAAATAATAATTTTCCACAATTATAATTAAATTGCACCACATGAGCATAATTTCAAATACCAATTAAACACCAATTAAATATGATTAATTGCCCCAAAATATTTTTGAAGGTGGATCACTCACCTGGAGCACGCAATTAACCTAAGATCCTCCATGGGATCAATTCCACAACTCACCTGTGCTCCTAGAACACAATTCACACACAGTCAAATAAATTAATATTTTATTCGGATAAATAATACCCGGTATCCGGGGGGTCTAACACAAATGTTATCCAAAATTGACAAATTATATGTCTATCGAAAGCTTGTGAGATGAGGATCACATTACCGATCTCCATTGAGCTCAATTCGACCGGCGGTGGCCGGAATTCTACCGGAAAGCTTCGGCCGAAATTAAACTTGAGGGATCTCTCAAACGGTGGGGATTTTGGGCAATCTAACCCCGAAAATGGACTCAGAGGGGTCGAAAATGGTGGGATAGAGGTATGAGTCGGGCTGGGTTGGGCAGGAACGGCGAGAATCGTCGAAAAAACTTAACCCGCCGCCGCCGACTTCACCCGCCCGATCTGGAGGTTGGGGTCGTGGGGGACTGGGCTTCACCGGTGGCCGACGCGTGTCGCCGTCCGGCCACTGAAATCCAGCCAAAACGGTCGGTCAAAGAGAGAGGGGGAGAGAGTCAAAGGAGAGAGAGAGAGAGAGAGAATTCCTTACTGGTTTTTTTTTACGGGCTTGAGGAAGAAGAAGGGAAGGAAAGGAGAAGAAAAGAGAAAGGTGTTTTCCCATGTGGAGAAAAGGAAAAAAAGAAAAAAGAAAAGAAAAAGAAATAAAAGAAATTAATTAAAAATTAATTAAATAATATTAAAAATAATATTATTATATAAAACAACAATAATAAAATAATATGATATTAAACACGGTTGACATGTGGCATCTCAACATGGTGACACATGGTCACATTTATTAAGTCACACATGGCACATCGTTACACGTTTTAAAAATAATATTAAAATAATACAGTATTTGAAAAACTCTACAGGTCCATAACATTCAAACCACATGTCCAAATCGGACGTGCCGCTAGTCTACGGACTCGTATCGACGAGCACTTCACAACCATGCATGAGTCAAAGTTCATTTCCCCATAAATAAAAAGTCAACTCCGGCACCCTTGGACAGTTTGGACCTCAACTTGTTTTGCTCATAACTTTCAAACCGTAGCTCCGATTTCAACGTGCTACTAGTTTACGAACTCGTGCCAACTTGTACTTCGTAACGGTGCCTCAATCAACCTAGAATTCCAACTGGAACAAAAAGTCAATTTTTGGCCCCTTCGGTCAATGGTCAAAGTCAAAGTCAACGGTCAAAGTTGGAAATTTCTGTTATAAGACCCCGTCCCAAAGTACAACAAAAATTTTCCAACTTTGACCGAGGGTGACCGTTGACCATTGACCGAAGGGGTCAAAAGTTAACTTTTTGACTCGGATGGAATTCTAGGTTGACTGAGGTACCGTTACGAAGTACACATGGGCACGAGTTCGTAGACTAGTAGCATGTCGCAAATGGAGCAACAGTTTGAAAGTTATGAGCAAAACAAGTTGAGGTCCAAATTGTCCAAAGGATGCCGGAGTTGACTTTTTTATTCATACAAAGTTGAGCTTTGACTCATGCATGGTTGTGAAGTACTCATCGATACGAGTCCGTAGACTAGCGGCACGTCCTATTTAGACATGTGGTTTGAAAGTTATGAACCTGTAGAGTTTTTCAAATACTGTATTATTTTAATATTATTTTTTAAACGTGTAACAATGTACCACGTGTGACTTAATAAATGTGACCATGTGTCACCATGTTGAGATGCCACATGTCAACCATGCTTAATACCATATTATTTTATTATTGTTATTTTATATAATAATATTATTTTTTTATTATTTAATTATTTCTTTTATTTTCTTTTTCTTTCTTTTTTTTTTTTTCTTTTCCCCCACGTGGGAAAAAAGGGCCATGGGCCCCTTCCCCTTCTTCTTCTTCTTCTTTCTTCCTTCCCACCAGCCATCTCTCTCTCTCTCCCGTGTTCATCTTTCTCCGGCCACCACAAGCCACACGCACCGGCCACCGTCCAAGACCACACGCCGGCGAGATCACCAGCCAAATTTGGCGGCCGACCGGCCGGCGACACGCCCAGATCAGGCCGGTGAAGTCGGCGGCGGAGGGTTGAATTTTTCTGGCGATTCTCGCCGTTTCCGGCCAGCCCAGTCCAAATTGCCACCCCTTTCCTCCTATTTTGGGTCCTCTGAGTTCAATTATGGTCTCCAATCGTTTAAATTCGAAGTGGTTCGTGAGATACGAGAAGATCAAGACCGGCCGAAGCTTTCCGGCCAAATTCCGGCCACCGCCGGTCGAATTGAGCTCATAGACATATAATTTGTCAATTTTGGCTAACGTTTGTATTAGACCCCCCGGGTACCGGGTATTATTTACCCGAATAAAATATTAATTTATTTAACTGTGTAATGTTGTGTTCTAGGAGCACGTGTGTGTCGTGGAATTGATCCCATGGAGGATCTTAGGTTGAATGACCCACCTTTAAAAATATTTTTGGGTAATTAATTATATTTATGTGGTGTTAAATTGATATCTGGAATTTATGCTCATGTGGTGAAATTTAATTATAATTGTGGAAAATTATTATTTTATAAGTGCGTATATGTTTGTTGGTACTAAACGTAAATTTTGAGTTATGCAAAAACCCCAATTTTTATTATTGTGATTTAATTGTATTTATTACGCATGAGCAAGGTATTTTCAGTAATAAATCGTATGTAATTTTAATATTATTTTTGGGCATAATTGGTTTAAATATTTTTAGAAAATTATTTGTTTAAATTGGTGGTTTCAAATTTGATAATTATGCCCGTGGAATATTAATTGTTAACCTCGTGTTACGAGAAAAATTATTTTTATATTGTTATTGATGGTTTCATACAGGGTCTGTTAAAGAAAAATGTGGGATGGTGAAATTGAAAATTGGTATATTTCCCACGGTAATTTTTGGAAAATCAGTACGGTAATAATTAATTTAATAATTATTTTAGACGCACTCATACAGTATTGGTGTTCCGGTGTATATGTGGTTAGCGCGCAAGTTATTATGTCTCCCGTGAGTTGCCATTGGACCGAGGGCAGGTAAGTCTTATATATTGTGCATCAGCCGCCCCCCTCCTTGGCCGGGATGACTGTTTCAGCAGCGGTACTGTCGGGATGCCGAAGTGCCGTATGCAAGTTTCTCTTTTTAATCTCCCACCAGTCGGTGCTCGGAACGTTGGGTATTGGAGGGCATCACTGGTATATGGTGTGGTGCGTCAAGTATAAATTTTCGGATAGAAATTTCAAACCCCAAAGTGTTCAAAAATTATTTATTATAATTTATTATATTTTATTTATATTTGGGATATTTATCTATTGTTTATTAAATTAATTGATCCCTTGGTTTTCGGGAAATACGAATATCGGGTTTTGTGAAAATGTTTTAAAAGGGGAACATTTCCAACGGAGTGAATAGTGAGGGTTTTGAGAGAAAGTATTACCTTTAAATGTTTATTTCTTTATTTATTTAATTGTTCGGTATTGATTAATTAAATCTCTTTATTTGTTATATTATTAATATTAAAAATGTTCAGTAGATAGGGTCACTCACTGAGATGATTAGCATCTCACGTTTTTAAATTCCGTTCCCCTAGGTCCACATTGGGAGACGTTGATAGTCCGGGGCGAGCCCGACGTCTCAGTTCATTGCCGAAAGTCCAAGAAGTATTGCTTCCCTTTTTCCTCTACATTTTGTATTGCTTCTTTATCTGTCATTGTATTAATTCCACATTTATCTGTATAATGCTCTATATATTGGATTGGACATGTAGTTATTATTTATGCACTGAGTTGCTGTTATTCTTTTGGAGTGCTGTAAATTTGTGGAATCAATTTGTAGTATTGTGGGAGGAATAAAGGGATGAATATAGAAGTGTGTTTCCAGTGCAGAAAATTTGTGGTAAGTCCTACCCTTAGGGGAGGTGCTGCTGGATTTTCCGTTGGAAGGTTCGGTGGTATTTCCCTGGGATCAGGGCTTGTCTGGGGTTCCGGGGATGAATCTTGGATGGGTCCTGACATCACAAATTTAAGTTATCTGAATTTCTCAAATGCGGGCTTTGGGGGACAAATACAAAAGGAGATATCACACCTCTCAAGGTTGGTCACTCTTGATTTATCTTACATCTGGTATTTTGGTTGGAATCTCTTTGAAATCCCAAATTTGAGAATGTTGGTTGGAAACATAACCAAACTTGAAGAAGTATACCTTAATGGTGTAAAAATATTATCACCAGGGAATGAGTGGACGATGGCAGGCTAATCATCTTCTTCACTCCCTAATCAGCGAGTTTTGAGCTTGAGAGATTGTTATCTTTCCGGTCCTACTCCTCGGTCACTTGCCAAGCTGAAATCTTTATCAATTATTCAACTGGATGACAATAACGATATATCTTCTCGAGTTCCAGAATTCTTCACGAATTTCTCAAATTTGACTTCCTTGTCTCTGAGTGGTTGCAACCTGCCTGGAACAATTCCTAGAAAGATCTTTCATGTACAAACACTAAGGACTTTTGACTTGTCCTACAATTACTTATTGCAGGTTTCTTTGTCAGAGTCACACATAGATAGTCTTCTTCAAAGTTTGGCGATATCTGACACAAATTCATCAGGAGGGGGATTACCTCCTTCTATCAGTAACCTTGTGCAATTATCAACATTACATGTTTCTGGTTATCATTTTAGTGGACTACTTCCAAACTCAATCTCAAACCTCACCCACCTTGTTGATCTTGATTTATCATTTAACAACTTCTATGGAACATGTCCAAATTCTATAACAAAGCTTAACCAACTTGTTTGTCTTGATCTTAGTTTTAACCAATTCCAGGGGAAGATTCCCACTCTACCTCCAATGTTGAGTACATAGATTTGTCTAGCAATAATTTTACATCTTCCATTCCGTCTAACATTGGTCTAAACCTTAGCTATATTTCTCATTTATCCTTCTCAGACAATGGCCTTACTAGTGTCATTCCTAAATCCATATGCAATGCAAGTTACCTACAAGTTCTTTATCTGTCCAATAACACTTTGAATGGCAAAATACCAAGGTGTATTATTGCAATGAATTAGACCATTAGGGTGAATCTTCAAGGGAACAACTTGAGTGGCCCAATTCTTGATGCATTTCCTGTTGATTGCAAATTAAAGGCACTACATGGCAATGGAAACTTACTGACAGGTAGGATTCCAAAATCTCTAGGCAACTGAGGTGCTTTGAAGCTTTTAAACTTTGGGAAAAATCAAATGGTGGACACCTTTCCTACGGTGTTGAAAAATATATCAACCCTACGTGTCTTTATTTTGTGATTAAACAAATTTTATGGGAGCATTACATGTTCAAAAAACATAGGTGATTGGTTGGAGATTCAAATTGTGAATGTTGCTTCCAAAAATTTTAGCGGGCAACTACCAAGCCAATGCTTATCAAAATAGAATTCAATGGTGAATATAGATTATGATGAACTACATCTCCAGTTAGCATTAACCTTACCTAATTGCACTAATATAGTTGCAGTGAGAGTTACTAACAAAGGTCTAGAGATGGACTTGGCAAAAATACCCATGGGATTCACCCTCTTTAACTTTTCAAACAATAACTTTTCAGGGTAAAATACCAAAGCAACTAGGACAGTTCAAAGTGCTCATAGTACTTAACTTGTTCAATAATGCTCTCAGCGGCCAAATTCCATCATCTTTCGGCAACTTGAAGCAACTGGAGTCTTTAGATCTCCAAATGGGTTATGCGGGCCTCATTTGACTTCAAATGCATGAATGAAGTGGAAGATATGCAGCCAGAAACGCTTAATGAAGATAGACATTCAAACTTTGGCAATGAGATTAAATGGGATCTGATAGATGTTGAAGTTGGATTCATTGTTGGGTTTGGAAGTGTGATCGGATCATTTGTGTAACACCCCGTCCCAAAGTATGTCGAAATTTTTGCATATTGACCGAGGGTGATCGTTGACCGAAAGGGTCAAAATGTTGACTTTTTGTTATGGATGGAATTTTGCGTTGACCAAGGCACCATTTCAAAGTACGTATCGTCCCGAGTTCGTAGACTAGTAGCACATAAAAAACAGAGCTACCATTTGAAAGTTACAAGCAAGACAAGTTGAGGTCCAAACTATCCAAGGGGTCTTGGAGTTGACTTTTTGTTCGTGCAGAGTTGAGCTTTGATTCATACATGGTTGTGAAGTACTCGTCGATATGAGTTCATAGACTAGCGGCACACCCGATTTGGACATATGGCTTGAAAGTTACGGACCTGCAAATTTTTCCAAATACCATGATATTTTAATATATTTTGACTTGAGTGAACAGTATGTGCCACATGTCATGTTTTCAACCAATCTCGTGAGTGAATAGTATCACCCACAGGTGGCTTTTATTTTGGCCAAAACACATGTGGGCCAGGGGGGAAGAGAGAGAAAAAGAGGAGGAGAGAGAGAGATGAGAGACCACCACCACCGTTGATCGGCGTCTGGTCAGTTCCCACCTACACACGCCACCCCACCTTGACACCCACCTGAAAACTGGCCGGCCAGCCAAAAATCACGGCCAACCGACCACTAACGCGCTCGAATTTGAGGTTTTTCTGGCAGCGGTGCCGATTGCTTCAAACCCAAATTTCTCCCTATCCCGTCATCCAGTTGCCTCACCGCCAGTCCCATCCGTTCACCCGTTCTTCGATCTACCTATCCTCCAAAAATCACGGTCAGTGGCCACTAGACGCGCCGCCGACAGTGACGGTTTTCGGTGACCACGGTGGCTCGTCAGAAAACCAATTTCCGGCGAGTTCCTAGTTGCACCGCCCATCTTCTCCCACTAATTTCGACCCCCTGAACCCAAATCCGGTGTCCACTTTCCCCAATTTTTAACAAATTGTGAGAATCGAGGGTCTAAATCTGAGAGATTTCCGACGAGATTTCGGCCACCACGGGTCTGATCTCCAGAAAGTAAAACCAGATCCGTAATCTTCGCTTCACAAGCTTCGATTCGGTATATCATTCGTAAATTTTGGTTGTTGTTTGTGTTCGTTCTCCCGGGTACCTGTTTGTGAATTACCCGATTAAAATATTAATATATTTGATTTTATGTAATGTTGATATTTGAGGTGCACGTGTGGGTAGTAGAGTTGATCCTGTGGAGAATCTTGATTGATACGCGTTCTCGAGGTGAGTGACCCACCTTCAAAATTATTTTCGGGTTTTAAATTGATTATATTTTGAGATATTCTAATATTTGAATGTTTTTATTCTATGTTGATTATTTGATAAATTGTGAATTAAATTTTGACGCCAACATTTGAATTAATTGGAATATATGATTTTTGACAAATTATGGAAATCTAGATTTTATGAAATGTGATATTTAAAGGAATTGTGAATTTAATATTATTTGATTTATTGTGAAATTTAATTGTGATTTTTTTTATTAAAAAAAGTACATTTATATGAATTTACAAAAATCTGAATGTATATGTGATTTAATTATATTTTGAATTTTGAGGAATTGAAGGAATATTTATTTTAAATTATTGATAATTTTACTGATGGATTTATTATGTGTTTGAAATGTATATTTATGAAAATTTTGATTATTGTGGATTTTATGAGGTTTAAATGACATATTTGATTCAAATTGGTTTTTGAAGATTTGATAAAGAAATATTGATTTAAATTATTATGTTCCAAAAATAGTTATGCCATTGGAAAATTTGTATATTTAAATTGGTGGAATTGAGAGTTGATAGGTGTGAAATTTATGGAATTTATACGATGGATTTTAAAAAGGAATGTGAAAAATTTATGGGTTTAAATGGATAAAATAAAGCCGGTGGTATTTTATACAAATATTGATTTTATGATTTACGAGTTTTTAGATGCACCACACACGTACTAGTGTTCTGTATATGTGGATATGATTAGTGAGCACATGGATATGATTAGCGCGTAGGTGGGTATGAGTAGTGCGTAGGTGATTTATGGGTTGTCCTGTGGTTGCCATCGGACCGAGGGTTGGCAAGTTGATATCGGCCGTAGTCACCTCCCGCCATGGCCAGGACGCCTGTTTGTAGCGTCACGATGGGACGCCACGCGATCGTATGCCGATTTCTCTCTTTAACCTCTTGTCTGACGGTGCTCGAAATGCTGGGTACCGTTGGACCACTGGTATATAATGTGTGCATCAAATGGTTTTCACGACATGATTTCAAATATGAAATATTTTAAAATCTTATTTTAATAAAAATGTACTTAACAATATTAATTATTTATTTAAATTTAAACTTTTGCCCAATTTTTATGAAAATGTTTTTACGAATTTATTATTCAAATTGTTTTGGTATTTTGAAATCAATTCTAATGTATTATATTTTTTTTCATTTTATTTCATTCTTATCATTTATTTTAAATGGATGTTTTATTTTGATTTAATTATTCCTTTATTTATTTGTTCAATTAATTGATTTATTCTAATTATTTAATTATTTCTTGAATTGTACTAATATGAGTTTCATTGATATTTTTTGTATTATTTGTTTATGATATGTTGTTAATCTTTTAGTAATTGTTATAAAAGTTTATTTTCATTTCTATTATTATATCCATTCTAATTTTGAATTCTTAATTTGTTGTGTCTTATTTGTAAATTATTTAATTAATTATTTTCTGAATCTTGGGACATAAAATATCGGATTTTGTGAAAACGTTTTAAAAAGGGGAATATTTCAAACTGAATAATTGTGAGGGTTTTGAGAGAAAAATTTATTTTCAACTATTATTACTAAACCATTTATATATTTATTTATTTAATTTTTATTTATTTATTTACTTATTACTAAATTACTTAATTATTAATAGTTAGTAGACTGGGTCGCTCACTGAAATGATTAGCATCTCATATTTTTTTTTAAAATTTTGTTCCCTTAGGCTCAGGTGGTAGATGTTGTTCGATCAGGGCGAGCTCGACAATTTGATCATTCTTGGAACTCCGAGAAGTCTTCTTTTCTTCATTTATTATTATGTAATTTTTTTTCTACTCTGTTATATTAATTATCATACTTAGAACTTTATTAACGCTCTGTATACTATGATGGATGTATTATTTAATTGATTATGCACTGATTCCCTGATATTCATTTGAAGTGCTGTAAATTTGTGGAATTAAATTGTAGTAAGGTGGGAGGAATAAGGTGGTGTATATAGAAGTGTATTTTCAGTGCAGAGAATTTGTGGTAAGTCCAACTCTTAGGGGAAGTTCTGTCGGATTTTCTATTGGAGGGTCCAGTAGGGTTTCTCTAGGATCAGGACTTGTCTAGGGTTGCGATAAGGAATCTTGGACGGGTCCTAACAATTTATATTTTCTAGGAGATGGAGGAAATGCTATTTTGATCGTATTGAGGACATTGCATTTAGAATGCTACCTCAGCCACTTCTAAAAAAATGGTTGCCAAGGAAGATTATGTTAATGGGGCTTGATGAATTCTATATTTACTGGTATATTTTTGTAATGAGGATGATGATAGCTTGAGGGAAAAGTTAGAGGAGAAAAACGTGAGCTGCATTTTTGTATTTCATATATTTTCCAATATAACAGTAAAAATTTCTTACATCATCAAAACAATGATTACAAAATCTGTTATAAAGGCATATTTCTAGATATTTCTGTAACATCCCACATCGGTTGGAGAGGAGCATGAAGTGGTCTTTATAAGGCTGTGGATACCTCTCCCTTCAAGACGCGTTCCCATGAGGAAAAGTAAAACCGTGAGGGGTAGGATTAGGCTCACCACCTAGCTTCCAAAGCGGACAATATCTTGATTGGGCCTGAGAGGCCCGGGCTAGTGGGACTGACAGGTTAAAGAGGTGGGACCTCTAACCATTAAAACGCGTTTTGACAAAATCTTGAGGTCAGCGGGGAGAGAGGGAGTGAACCTTGGGCCAAAGAGGACAATATCTTGATGCGGGTGGACTGGGCCGTTACATTTCTCTCTCTCACACTTTCACTCACTCACACACATTCTTCTAGCTAGTTTAACACGTGGCATGTAAGCCACTGTGAGATACACCTATATAGCTTCATTTATCCACATCTTCATTGATCTCCACGTCAGCACAACAGGTTATATTCCAACACTCCCATGTAACCTCTGTGCTGAGACAACTCCAAGCTTTTCCCTGAAGTAATTAAATTTGTCCTTTGGCAAAGACTTAGTAAATATGTCTGCAACTTGTTCTTTAGAGGCACAATATGCCAAGTCTACAATTCCATCTTACAAAGCTTCTTTGATGAAGTGGTACTTTCTGTGAATGTGCTTGGTTTTTTGATGAAAAACTAGATCTCTAGTGATGGTAATTGCTGAAGTATTATCACAGTGTAGAGGTGTAGCTTCTACTTGCATTTCACCAAAATCTTCTAGTACAAACTGAAGCCAAATTGCCCGTGCAGTTGCTTCTGAGGCATTTATGTATTCTGCCTCAACAATTGGAAGTGCAACATAGCTTTGCTTGACTGAGTCCCATGAAAACACCCCACTTCCAAAACTAAAAGCATATCCTAATGTACTCTTCATGTCATCCAGAAATCCACTCCAACCATTATCACATTATCCCATTAACACTGGTTGTCTTCCCTTGACATACTATAAACCATAGTCTAGAGTGCCTTTAACATATCTTAGTACTCTCTTTGCTATACCAAGATGCTTCTTTGTAGGACAATGCATGAATCTTGCTAGAAGACTTGCAGCAAACATGATATCTAGTCTCATAGCTGTAATGTCAGGACCCCGTCCAAGATCTCTCACCGGAACCCTAGACAATCCCTAATCCCAGGGAAACTCTACCAAACCCTCCAATGGAAAATCCAACAGAACCTCCCCTAAGGGTTGGACTTATCACAAATTCCCTGCATTGAAAACACACTTCTATATACACCACCTTATTCCTCCCACCATACTACAATTTAATTCCACAAATTTGTAGCACTTCAAATGAATAATAGGGAATCAATGCATAATCAATTAAATAATACATCTAACATAGTATACAGAGCGTTAATAAAGTTCTAAGTATAATAATTATACAACAGAGTAGAAAGAAAATTACATAATAATAAATGAAGAAAAGAAGACTTCTCGGAGTTCTAAGAATGATCAAATTGTCGAGCTCGCCCTGATCGAACAACATCTACCACCTGAGCCTAAGGGAATGAAATTTTAAAAAAAATATGAGATGCTAATCATCTTAGTGAATGATCCAGTCTACTAACTACTAATAATTAAGTAATCTAATAATAAGTAAATAAACAAATAATAAATAAATACATAAATGGTTTAGTAATAACAATTGAAAATAATTTTTCTCTCAAAACCCTCATAGTCACTTAGTTGGAAATGTTCTCTTTTTAAAATGTTTTCACAAAACCTTATATTTTATGCTTCAAGATTTAGAAAATGATTAATCAAATAATTTACAAATAAAACACAGCAAATTAGGAATCCAAAATCAGAATGGCAATAATAATAATAGAAATGAAAATAAACTTGTATAACAGTTACTAAAAGATTAATTACATATCATAAATCAGTTAATTGAACGATTAAGTAAAGGAATAAGTAAATCAAAATAAACACCCATTTAAAATAAATGGTAAGAATAAAATAAAATGAAAGAAAATATAATATATTAGAATTGATTTCAAAATACCAAAACAATTTGAATAATAAATTTGTAAAAACATTTTCATAAAAATATGTAAACTTTTAAATTTAAATAAATAAATAATAAAACATCGTTAAATACATTTTTATTAAAATAAGATTTTAAAATATTTCGTATTTGAAATCATGTCGTGAAAACCATTTGATGCACACACTATATACCAGTGGCGCCAATGGTATCTAGCATCCCGAGCACTGCCAGACAGGAGGTTAAAGAGAGAAACTGGCATACGGTCACCTGGCGTCCCACCGCGCCGCTGCAAACAGGCGTCCTAGCCATGGCGGGGGGTGGCTACGGCCAATATCAACTTGCCAACCCTCGGTCCGATGGCAACCACAGGACAACCCATATATCACCTGCGCACTACTCACACCAACTTGCGCGCTAATCATATCCATGTGCACACTAATCATATCCACATATACAGAACACCAGTATGTGTATGATGCATCTAAAAATTCGTAAATCATAAAATCAATATTTGTATAAAATACCACCGGGTTTATTTTATCCATTTATACCCATAAATTTTTCACATTTTTTTTTTAAATCATCATCATAAATCCATCTCTTTAAAATCCACAAATTTCAAATCCATCAACTCTCAATTCCATCAATTCAAATATACGAATTTTCCAATGGTATAAAGTCAAATCTTTAATATTCCTATGTATAAATATTTTTGAAACATAATAATTTAAACCCATATTTTTCTCAAATTCTCAAAAATTAATTTAAATCAACATATCCTTAAAACCACATAAACTTCATTTATAATTAAATCCCATATCCATAAAATTCTTGAAATAAAAATATTTCTTGATGCACAAATAATTATAATTCATTCAATTTTGCCATCAAAATTCCAAATATAAATTTACTAAATATTCAACACATAAAACATATTCTTCAAATAACCAATTAACACAATATATATATATATATATATATTTTAACATCCCAAAGTAATTTTGAAAGTGGATCACTCACCTCGAGCACGCATATCAATCAAGATCCTCCACAGAATCAAATCTAATACCCTCACATGCATCTAAAATATCAACATTACATAAAATCAAATATATTAATATTTTAATTAGGTAATTCACAAGTGGGTACCCGGGGAGCGAACACAAATGACAACCAAAATTTATGAGTGATATACCAAATCGAAGCTTGTGAAATAAGGATTACAGATCTAGTCTTACTTTCCGGAGATCAGACCTAAGGTGGTCGGAATCTCATCGAAAAGGTGTCGAGTTTTGGATACTCGGATCTCACAAACCGCCACGAGTTGGAGGAAACAAACCTCAGATCTGGGTTCAGGGGGTCGGAATTAGTGGGAGAAGATGGGCGGTGCAACTAGGAACTTGTCGAAAAATCAATTTCCAGACAAGCCGCTGTGGTCACCGGAACCCGTCACTGCTAGCGGCGCGTCCAGTGGCCACTGGTTGTGATTTTTGGAGAAAATGTAGATTGGGGGATGGGCGAACGGATGGGACCGGCAGTGAGGCAAATGGAGGCCGGATCAGGGAGAAATCTAGATGGGAAGATTTTGATGCCACTGTTGGAAAATGCCCTGATCGGGGCGCGTCGGTGGTCGAGTGGCTGTGAGATTTGGTGGGCTGGCCGGAAATGGAAGGGGCAAGGTGGTGGTTGGGTGGGTGTATGGGTGAAAGGGGTGGAGGATGATGAACGGAGAATGGCCGTGGGTTAGTGGCTTTTCTCTCTCTCTCCTCCCCTCTCTCTTTCTCTCTTTTGTCACACGGCTCACACACGGGTTTAAGCCAATAAGAAGTCATCCCGTGGGTGCCACTGTGTACTCACGGGACAGGTTGAGGGCTTGACACATGGCGAACAGTTTTCACAATAACCCCATTTAATTAAAATAGTAAAAAATAATACTGTATCTGAAAAACTTTGCGAGTCCATAACTTTTTAACCCAGTGTCCAAATTAGGCATGCTGCTATAGACTCGTATGGATGACTACTTTGCAACCATACAAGAGTCAAATCAAAATTCTACATAAATAAAATGTCAAACTTGGCACCCTTGGATAGCTTGGACTGCAACTTGCCTAATGCATAACTTTCAAACGGCAGCTCCGATTTTGACGTGCCACTAGTCTACGAATTCAGGACGATACTTACTTTGAAATGGTGCCTCGGTCAATGCAAAATTCCATCTAGAACAAAAAGTCAAAATTTTGACCCTCTCGGTCAACGGTCAACCTCGATCAACGTGCAAAAATTTTGACGTACTTTGGAACGGGGTGTTACATTAAGATACAGAAGACTTCCCATAATTCTCTGATACAACTCTTCATCTACAGCTCCATTTCCATCTTCTTTGCTAAGTTTCTCATTTGCAATCAATGGTGTGAGAACTGGATTGCAATTTGTTAAGCCAAACTTATTTAGCAATGTGGAAACATATTTTGTCTGGTGCACGAAAATGCTTGAACCTGTTTGTATTGCTCCCATACCAAGAAAATGATGTAGCAATCCTAAATCTGTCATTTCATGCCTTTTCATCATGTCTTCCTTAAACCAGTGCAGCATTTCATCTTCATTACCTGTATACACTATGTCATCGGCATATATAGCAGCAATCAATATTCCTTTCTCTCCCCTGGTTTTTGTATAAAGAATAGCCTCACTTTGACTCTTTTGAAACCCACTCTCATTGAAATATGCATCAATCTCATTGTACCAGGCTCGAGGAGCCTGTTTCAACCCATATAATGCCTTGTGTAGTTTATACACTTTATCCTCATGCCCCTCAATGACAAAACCATCGGGTTTTTTTACATAAACCTCCTCTTGTGCACACCATTTAAAAATGCTGATTTAACATCAAACTGGTATAGTTTCCAACTTTTGTGAGCTGCGAAAGCAATCAATGTCCTAATAGTATCAAGTCTAGCAACAGGAGCAAAGGTCTCATTGAAATCTACTTCTGGTTTTTGTGCATACACTTTAGCCACTTACCTTGCTTTGTTCTTTTGAACTGAGCCATCTAGATTGAGATTAGTCTTATATACCCATTTGACACCAATTATAGGCTTATCTATTGGCCTGTTCACTAGCTCTCATGTTTTGTTTTTCTCAATCATTCTCAACTCATCTGCCATTGCATTGATTCAGGACTGATCTTGTGCTGCCTCATTATAATCTACGGGCTCAATGATACAATTGTTGCATTTTGCTAAAATATCAATCAAAATCCTCCATTTTACTGGTGTATGATCAAATTCAGCATGCATTTCACTAGTTTTAGTGTGTGCAGAACCCATACCTATACTCTTGTGTGTATTCGAAATGTTCCTGCTGCTGCTTGTAGCCTCTCTTGAATTAAGTACACTTTGTGTTAACCTTTCTGATGTATGGTAAGCATCTTCGAATACTACATTCACCTCCTTTGAAGTTTTACAAACATCCCTAATTACTGAAATTAACCTTCCACCATCATTTCTTCATCTTTCTTCCAATCCCATGAATTTTCATCATCTAATACAACATCACTTCATAAAATCAGCCTTTTAGCTATAGGATCAAATACCCTATATCCTTTCTCATAGGTTTCATAGCCAACAAAGATTCCTTTGACACTTTTAGGATCCAATTTCTACCTTGTTTCAGTTGCCCCATGAACATAACAAAGAGATCGAAAATTTTTCAAATGTGCAACACTAGGTTTTCTTCCACTATAAGTTTCAAAAGGAGTTATATTGTTCAAAGCTTTGGTAGGGCATTTATTTAACAAATACACAGCTGTATGAACAGCTTCTCCCCACAGATAGTAAGGTATTTATTTATCATGTAGCATGTCTTTGGCCATTTCAACTACCACTTGGTTCTTTCTTTCAACCACCCCATTCTGCTGAAGTGTGTAGGCCACTGACATTTGTCTTTGGATTCCCTCAGATTCACAGTATTTTACAAATTTGGTGGATCGAAACTCTTTTCCTCTATCACTTTTAATCTTTTAATTCTAAAACCACTTTGTAATTCAACCATTGCTTTAAACTTCTTAAAACAGATAAAAGCTTCAGGTTTGTTTCTTAGAAAGTACACCCAAACCATGCGTGTACAATCATCTACAAATAACATAAAATACATGTTTCCAGCAAGTGGCTCTGTCTGCATTGGACCATAAAATAAGTATGAATTAGTTGCAGTGGCTGATTTGCTCTCCATATAGCATTCTTTTGAAAAACTTCTCTATCCTGCTTTCCAAATTGACATCCTTCACAAACCTTCATCACTTCTCCAATCTTTGGTAATCCCAAAACCATATTCTTCTTCTTTAGTTCAAGCAAAGCATTCAAATGAAGATGTCCCATTCTTTTGTGCCAAGTTTCCACACTGAATTCAACTTGAACTTTTAATGCAATCTGTTTACTGGATGTCATAGTCAATGGATAGTATCAATTTGTCTTTACTTTCACTTTCACAATCAGATTTTCTAGTGTTGGTCCATCATAAACATGACACATTCCTCCAGAAAACATTAGATAATAACCATGCTCATCCATTTGGCCAACACTCAACAGATTTTCTTTCAAACCGGGTAGATACAGCACCTCTTTGATATGTTTTTTTTCCCTTTGTCAGTGTCAATCACAAGTGTGCCTTTTCTAGTTATGTTCTCCGGTGTTCCATTAGGCATTTGTACTCTCCCATACAAATTTCTCTTAACATCAACTAATAAATTGATATTCCTTGTCATGTGATTACTGCAGCCACTATCTATGTACCACTCGCTACTTTTGCTTGAGCTATCAGTTTCACTAGCAGCATTGAACATATTACCTAACAGTTCCATCTGATTTGTGCAATTTGCTTTCTGCACATTTCTTCCATTTGTACACTCTCTTGCCCAATGTCCAAACCTATCACAATTATAGCATTTTGGCTTTCCTTTAAACCTACATTTTCCAAAATGATATTAACCACAGGTCTTACATTGTGGTTTTGAATTGTCATGACTGCCTCCAACTTGCCATTTGTTTCCACTGTGAACAGTGTTTGCAGTAGGTGTGTTTGTCATTTGAGTTACATGAAACCTTTGCTGAAATCTTTGCTTAGGTTTCCATTTCTTCTCCTTTGAAGACCATGACCTCTAAAACTTATCTACATTAGCTTGTGTTACTCCCTTGTTTTGTATTTTGGAGTTCACAAACAATGAAGAGGATGCTTTCTCTGTGGAATCAGTAACTTGCAAGTCAAGTCTCTGCTCTTGACTCTTGAAAATTGCTATTACTTCTTGAAATTCCACCGATGTCAAATACTTAGTATTTTCTATCACCAAACAAATAGGTTCACATGCTTTTGTCAAGCTAATTAATACCTTTCGAACCATTCTCTCATTTGACAGTGTCTCTCCAAATGTTTTCATCGGGTTTATTAGATCATTTAGTCTAGTAAGATAACTAGACAATGTTTCATCATCCTTCATCTTGGTGTATTCAAATTCTCTCCTTAAACTTTGCAATTTCACAGATCTTACCTGACCTCCACCATAGAATTCTTTGTACAAGAGCTCCCAAGCTTCTTTTGAGGTCTCTGCATTTGCTATCCTTAGGAAGATCTGATCTATAACAACACCTTGAATAATTCCCAAAGCTTTTGCATCCTTCATGTAGAACTCCATCATCTGTTCATCATCTTCCATTGCTGAGCTTCCTTCAGCTTTTTCACTCTTCCCTTTTTGCTTTCTAATAGAAATTGGGATTCCTTTCTCCATGAATTTCCAAAACCCAAAGGATTTGAAAATCGTTACCATTTTGATTCTTCAGAACTCATAATTCTTACTTGAAAATATTGGCGTTCTTATCTCAGATCCAGCCATTGATGATGCAGATCTGAAGCTCTAGCTTGCACTCTCTAGCCAGCCTTAGATTTACTCGAATTTTTTTTTTTTTAAATCATAGTGTTAACTCCCAACTCAGATTCAACAAGCTCTGATACCATGTTAATGGGGCTTGATGAATTCTATATTACTGGTATATCTTTTCAATGAGGATGATGATAGCTTGAGAGAAAAGTTAAAGGAGAAAAACGTGAGATGCATTTTTGTATTTCATGTATTTTCCAATATAACAGTAAAAATTTCTTACATCATCAAAACAATGATTACAAAATCTGTTATAAAGGCATAATTCTGGATATTTCTCTCTCTCACACTTTCACGCACTCACACACATTTTCGTACTCCTATCTGTTGGAATATAACCTATTGTGCTGCCGTGGAGATCAATGCAGACGTGGATAAGATGCAGAGGAGTGGTGTTGGTGGCAGAGCAATTAGTAAGGATGAGCGCTTATGTTGATGTTGTAATAAGGTAAACAATGCCAATGGTGGTGTAATTGGTGTTTTCTTATGTTATCTATGTTTTCATTTATGTATGTGTGTAGTTTTGGCTTTGATGATGAGGTGGTAACATCGATCTGTACGTATGTGAAAGATTGATCTTTTACAACATTCTTTCTGAAATTAAGCTCCTAGTATCCATGTGAAAGATCAATTAATAAATAGCTTTCTCATATAAATTTATTGAAGCAAAAGTAGGATGTACCACAAATAGAAAATAAAAAAAGAGTACTTCAACAAATGGATTGTTCAATAAAAAAAAATCTTTTTATCAAATAAAAAAGAGTATATATAAATACACACATATACAGTGAGTCTTTTGTTTAGAAAAGAAATTATCTAAGATTTGTTTAGAATTAAGTTATATATATATCTTATCAGCGAATATAACTTGACTGTAGAAAAATATTTTTGAGGTATTCCTAAATAAGAGAATTTCCATAGAAATATATATTCATTTTTACTGTATTTGTGGTTTGTTTTCTGTAGTTATGAAAGCTTCAATATAAAACTCTTAAAAGGAACCCTTTTTTGTTATAGTAGCATTATTTTTTTTGTTATTTTTCTTTTTTAAATTTATTTTTTTATTTTCATGAAAGCAAGTCCATAAAACAGTACTTTATAAATTCATAATCATTTTTTTTATATATATTATTTTTATACCATACAAAATGGAATAAATAGTGAGACGTACAATTTTTTTTCAATCATATTTGCTAAGAGTTGTTGATCGGGTTTGAATTGTTGATTGAACTGTGGTCTCCTTTGGCACCAAAATGCACAGATGAAGGGCAGATCAGCAGTCAGAAACAACTGATGAAGATAGACATTCAAACTCTGTCAATGAGATTAAATGGTATCTGATAGGTGCTGAATTTTGATTTGTTGGGTTTTGAATTGTAATTGGATTAAATAGTATCTGATAGGAAATGCTATTTCGGTGGTGTTGATGACATTTAATATAGTATATTATTACCAAAGCTAAATGGTTGTCATGGAAAATAAGAAGCAAGAGAACAGGCAAATTTTGTGTATGGTGTGAAAAGGTAATCAATGGCAATGATGGTATTCTCTTTGTACATGCTTTCGCTTTTGCATTTTCATATGCATGTTTTATTACAGCCTTGTCGAAGAAATCTGTTCCTTACTGTGTAATATGGGCTTGATGTTAAGGCTCTATACCAAAATTTTGTGTGTGATTTATCGTTTATGTCATTTCTTTATATATGTGAAAGATTCTACCTATCTATGTTAAGACTAATAGACAGCCTTCTCATAACAATTTATTAAAGCAAAGCATAGGACCTACAAAAATATAAAACGAAAGGGAAGTAGTTCAACAAAAATATTCTTGCATATAAAAAGGTAATAATAATAATTTTTTCCGTACAAATAAAAAAAATAATTGAACAAGTATATTTACCCTTATATGTATTTTCATTTCTTATTGTTTCGAGTTAAGGTATATTTGGTTGGTACATCTATATCATTTGACAGAAAGACTTTTAATAACCAAAAAAAAAAAAAAAAAAGACACAAACACTTAATTGGTAAAATGATGCGTATCTAATATATACATATGTATACATATACATATATATGTACTTTGGCCAGAAAGGCTGGGGGAAAAATTGTGATCATATTATTGAAGTTGTTTAAAGTCTGGAAGAAAGTACTTGGTAACTAGAATATCTTAGCAGAAGATGGAGGAAATGCTATTTCAATGATGCTGAGGACATTTCATTTTTGGTATCTTACCCAAAAAAATAAATATATAGGGTTGTCATCGAAAACGGGAGACGGCAAATAAGAAGCAAAGGAATCGTTGTTGGTGGCAGAGTACTGCGGATGGTGTGTAATAAAGTAAGCAACGACAGCGGGCTAATGGCAAAGATGGTGTAATAAGGGAAGGAATTTCAATGGTGATGTTTTCTTATATTAGATTTTCAATTCAAGCACAAACCAATCCCTTTCTTATTTAAAGATTATATAAAATTAAAATACTTTAAATGTTTATGTGTATATATCCCACAATACTATACCTTGGCCATCAAGATGCTAGAGCAAAAGGAACGCTGTGAGTCACGTGCAACAAAAATGACATAAATATAAAGTGGTTTTGCAAATTATAAACAAAAGGAGACAAAAAACATGTTCACGTAAAGACAAACATCCACCTTTGTAATGTGGTGGCACTCAAATTAATGTTAGGAAGAAAGAGGATAAGCTTAGATTGACATTGAATTCCTATGAATTCCCATGAAAGTGTAAATTCATATTATATATATATATATATAAAGACCAAAAAAAAAAAAAAAAAACTAATAGGATTAGATCACCCAGCCCAGAGCCCAACACTTCGCAGAGCCTCTGCTTTTTAACCACCCTACAAAACTACAAGAAGAAGAAGAAGAAGAAGAAAACCGCAACGAAACCATCCAAACACCTTTTACTTTGCTCCCAATTTTAAAAATGGAGGATTTCTCTTCTCTTCCCTAGTTCCTTGAAGATGTAGGACTTGCTTCTTGCAAATTTGGAATACTCCTGACATAATTAAGAACCATTCCAAAATCGCTCTCCAACTGCAAAGCTCTAGAGGTTTTAAACCTGGGGAAGGAAAATGATTGACACCTTTTCATTGTTTTTGGAAAATATACCACTTCGTGTGTCCTTGTTTTGCAATCAAACAGATTTTACTTGTGGAGACAACATAGATGATTGGCCAAATATTCAAATTGTGAATGTTGCTTCCAACAATTTTAGTGGTGAATTACCAAGCAAATGCGTGTCAAAATGCATGCAAAGGTGGGTATAAAAGATGATGTTTAATCATCACTCCTTAACAAAAATATTTAGTTTAGTGAACCAACTCTAAGCAGGATTAATTACAATTATGAACAAGGAGTGACAGGAACCAACAAAGATCTAGAAATTGAGCTGTTAAAGTTACCCAGGCAACTCACGTCCATTGTATTTTTAAGTAACAATTTCCACGGTAAAATACTAAAAGAACTAGAACAACTCAATTGTCTCATAGTACTCAACTTGTACAGTAATGCTCTCCAATGGTCAAATCCCAATTATCTTTTGGAAACAAGCAGCAACTAGGGTCTTTATACCTCTCAAGGAATCATCTGAATGGGGAAATTCCAGCATCACTTAATTTTCTTTCAGTCCTGGACTTATCATAGAACCAACTTGATGGTAGGATTCTCAAAGGTAATCAAGGTAATGAAGGATTATTTGGCCTTCCTCTGACACTAAACTGCAAATAATGTGGCACGCAAGCCACCAAAAACACCTCATGAAGCCAGACATTCAAACTCTGGACATGGGATTAAATGGGATCTCATAGGTGCTGACATTGGATTCATTGTTGAGTTTAGAAGTGTGAATGGACCACTTATGTTTTCTAGAAGATGGAAGAATTGCTATTTTGATTGTGTCGAGGACATTGCATTCAATATTTAACCTCAGCTTGTTCTTAAAAAATGGCCGTTATGGAAGATGCGAGTTAAAAAATAAAGAGAGCAGAAGGATTGGGTGTTGGTAGCAGAGCAATTTTTGTGGATAGTGTAATAAGGTAAGCAATGTCAATAATGATGTTTTCTTACGTTGCATAAGTTTGCATTTATATATGTTTCAATTTCATGTCACTGCTTTATTAACAAATGTATGCATTATTTTGCAATTTGGGCTTGATGTTAAGTCAGTATATCAATTTGTGTGTGACATTTATCGTTTGTGTCATTTCTCCCTTTGTGAAAGGTACTAGTATATCCATGTTAAGAAGATTCAAAGGCAGCTTTCTTATAAGAAGCTACTGCAGCAAAACCAGGAGGTACCAAAAATATACATTGAAAGATAAAGAAGTTTTCAACAAAATGATTGTTCCATTAACAAGAAAAGGGGAAAATATGCATATATATATATATATATATATATATATCTTAGCAAATAAAAAATATATATACTGCAGTTGAAATTGGGTATGTAACAGAGTTTGGATTGGGATATCATAGGTGTTGGAACTGGTGTTCAAATTGGTTATTTGCATCAAACTCTGGCTCTAAGATTAAATGGGATATAATAGGTGTTGAAATTGGATTTGTAACAGGGTTTGGAATTTTTATTGGACCACTTATGTTTTTTAGAAAATGGAGAAAACGCTCTGTCGATGGGGTTGAGGACATTGCATATAGTTTTTACCTCAGATGGTTATGAGGAAATGGCTGCTAGGGAAGTTGGTAATAAGAAAATAAGAGGCAGAGGAATAAGTGTTTGTGGCAAAAGAGCAAGTTGGATGGATGAGCTGACCTTGATTTGGTGGTGTAATAAGGTAAGTAAAGGTAATTATTATATTTTCCTGTACGTGATTTCCGGATTACAATTTATAAATGTGTGTGTATATATAATATAGAGGGTGGAAGAGAAAAATGTTCACCACTTCCCCTGTTTTCACTATGTAATATTGGCATGAACTTGAAGTCATAATTAGTGCAGCATGTGAGCTTTCTTGTTTCTGTAATTCTCCCTTGTGAAAGAAGCATTATTTATTTTAATGATTAATGATTCATAATATGATATAATTGGAAGAGAAAAACAGTGTTTAATGAGCTTTCACTTTCTTCAAATACACGTATCAGCTTCTGCTTCATGATGCTTGACGTTTAGAAGTTCAATGTTGTCCTTATCATCATCTGTGACAATTTCAGTTCCAGTCTACTTTGATTTGTTTCTTACTGACATTTTACAAGCTAAAAATAGTCTAATTTTGGCTTCACATTTGGCAGCCATGCAAGAGAACATTTCAAAAACTATTCTTCCTAAATCCTACTTGATCTCCACGGTTTTTTGAGTTTTGTTATAGTTATAATGGTAGAGTCATCAAGTAGGTTACCAAATAAATTTGTTAAGTTGTCATGACCCATCAAAAAATTTCTCACCGGAACCCTAGATAAGCCTCGATCCTAGAGAAACTTTACCGGACCTTCCAAGGAAAATCCGACAACATCTCCCCTAAAGGTTGGATTTACCATAAAATTCCTTGCACAGAAAACACACTTCTAATTACATCACCTTATTCCTCCTATCTTACTACAATTTAATACCATAAGTTTCTAGCACTTCAATAAACAACAGGGAATCAGTGCATAATTATAAATATCCAATGAAATATATAGAGCTTTTCAAAATTTTAAGTATAAGAATAAATACAATAAGAAGATAAAAGGAATAATACAAGATAGAGAGGGAAAGAAGGGAAAACTTCTTGGACTTTCAGCAACGAACAAGGACGCCAAGCTCGTCTCCGGACAATCAACATCTACTAACCTGGACCTAGGGGAACGGATTTAAAAACACATGAGATGCTAATCATCTCAGTGAGCGATTCGGTATACTAAACAATAATGATAATAAATAATATTAGAAAATAACATTTGCACTCAAAATTCTCACAATTCACTCCATTGGAAAAGTTCCCCTTTTTAAAACACTTTTACAAAACCCCATCATTCGTATATCCCAAAATAAGAGAAGTCCATAATTAAAATAAATGAAATATTGCTAAAATAAATTTTAGCTTGAGAATAATTGAATAACAATTAATAGAATTTATACTAGAATACCATGAGATACACAAGGTCAAAATAAATAGTTAAATAAATGCTAAAATTCATATTAGAAGCATCTAGCACAAATCAAATTAATCAATCAAGAATTAAATCAATGAAATAATCAAGGAATACTAATTAATAAATAAAATGCAATTAACATGCAATAAATAAAATAAGAGACACCAATTAATTAAATAATAAGACCACAAATAAATCCATTAATCTTAAAATATGATTTTAAAACATATTTTCGTTTCAGAAATCATGTCAAAATATCCTGACGCACCATACTATATACCAGTGATGTCCGACGGTTTCTAGCATCCCAAAACACCGTCTGACGGGGAGGTTAAGAGAGAATCTGCATCCGGTCACCGTGGTATCCCACCAGGCCTATGCTATCAACAGTCACCTCGATATGGAGGGGCCAGCTGATGCTCACTGTGCATTATACCCTGCTAACCCCCAAGTCCAATGGCCTAATCATATCCATGTAAATCCAGTACAGAACACCAATACTGTATAAATTCATCTAAAATCATAAAATCGATATATTTTTAAATATCGAATTCTTATAAATTCCACTTTCAAATCCATTGGTTCACATCATCTTTAAACTCATAATATTTTCACATTTCTTTTAAATTGTAACATCCCGTCCCGAAGTACATTGGAATTTCTCAAATTTGACCAAAGTTGACCGGATTTGATTGTTGTTGACCGAGAAGGGATCAAATGTTGAATTTTTGCTCCTGATGGAATTTCACATTGACCGAGGTATCATTAAAAGTACACGTTAGCATGAGTTCATAGACTAGTAGCACACTGAAAATGGAGTTACGGTTTGAAAGTTATGAGCAAAACAAGTTGAGGTCCAAACTATCCAAGGGGTGCCCGAGTTGACTTTTTGTTCATGCAAAATTGAGCTTTGACTCATGCATGGTTGTGAAGTACTCATCGATACGAGTTTATAAACTAGTGGCACATTCGATTTAGACATGTGGTTTGAAAGTTGCGGAACTGTGAAGTTTTTCTAAGACAGCATTTACTATTCATGGCTCTGTATGTGTGTGAACAGTGATGCCACGTGTCAAAAAAGTGGACCCACCCCTGAGTGCACAGTGGCACCCACGGGCGTTTTGATTGGCTGAGAAGGGGAAGGAGGAGAGAGAAGGAGAACGAGAGAGAGAGCTAGATAGAGAAACCCAACCGGCCAACCCCGTTCACCCATTTTAGGACACCAGAACAGTACACACGCCACCCCACCTTGACGCCCACCTAAAAACCAGCCGGCCAGCCAAAAATCATGGCCAACCGACAACCGATGCGCATGGATCGAGACTTTTTCCTATGGCGGTGCCAATTACTTCAAATCTAGATTTCTCTCCATTCCGACCTCCGTTTGCCTCACCGCCGGTCCCGTTGAGTCACCCATTCCCCGATCTACCTTCCCACCAAAAATGACGGCTAGTGGCCATCGGACGCGCCGCCGGCGGTGGCGGATTCCGGTGACCAGTTGGCTCATCAGGAAATCGACTTTCCGGCGAGTTTCCAATTGCACCGCCCATCCTTTCCCACTAATTTGACCTCCCTAAACCCAAATCCGAGGTCGTTTTCCTCCAATTTGCGACGGATTGAGAGAATTGAGGACTAGAATTCCAAGAGCTTTCCGGCGAGATCCCGGCCACCACGGGTCTGATCTCCGGGAGATAAGCCTCAATCCGTAATCCTCGTTTCACAAGTTTCGTTTGGTATATTAGTCACAAATTTTGGTTACCGTTTGTGTTAAACCCCCCCCAGGTACCAGGTATTATTTACCTAAATAAAATATTAATTTATTTGAGTTGTGTAATATTGTTGTTCTAGGAGCACATGTGCGTCGTGAAATTGATCCCATAGAGGATCTTGGGTTAATTGCATACTCGAGGTGAGTGACCCACCGTCAAAAATTAATTCGGGTGTTAAATTAATTATATTTCATTATATTTTAATATTTGGATGTTTATATTATATTAATTATGTGATAAATTGCAAATTAATTTTGGATGCTAATATTTGGACAATTTGAAATGTGTATATGTGTGTGCACCGAAGCATATTTCGATTTTGATAAATTATGGAAATTCAGTTTATGAAAATTTGATATTTAAAGAAATTATAATTTTTAACATTATTGGTTTATTGTTCAAATTATTATGAGTTTATTTCAAGTAATAAAAATGCATTTATATGGATCTATGAATTTTGAAAATTTTATGTTATTTTAATGAAAATATGCCTATCTTGAATTTTAAGGATTTAAAGATATTATTTTAAAAATTATGCTTACGCATTTGAATATTGTGGATTGGAAAATTGATGCATTTGAAAGTTGATGGATTTGAAATTGATGGAAATTGTTCAATGGATTTATGACGATGATTTATAAAGGAATTGTGGAAAATTTACGGGTTTAATTGGATGGAATAAACCCAGTTGTATTTATGAGATTTTGAGATTTGAAAATAAATATACTGATTTTATGATTTTTAGATGCATCATACACGTATTGGTGTTCTTTATACATGGATATGATTAGCGCGCAGGTGGATGTGATGAGTGCGCAGGTAGGTGTGAGTAGCGCACAGGTGATTATGGGGTTATCCCGTGGTTGCCATTGGATGAGGGTAGGCCACCCCTCCGTGGCTGGGACGCCTGTTTGCAGTGGCACGGTGGGACGCCATGCGACCGTATGCCGGTTTCCTTCTTCAACCTCCTGTCTGGCGGTACTCGGGACGCTGGATACCGTTGGCGCCACTTGAATATAGTGGGTGCATCAAGTGGTTTTCAAAACATGGATTTCAAAATAAATATTTTGAAATTGTATTTAAATTAAGAATCTATTTTGACAACACCCACCCTGGGAACCCTCCCGGGTGATCCCGCCTAGTGAAGTCCCACTGGGCAATCTATAGACAATATCCAATGGAACCTCACCTTAAAACGTAGATAATTAAACACTAGCATTAACATTAATACCTCAAATATTTAAATATATAGATAAATAAGTCCACAACCGGCCTACTGTACTACAAGCCATAACTACACACATGAGTACTATGATTTATACTGAGTTCCATATTTAAAATCAGAGCATTCTAAGAGTGTCAACAAAGTCTATGAGTACAAATAAGTAATAAATAAGTCCAGAAGATAACAATAGGTAAAGAAATGATAAATACGGTTGCTGTAGTGGAAGGAAACAAGCGACAAGTTGTGCGCAAGGTAGACTGCTACTAGCTTCCTGGGCCTAGGGGAACGAATTTAAAACAATAAAACATAAGATAAAGAAATCTCAGTGAGTGGCATAGTATAATACAAAAATAATGATTTATTTCTGAAAAATCTTTCTCTCAAGACCTCTCATTCTACTCGTTGAAAAATTCTCCGTTTAAAATCATTTCACAAAAACCCAAACTTGTACCCCAATTAATATCATGAAAGCCGATGCTCAAAAGTATGAATGAACGATCATTGTAATATTATGAAATGTCTCAAATCAAAATATAAACATCTGAGCATACACTATAATAAATACAGTTCCACCAAATAAATATGAAAATGCAGAAATCACCACGATATTTGTAAATCAACAATATATACAAACATATAAAATGTATAATACGATGTACCAATCTGTAAACCGTGCGATACACCCACCTCATGACCCTCAATATATGAATGGTGTCGTGGAAATAATAAGTAACCGTTAGGACGTACCCAACCTCACGGTCCGTGGCAATAATAAACCGTTGGATGATACCAACCTCACAGCACCGTGGTAATAATAATAAACCGTCGGATAAACCCGACCTCACAGTCTATGGTAATAATAGATAACCGTTGGATGAAACCAATCTCACGGCACTGTGATAAACCCAGCACGCGGTAATATAATATACTATTATACTGATCCAAAATATTGGCATTACATGGTACATCAATTTAAAAATCACCAATACAGTATACATGAAACAATCTTGTAAGATTATATATATACTTTTCCAAACGATACTGTATCATAAATCATAATTTAACATTTAAACTTCTACCGCTTAATTAAATACTTCAAAAATCTCAAAACATCATTTCATACGAAAACCAGAAATACCACAGTGAAATATATTCACCATAAACCAATTTTAAGCACATAAAATTATAAAATATTTGATCATGCTTAAAATCATATGATTTTCAATTTGGTTTCTCAAACCAAATAGTTTCAATTTAATTACCAAGATATTTAAATACCACAAGTCCATTTATGGACCCATTAAAATTGAAAATCACTTAAAATATTATCAAAACTCATATAAAATAATAACACATATATGTGAAAGCAAATGTTTATATATGCATAAAACAACATTTCAATCAAATGAAATATATGTAAAATACTATACAATATACCCAAGTCATTTAAAAATGATATAACCACTCACAGTACTGTAGATGCTCATGCCTGCTCCTCTACAGGATTGCCTCCAGGCTCAACTCAAATGCCTGCAATATAATAAATATTTCTCAGGCTCCAAACAACTAAACCAGAAACACTTGTATAACCCAAATGTCTCAAAATGATTTACAGTACTACAAAATTGCATAAATTGGACACGGGGCAATCCAATTATATCGCGTGTCTTTAGGACCCGATACCCAAAATTGGGGATTTTTACCCGAAGCCTAATATTTCAAAATCGAACCACCTAATGGGTCCTAATAATATCCAATTTCACTAACTCAACTCCAATTTTAACTAATTTGACTAATTTTGTCCAAACACAGTCCCCAACTTATCCGAAAATTAACTAATTGATCTAAAAATAGAAAAATTATCAAACGACCTCCAAAATTCACAAAATTTATATTGACGGAAAGCCCAAGAGACAAGGAACTCATCAGTATGCTCACCTTCATCCAAAGTTTCCTCCGGTGGGCGAAAAACACTGTTGAAGCGTCAACCAAACTTCTCGTTGTTGGATCTTTCAAACGTTGAGGAATCTGGACAAAATAACCAAGGAAATGAGCTCAGAGGGGTCAAAAGTAGTGGAAAAGGTGTATGGGTTGGCCTGAAATGGCCAAAAAATGAGAAAATCCGGCAACCCACCTCGCCGGCCACCGCGAACTTCGCCGGCCCGATCTGGGCGCGTCCGATCGCTTCTTGCCGTGAAATTTCACCGTTGAGCTCACCTTCAAGTGATCTTCCTAGGTGGCTGGCGCATGTAAGTGGTGGTTGGCTGGAAATAGGCAAAACAACGGTGATCCGATTCGGCGGTAAACGGGTCGAAACAACCCAGTTTGGACCCACGAGTCTGAGGAGAGAATTTCTCAGGTTTTGGGGGAAAAAATGGGTATTTTGGGCTTTGTTTCCTGTTTGACTCGCTTACCTAGGCTTATATAAAGTGTTGGGTTGCTAACAGACAAAAACTGGGGTCTGGCTTAAACACTGATTTAAAACTTATGCTTAAAACTTCTCAGAACCATAACTTTTTATCCATAACTCAGAATTTGGCATGCCGCCAGTCTATGAACTCATATCAACGAGTTCTACACAATGGTACCTTGGTCAAACCAAAAATATTTGCTATTGAAAAAGTCAACTTGAACCAATATATTGTTCACTTGGTCAAACTTGGTCAAACTTGTTTAATCATGTATATTTTTTTTGTAAGGGGTGTTACAACCTACCCCCCTTAAAAAAATTTTGTCCACAAAATTCGTACTTTAGTTTTGGAAGAGGTAAGGATACTGACTCCGCATTTGATCCTCTCGCTCCCAAGTCGCCTCCTCGACAATTTGGTTTCTCCGAAGGACCTTCACCAAAGCTATAATCTTGTTGCGAAGCCTTTTCTCTTCCCTTCCTAAAATCTGCACTGGCTGCTCCTCATAAGATAAGTCATCCCTCAATTCAATCTCCGGTGTCTCCAACACATGTGATGGGTCTGAGATATACTTGCGGAGCATGGAGATGTGAAAAACATCATGGACTCGAGAAAGCTCCTACGACAAGCCAATCCTGTAAACCACTGGATCTATCCTCTTTACTATCTCATACGGTCCAATGTAGTGAGGACTGAACTTCCCTCGTTTTCCAAAACGTACTACACCTTTCCAAGGAGAGAGCCTTAAGAATACTTGATCGCTAACCTCAAACTTGAGATCTTTCCTACGCACATCCCCATAGCTCTTTTGCCTGTCTTGTACTGCTTTCAACTTGGCCTGTATAATATTGACCTTGTCCACTGTCACCTGTACAATCTCAGGGCTTAGAAGTTTCCTTTCACCCATCTCATTCCAACATAATGAAGTCCGACATTGTCTCCCATGCAACACCTCATAAGGTGACATCTTCAATGTTCGAGTGATAGCTATTGTTGTATGTGAACTTTGCTAAAGGTAGATACTCATTCCAATTCCCCTTTAACTGTAGTACACATGATCTCAACATGTCCTCTAAGGTCTGAATAGTCCTCTCAAATTGTCCATCGGTCTGAGGGTGAAAAGCGGTACTCAAATTCAACTTGACACCAAGTTCATTCATTAATCTTTGCCAAAATCTCGAAGTGAACCGTGGATCTCTGTCAGATATAATCGATATTGGCACTCCATGCAAGCTCACTATATGATTAATAAAGAGTTCCGCTAACTTCTAAGGAGAAAACTTCTCACGAATGGGTAGGAAATGTGCAGAATTAGTGAGTTGATCCACGATCACCCAAATACCATCATGCCTCTGAACTGTGTGGGGAAAGCTTGAATACAGAATCCATCATGATGCGCTCCCATTTCCATTCTAGGATTTTTAAGGGCTGTAGAAATCCAAAAGGCTTTTATCTCTCTACTTTCACTTATTGGCAAATGAAACACTTGGATACATAATCAGTAACTTATCTTTTCATCCCTGCCCACCAATAATGCTTTTTCAAGGTATGGTACATTTTGATGCTACCGGGGTGCATGGCATACGCAGAACTATGCGCTTCATCCAGTACTTGCCTTTTCAGCTCTTCATTTGTGGGAATACAAAGTCTAGAACCAATCACCAATGCTCTATTGCCTCTGATAGTGAAATCTGACTTCCCCCTTGTTTAACTTTCCTTCTTATGCTCATTAAGTAAGGGACTTCAAATTGGACCTCAAAAATACAATCCATAAGTATTAGTCGTAGTCAAAAGCTAGTAAAAAGTCCCTCATGAAGTATGCATGCACAAATTAATACCCAACTGTGCAACTCAAACACCAAAGAAATAGTGCAATCATAATCCTTGAGCAATCTTATCCATCTCCTTTGCCTTAAGTTCATCTCCTTCTGAGTAAACAAATACTTAGTGATCTTATGATCAGTAAGGGTCCGACAAGCAACTATATACAAGTAGTGCCTCCAAGATTTCAACATAAAAATCATTGTAGCAAGCTCTAACTCATGAGTCGGATAATTCAGCTTGTGCTTCTTCAACTGTCTAGAAGCACAAGTAACAACTCATAACTTTCTAAAAGAAGATCCATCCATCAATTAAAAAAGAAAGCTTAGAACTTAAATCTAATTTCCTCAAACCAAATATTAATGTCACAAAGTTAAAATGTAAATTATTTTCTTTGCCTCCGATTGCACTCCTAGTACTTGCAATTATAAGATCCATGTTCCTCATTGATTATCCAATTTCCTTAACCTTGACAAACATCTTTCTTTCAACCAAATTCATCAAAGTCCTAAAAACCAAGTTCCTTATATTTATTCCAATGGAGAGCTTTAGATTGCTTATAAAGCCTAAAGAAATCCTCAAAATTGTCAACACCAAGAAATATGAAGCCAAAAGATCAAGTCCGAGTCCTCTCATCATCTCAAATATCATTCTTGAAGATACCTCGAATTCTTCCAATTTCAAACAAACTCCAAGAATACATACCTCAAGCAATAAGGAAATTTAAATCTGAATTCTAATATCACAATCAAATAATATAAACTAGTTACTAGATTTTCAAATCATAAGAAAACATTCATTACTTGCTTATATTCTAGTTATGCCCCAAAAATCATATTCCTTAGGAGATTAAGTTATCATCGTGAATATCAACCACCTTAGATCCATAAAACATCATTGATATAAAACCCTCAATCTTCAAGAAAACAAAATATCATAACCAAGATCTAAAATCATCATCCAAAAGCAAATGCTACAAAACCAACTTATGAAATTCACCACTTAATTCTCAGTAAATTGTCCTACACAAGATCACCAAAATGCATAAACAAACTTTACCTATACTAGATTCTAATATTAAGTACCTTAATTTCCATGCAACGAAGATAACTACTCTTAAACACCTGACGAGGTTAAAAGAATCCTCCTATGGATGTGGAACTTTTCAGGTAACACCCCCAACGAACTTGAGTCATCTCGACTAGTGTAATATATTCACATAAAACAAAAGAGCGTGTGGTCCTTGAGCCAATAAAATATGTCTGTCACTACCAAGCATAGATAATGTATCTGTCACAACATTGGAGTGATTCTCCTAATTGATCATAGCATATACATTATCTCTGGTAAGTCGTCATCCCTTCTGACCTCTGCCTTTGGCTGTGGACGAAGACCATTATCCAGTGTTGGTAGAATCTCTTGAAGTTTGGCCTGTTTATGTATCATGTACTTTGTACCCATCAATCAGTTGTAATTGTGCACCCGGTCGTAAAGCTCTAGCATGACCATATTCTCGATAAGGTTAATCATTTTTAGATTGTTCCGACTGCTTGTAATGAAAGCATGATCCATCCCATTGGCACTACCCATCATGAAACCTGCCACATAAGCTACCTCGGACTGCAGATCTCTAAAAAAAAAAAAAAAAAAAAAAAACTGTTATTGTTGTTCACTATCCATTGTCCTGAACCCTGAGTGATGTCTCAACTTTAACCTCTTAATCTTAATAAAGGTTGGAGAACAAAGCTCAATGTGAAATGTAGTCTTAAACTATGTTCAAGGGTGATGTCTCCTAGTCCTTTCATACGTCCACCACTTCCTCGAGTTTCCTTCTAGCATAAAGCTAACTAATGTGACCTTATCCTCATCTGGACATTACATAGGATCTATGGAGCCATCACAACCAACTGCTCCAAGTCTACAAGCTTACTTAACAAAATACCTAATAAACCCGCTCCTCTCGAGTGATCAAGCTAGGCGCTCGACAAGATGTTCCTCATCAGTGGGTGCATCCGTACTTTCGGCTGAAGCCTACTGACACCTAGGTCTACCTCTGTGCGCCATAAGGAAAAAAAAATGGAACTATTTCCACGAATAAAAGAAATGAAATCAATGTCAAGAAATAGGTTAGGAAAGTATGCAAAACATAAGATGAGTTGCACAGCAATGCGCAACCCCGAGGAATTTAGAACCTAAAGCTCTGATACCAAGCTGATAGGACCCGCCCCAGGAACCCTCTCAGGACCTCTCGGGTGATCCCGCCTAGTGAAGTCCCACTAGACAATCTTTAGAAAATATCTAATGGAACCTCACCTTAAAACGTAGATAATCAAACACCAGCATTAACATTAATACCACAAATATATAAATAAGTCCACAACCGGCCTACTGTACTACAAGCCATGACTACACACATGAGTACTATGGTTTCTACTGAGTCCCATATTTAAAATCAGAGCATTCTAAGAGTGTTAACAAAGTCTATGAGTATAAATAAGTAATAAATAAGTCCAGAAGATAACAATAGGTAAAGAAAGGATAAATACGGCTGCTGTAGTGGAAGGAAACAAGCGATAAGCTCTGCACGAGGTAGACTGCTATTAGCTGCCTGGGCCTAGGGGAACGAATTTAAAACAATAAAACGTGAGATAAAGAAATCTCAGTGAGTGGCATAGTATAATAGGAAAACAATGATTTATTTCTGAAAAATCTTTCTCTCAACACATCTCATTCTACTCGTTGAAAAATTTTCCGTTTAAAATCATTTCACAAAAACCAAAACTCGTACCCAATTAATATCATGAAAACCGATGCTCAAAAGTACGAATGAACGATCATTATAATATTATGAAATGTCTCAAATCAAAATACAAACATCTGAGCATACACTATAATAAATACAGTTCCACCAAATAAATATGAAAATGCAGAAATCACCACGATATTTATAAATCAACAATATATACAAATATATACAATGTACCATACGATGTACCAATCTGTAAACCGTGCGATACACCCACCTCATAACCCTCAATATATGAAGGGTGTCATGGAAATAATAAGTAACCATCGGGACGTACCCAACCTCACGGTCTGTGGCAATAATAAACCGTTGGATGATACCAACCTGACGGCACCGTGGTAATAATAATAAACTGCTGGATAAACCCGACCTCACAGTCCGTGGTAATAATAGATAACCGTTGGATGAAACCAACCTCACGACACCGTGGTAAACCCAGCGCGCGGTAATATAATATAATATTATACTGATCCAAGATATTGGCATTACATGGTACATCAATTTAAAAATCACCAATACAGTATACATGAAACAATCTTGTAAGATTATATATATACTTTTCCAAACGATACTGTATCATAAATCATAATTTAACATTTAAACTTCCACTGCTTAATTAAATACTTCAAAAATCTCAAAACATCATTTCATACGAAAACCAGAAATACCACAGTGAAATATATTCACCATAAACCAATTTTAAGCGCATAAAATTATAAAATATTTGATCATGCATAAAATCATATGATATCAATTTGGTTTCTCAAACCAAATAGTTTCCAAAATCATTTAAAATCTCAATTTAATTACCAAGATATTTAAATACCACAAGTCCATTATGGACCCATTAAAATTGAAAATCACTTAAAATATTATCAAAAGTCATATAAAATGATAACACATATATGTGAAAGCAAATATTTATATATGCATAAAACAACATTTCAATCAAATGATATATACGTAAAATATTTAAACCACATATATACTATATAATATACCCAAATCATTTAAAAATTATATAACCACTCACAGTACTATAGATGTTCAAGCCTGCTCCCTTACAGGATTGCCTCCAGGCTCAACTCGAATGCCTGTAATATAATAAAATATTTCTCAGGCTCCAAACAACTAAACCAGAGACACTTGTGTAACCCAAATGTCTCAAAATGATTTACAGTACTACAAAATTGCGTAAATTGGACACCGGACAGTCCAATTATACCGCGTGTCCTTAGGACCCGGTACCCAAAACTGGGGATTTTTACCCGAAGCCTAATATTCGAAATCGAACCACCTAATGGGTCCTAATAATATCCCATTTCACTAATTCAACTCCAATTTTAACTAATTTGACTAATTTTGTCCAAACACAGTCTCCAACTTATCCGAAAATTAACTAATTGATCTAAAAATAGAAAAATTATCAAACGACCTCCAAAATTCACAAACTTTATATTGACAGAAAGCCCAAGAGACAAGGAACTCATCAGTATGCTCACCTTGGTCCAAAGTTTTCTCCAGTTTCCAGAAAACACTGTTGAAGCATTGGCCCAACTTCTCGTTTTTGGATCTTTCAAACGGTGAGGAATTTGGACAAAATAACCACGAAAATGAGCTCAGAGGGGTCAAATATAGTGAAGAAGGTGTATGGTTTGGCCTGAAACGGCCAAAAAATGAGAAAATCCGGCGACCCACCTCCCCGACCGCCACGGACTTCACCGGCCCGATCTGGGCGCGTCCGACCACTTCTTGCCGTGAAATTTCACGCCTGAGCTCACCTTCAAGTGATCTTACTAGGTGGATGACGCGTGTAAGTGGTGGTTGGCCGGAAATGGGCAAAACGGTGGTGACCCGGTTCGACAGTAAACGGGTCGAAACGACTCAATTTGGACCCACGGGTCTGAAGAGAGAATTTCTCGGGTTTTGGGGAAAAAATGGGTATTTTTGGCTTTTTTTCCTATTTGACTTGCTTACCTAGGCTTATATAAAGCGTTGGGTCGCTAACAGACAAAAACTGGGGTCCGGCTTGGACACTGATTTAAAACTTATGCTTAAAACTTCTCAGAACCATAACTTTTTATCCATAACTCAAAATTTGGCATGCTGCCAGTCTATGAACTCGTATCGATGAAATCTACACAATGGTACCTTGGTCAAACAAAAAATATTGGCTATTGAAAAAGTCAACTTGAACCCATATATTGTTCACTTGGTCAAACTTAGTCAATTTGGTCAAACTTGTTTAATCATGTGTATTTTTTTTGTACGGGATGTTACAATTTAATGTCTTTTTTATTATTTATTTTAAATGGAGGTTTTACTTTGGTTTAATTTTTCCTTTGCTTAATTATTCAATAAATTGATTTATTTTAATTATTTAATTATTTCATGAATTGTTTTAATGTGAGTTTTGTTAATTGTTATGACATGCATTAATTATTTAGTAACTGTTATAAGTTATTTTTATTTTAATTTATTGCATTATAAATTTGGATTCTTGAATTATCGTATTTTATTAGAAAACTATTGACTAATTGTTTTCCTTGGTTTTCGGGGCATATAAATAGCTGGTTTGAAAAACGTTTTAAAAAGGAAACTTTTCCAACTGAGTGAATCGTGAGGGTTTTGAGGAAAAATATTATTTTTAACTTCCTATTATTTATTTACGTATTTCTTATTAATCAATTAACTAAGTTATTTACCCTTTTATTATTATTATTATTGTATACTAGATTGGGTTACTCACTGAGATGATTAGCATCTCATGTTTTTAAATTCCGTTCCCTTAGGTCCAGGTTAGGAGACGTTGATCGTCCGGGGTGAGCCCGACGTCTCAGTTCATTGCCGAAAGTCCAAGAAGCATTTCCTTCCTTTTTTCCTCTCCATCTTGTATTGCTTCATCTGTCATTGTATTCATTTCATAATTGTTTGTATAATGCTTTGTATACTTATTGGACACATATTTATTGAATCATATGTTGATTCCCTGTTGTTATTTTGGAGTACTGTAAATTTGTGGAAACAAATTGTAGTAAGGTGGGAGGAATAAGGTGGTGTTTATTGGAGTGTGTTTTACGTGCAGGAAAATTTGTGGTAAGTCCAACCCTTATGGGAGGTTCTACCGGATTTTCCATTGGAAGATCTGGTAGGGTTTCCTTGGGATCAGGGCTTGTCTAGGGTTCTGGTGAGGGATCTTAGACGGAACCTGACATAAATCATCCTCATAAATCCATCGAGTTCAAATCCATCGACTTTCAAATCCATCAATTTGAATATACGAATTTTCCAATGGCATAAGGTCAAACCTTTAATATTTCAATGCATAAATATTTTTGGAATGTAATAATTAAATCAATATTTTTCTCAAATTCTCAAAATTTATTTAAAACAAAGATATTCTTAAAATTATGTAAAATTCATGCATAGTTAAATCCCACAATTTATCGATGCATAATAAATTTAAAAGAGATAATTCCTTCCAAATCCCAAGAATCAATCCATACCACATAAGTTCATATATAATTAAATTCATGCAATTATGCACAATAAATTTAATAATAAACGTAACGCTAATTAAAAGAATTTTAAACCACACTTCCTTTAAATTCCCAAATATTTTTTGCACCAAACCATATAGTCGAAATTATAAAAAAAAGTGGCAATATAATTCTATATAGAAATTCTCTTAATATCAAATAGATAAAACATATTTTCAAATATTTAATTATGCAATAATCCAACAAACAAATTCAATAATTATTAAATTAAATCCCAAATTCTTAAAATTCTTAGAATAAAAATATTCCTTAATGCACAAGTAATTATAATTCATTCAATTTTGGCATCAAAATTCCAATTATAATTTTACTAAATATTCAACACATAAAATATGATTTTTAAATATTCAATTAATACAAAATATTCATATGTTAAATCCCAAAAATAAATTTAAAGGTGGGTCACTCACCTCGAGCACGAAAGTAAATCAAGATCCCCCATCGGATCGATTCCATGACTCACACATGCTCCTAAAATATCAATATTACACAAAACCGATTAAATTAATATTTTAATCGGATATTTTACACACAAGTACCTGGAGGATTTAACTAAAACGTTAACCAAAATTCGTAAATGAGGTACCTATAGAAAGCTAATGAGACAAGGAATACATTACAAACTTCCATTGAGCTTAAAGCCGCCGGGCTTGGCCGAAAAATGAACGGGAAGTTTCGGCCCAACGCTCCCCTCCATGCATCTCACAAACGCCTTGGAATTTGGATAAATGGAGGTCATTTTTGAAATCAGAGGGTCGAAATCTAGGAAGAGGATCAACCACACGATCGATGGCTGCCGGAAAACCCACCAACCAACATCACATCGGCCGCGGGCTTTGGGCACCAATCCCGATGCGTCTGCCTACCAACCGGCCGGAGACTAGGTCATTGGCATCACCTGGCTGTGGGCTATCAAGCCCACTGGCGTATGTCACCGTCCGGCCACTAAAACACGGCCAAACGGCTGATCAAAAGAAAGAGGGGTAGAGAGTTAGAGAGGAAAGAGAGGGAGAGAGGTCTTTGTTTTTCACTCTCTGTCTGGCTCGGGGAAGAAGGAAAAGGAGAAGAAAAAGTGTTTTCCCATGTGGGGTGGGGGGGGGGGGGGAAGAAAAGAAGAAGAAAAGAAATAAATATAATAATGTTAAAATAATAAAATAAGAATATAATATTTAGTTCTAGTTGACATGTGGCACTTTTATAATGTTACACGTGGTGCATCCCATTTGGTGACACGTGGTACAACTTTCACACTTTTAAAAATAATAATAAAATAATACGAAATTCGGAAAACTTTGCAAGTTAATAACTTTTCAACAGAATGTCCAAATTAGGTGTGCTGCTAGTCTATGAACTCGTATCGATGAATGCTTAATAACCATGCATGAATCAAAGCTCAATTTCACAAGAATAAATTGTCAACTCGGGCACCCTTGGACAGTTCAGACCTCAATTTGTTTTAATCATAACTTTCAAACGGTAGCTCCAATTTCGACGTGCTACAAGTCTATAAACTCGTGTCAACGCGTACTTTGTAACGGTGCCTCAGTCAACCTAGAATTCCATCCGAGTCAAAAAGTCAATATTTGATCATTCTCGGTCAATGACAGTAAAACCTGATCAACTTCAATCAACTTGAGAAATTTCAAATGTACTTCGGGACGGGGTGTTACAACCTTTCCCCCTTACAAAAATTTCATCCTCGAAATTTCATGTCATTGAAACGAGTGAGGATATTGGTCGAGCATCTACGCCTCGAGTTTCCACGTTGCTTTCCCAACTACTTGATTCTGCCACAGGGCTTGGATTAGGGGAATGGTCTTGTCGATCAATATGCGTTCCTTACAATCCAAGATCTGTACTGGTTGCTCCACATATGATATGTCTCCTCTCGGCCCAATGTCGAGAGTCTTGAGTACATGTGATGAGTTTGCGATGTACTTTAGCATCATCAAAACGTAAAACACGTGCACCTGTGCCAGCTTTTCTAGTAGCATTAACCTGTATGCCACAAAACTATTTCTTTCGATAACCTCATAATGACCAATATAATGAGAATTTAACTTTTCTCATCGGCCAAAGGGTACGACTCCCTTCTTCGGAAATAACTCCAAGAGAGACATAATCACCAACCTCAAACTCAAGATCCTTTCTACGCACATCTGCATAGCTCTTTTTCCTGCCCTGAGCTGCTTAACTTAATAAGTACAATATTGATCTCATCCACTATCGTATGTACAATCTCAGGATCTTAGAAGTTTCCTTTCATCCTTCACATTCCAACATAATGGAGTACGACATTGTTTCTCATATAATGTCTCACAAGGTGATATCCAAATGCAGAGATACTCATTCCAATTTTTCTTGAACTAATACACATGACCTCAAAGTATCCTCTAGGGCCTGAATAGCCTTTCAAAGTCCATCAATCTAGGGTGAAAAGTATTACCCAAATTTAACTTATTGTCTAGTTCCTTCATTAATCCCTTCCAAAACCTTGAAGTAAAGCATAGATTTTCTTTCAATTACGAGCGATACTAGTACCCCATACAACTCACTATATGATTCATAATGGATCCCACTAACTTCTGAAAGGAAAACCTCTTTCGAATAAGTAAGAAACGTGTAAACTTGATGAGTCGATCCACTGTCACCAAAATACCATCACATCTCTGAACTAAGCTTGAATATAAAAATCCATTATAAAATACTCCCATTTCTATACGGGGATTGGTAAAGGCTGGAGAAGTTCAGAAGGCTTATGTCTCTTTGCCTTCACTTGCTGGAAAAAGAAATACTTGGACACATATTCAACTTCTCTTTTCAACGTTAAGCAATAATAACTTTTTTGCAGGGTACGGTACCTCCTGGTACTACCGGAATGCATAACATAAGCAGAACTATGGCTTCTTCCCCTAATTACACTTTCAGCTTTTCGTTTGCTGGATCACAGTGTCTAAACCCAATCACCAAAGCTCCATCACCTCTAATAATGAAGCCTGACTTCCCCACTTGTTCAACTTTCCTTCTCATACTCATCAAACAAGGAGCTAGGTCTCGAGAACACGATCTACCAGTATTGGTCATAGTCGGAAGCTAGCAAAAAAGGCTCCTGAAGCATCCATCCTTAAATCAGCACCCAACTCACACACTTAACCATCAATAGAAGGTGTACTATCTGCATATAAGCCAATGAGCCTGCAGACTTCCTACTTAGTGCATTAGCCACCACAATCGTCTTGCCTAGATGGTAATCGATAATGTAATCATAATCCTTGAATAACTCCATCCATCAATTCAAAAGGCAAGATTAGAACTTAACCCTAATTTTCCCAAACCAAATACCAATATCACCAAGGCTAAGATTATTCTTTTTGCCTTGGATTACACTCCTAGTACTTATAACTATAAGATCTTTGCTCCTCGTTGATTATCCAATTTTTTAACCTCGACAAGCATTTTTCTTTTAATCAAATTCATCAGAGCCATAAAACAAACATCCTCATATTTATTCTAATGCAAGATTTTAAATCGCTTATGAAGCCTCGCATAATTCTTGATATTATCATCACCAAAGAGCAGGAATCTATAAGATCAAGTCTGAATCCTTTCAACATCCCAAATATCATTCTTGAGAAACCCTAAATTCTTCCAATTTCAACAGACTCTAAGAATCCATACCTCAAGGAATAAAGAATTTAAATCTTAATTCTACTATCACCACCAATACTATGAACTAATTACTAAATCCTCAAATAATAGGAAAACATTCAACACTCTTATATTCTAACTATGCCTCAAAAATCATATTCCTTATGAGTTTAAGTTGTCACCAAGAATATCAATCACCTTAGATCGATAAAACACTAGCAATATAAAACCTTAAATCTTTAAGAAAATAAAATATTAAGATCTTAGTTCCCATGAAATGAAAATAACTACACTTGAACATTTGACTAGGTCCAAATAATCTTTCTTCTTATTAACCCCATCAACAACCAAGTTGGAGTAGAACTCTAACAGCTCTATAGATCTTTGCTCTTACTAAGAAACTGTGATGCTATCCTAAGTGAGTATCTCAAACTCTACCCTCTTAGGCTCAACAATGGCTAGAAAGCAAAAGTCGATCGTGAAATGCAGTCTTGGCAATGTCTAATTCTCAGATTCTCAATTGACAATACGTGGACCTTGAGTCGATCTTGAAAATACCTTGATACCTTGGGGTTGATTGACACACACCCATACTCGACAACGATTAATGATTACGGAGTGGTTACCTTGTTAAGTCGTCAGTAGTCGATACACACCCTAGATTTTCATCCTTTTTCTCCACAAACGAAATAAGTGCCCTGTCACGATGTTATACTTGGTCTAGCGAAACTCTTAGTCACCAAATATTAAAGCTGTGCCTTTAGCTTCCTTAGTAGCGAAGGTAGAAATTAACCTCGGCAAAGGCCTCCTAAGTCCTCCACGAAGTACCACTTCAGGTTGGCCTAACCGCTTAGTCGTTACTTCCATATGGTAGCGATCCATAGACATAAGATTCGCAACTACCCATTTCATGTCTAAGATTACTTAAAACCCAAAAGGTCCAACTTAATCAGGTCTCCTTCCTTCACCTAATCTTCGGTAAAGAAGAAACAATTCTTGACCATCTGACTAGGCCATACGGATTCGCCTTGAAGAGAGGTGATTTCCAATTAGCACCTTACGAAGTTTAGAGTTATTTCAACTCGGGTAACGAATTCGCTTCGAGGTAGGGGGAAATAACACTTCAAGATGGTCAAAACAAGAGAATAGAAGCAGATGGGATGGACAAAAATACACAGTCCTTTAGGAATACTAGAACTTAGAGCTCTGATACCAAATGTCAAGACCTGTCCAAAAATTCCTCATCGGAACCCTAGACAAGCCCTGATCCCAGGGAAACCTTACCGGACTTTCCAAGAAAAATCTGGCAACATCTTCCCTAAGGGTTGGATTTACCACAAAATTCCCTGCACAGAAAACACACTTCCAAATACATCACCTTAGTCCTCCCATCTTACTACAATTTAATACCATAAGTTTCCAGCACTTCAATAAACAACAGGGAATCAGTGCATAATTATAAATATCCAATGAAATATACAGAGCTTTACAAAATTTTAAGTATAAGAATAAATACAATAAGAAGATAAAAGGAATAATACAAGATAGAGAGGGAAAGAAGGGAAAACTTCTTGGACTTTCAGCAACGAACAAAGACACCAAGCTCGCCTCCGGATGATCAACGTCTACTAACCTAGACCTAGGGGAACGGATTTAAAAACACATGAGATGCGAACCATCTCAATGAGCAACCCAGTATACTAAACAATAATGATAATAAATAATATTAGAAAATAACATTTGCACTCAAAATTCTCACAATTCACTCCATTGGAAAAGTTTCCCTTTTTAAAACACTTTTACAAAACCCCATAATTCGTATATCCCAAAATAAGAGAAGTCCATAATTAAAATAAATGAAATATTGCTAAAATAAATTTTACCTTGAGAATAATTGAATAACAATTAATAGAATTTATACTAGAATACCATGAGATATACAAGGTCAAAATAAATAAATAAATGCTAAAATTCATATTAGAAGCATCTAGCACAAATCAAATTAATCAATCAAGAATTAAATCAATGAACTAATCAAGAAATACTAATTAATAAATAAAATGCAATTAACATGCAATAAATAAAATAAGAGACACCAATTAATTAAATTATAAGACCACAATTAAATCCATTAATTTTAAAATATGATTTTAAAACATATTTTTATTTAAAAAATCATGTCAAAATATCATGACACACCATACTACATACCAGTGACGTCCAATGGCGCCCAGCATCCTAAAGCATCGTCTGATGGGAAGGTTAAGAGAGAACCTGCATCTGGTCACTGTGACATCCCATCGGACCGATGCTATCAATAGTCACCTAGCCATGCAGGGGGCGGCTGATGCTCACTGTGCATTATATCCTGCCAGCCCTCAAGTCCAATGGTCTAATCATGCGCGCTAATCATATCCATGTAAATCTATTACAGAACACCAATACTATATAAGTGCGTCTAAAATCATAAAATTAATATATTTTTAAATATCGAAATCTCATAAATTCCACTTTCAAATCGGTTAGTTCACATCACCTTTAAACTCATAATATTTTCACATTTTTTTAAAATCATCCTCATAAATCCATCGAGTTCAAATCCATCAACTTTCAAATCCATCAATTTGAATATATGAATTTTCCAATGGCATAAGGTCAAGCCTTTAATATTGCAATGCATAAATATTTTTAGAATGTAATAATTTAAATCAATATTTTTTCAAATTCTCAAAATTTATTTAAAACAAAGATATTCTTAAAATCACGTAAAATTCATGCATAGTTAAACCCCATAATTCATCAATGCATAATAAATTTAAAAGAGATAATTCCTTTCAATAATAAACAATAATTAAAAGAAATTTAAAACCACACTTCCTTTAAATTCCCAAATATTTTTTGCACCAAACCATATATTAGAAATTATCAAAAAAAATTGGCAATATAATTCTATATAGAAATTCTCTTAATATCAAATACATAAAACATATTTTCAAATATTAAATTATGCAATAATCCAACAAAAAAATTCAATAATTATTAAATTAAATCCCCAATTCATAAAATTCTTAAAATAAAAATATTCCTTAATGCACAAGTAATTATAATTAATTCAATTTTGGCATCAAAATTCCAATTATAATTTTACTAAATATTCAACACATAAAATATAATTTTCAAATATTCAATTAATACAAAATATTCATAATTTAACTCCTGAAAATAAATTTAAAGGTGGGTCACTCACCTTGAGCACAAAAGTAAATTAAGATCCCCCATCGGATTGATTCCATGATTCACACGTGCTCCTAAAATATCAATATTACACAAAACCGATTAAATTAATATTTTAATTGGGTATTACACACAGGTACCGGAAGGATTTAACTAAAAAGTTAATGAAAATTTGCAAATGAGGTACCTATAGAAAGGTAATGAGACAAGGAATACATTACCAACCTCCATTGAGCTTAAAGCTGCTGAGATTGGCCAGAAAATGAACGGGAAGTTCCGACCAAACACTCCCCTCCATGCATCTCACAAACGACTTGGAGTTTGGACAAATGGAGGTCATTTTTGGAATCAGAGTGTCAAAATCTAAGGGGAGGCTTAACCACACGACCGGTGGCTACCGGAAAACCTGCCAACCAACATCACGTCGGCCGCTGGCTTTGTTGCGCCAATCCCGATGCGTCTGCCAGCCAACCGGCTGGAGACTGGGTCATTGGTGTCACCTGGCTCTGGCCTCTCAAGCCCACTGGCGCATGTCACCGTCGAGCCACGAAAACATGGCCGAACAGTCCGTCAAAAGAAAAAGGGGGAGAGAGTCAAAGGAGAGAGAGAAAGGGAGAGAGGTCTCTATTTTTCACTCTTTGTCGGCTAGGGGAAGAAGGAGAAGGAGAAGAAAAAAAAAGGAAAAAGAAGAAAAAGTGTTTTCCCATGTGGGGTGGGGGGGAAAGAAAAGAAAAAGAAAAGAAACGAAAATAAATAAATTTAAAATAATAAAATAATAATACACGTTAAAATAATAAAATAATAATACAATAATAACAAAATAATAGAATATTTAATTATGGTTGACATGTGGCACTTTTATAATGTTACACGTGGTGCATCCCATTTGGTGACACATGGCACAACTTTCACATTTTTAAAAATAATAATAAAATAATATGAAATTCGGAAAACTTTGCAGATCCATAATTTTTCAACGGAATGTCCAAATTAGGCGTGTCGCTAGTCTATAAAATTATATCGATGAGTACTTAACAACCATGCATGAGTCAAAACTCAATTTCACAAGAATAAAAAGTCAACTCGGGTAGCCTTGGACAATTCAGACCTCTATTTGTTTTTATCATAACTTTCAAATGGTAGCTCCGATTTTGACATGCTACTAGTCTACAAACTCATGTCAATGTGTACTATGTAACGGTGCCTTAGTCAACTTAGAATTTCATCCGGGTCAAAAAGTCAATATTTGACCATCCTCGGTCAATGACAGTCAAACCCGGTCGACTTCGATCAACTTGAGAAATTTCCGATGTATTTCGGGACAGGGTGTTACATAAGTGATATGACAAGTATTAATTTATGAATGTATATATTGCAATAACTAATTTACGTATTTAGATTTTGTTAATTTGGAAACCATTATGCTAATGTTACAGTGGTTGCCATGTTATTTAATAGATTTATTTTTTGGTAAGCTATAATCAATTTCCAAAAAGATTGAATGGCTTTTTGTTTCTTTATTTACAGTGGTATAATAAGGTAAGAAAAGTTAGTGGTGGTGTTTTCTTATATTACATGGATTTGCATTTATATATGTTTATGTTTATGTCACGGCTTAACTGTTGGGATACAAATTAATGTTGACCTGCTGTTACTTTGTAATATTAGCTTGATATTGATGTAAAATATCAATTTGTGCATAAGATTTAAAGCTTATGCCATTTTTTCTACTATGTAAAATTAAGGTCCTACTGTCCATTCACTACTAGAATCGCGTTGATAAATGACGTAATAAATGCGTCGCACAAAATTTTTAACGACATATCACAGAGAGTCGCCAAATGTCCTATCGCTAAATCCATAAAAAAACTAGCGACTCATTTTCAGAGTCGCCTTTATTCGTGTTTTTAGTGACACATGCCCACTTTTAGCGACGCAGTAAAAGAGTTGCCCGTATTTAAGTTTTAGCGACTCAAAACACATTTTAGCGACTTATCTTAAGAGTTGCCTATATTCACGTTTTAGCTACTCATAGTACCTTTTAGCGACGCATCATAAGAGTCTCCTATATTTGACTTTTTAGCGACTCAAAATCATTTTAGCAACTCATTTTTAGTGTCGCTTATATTCAGTTTTTAACAACGCATATATCGTTTTAGCGACCCAGTTAAAAGTCGCCTATATTTAAGTTTTTAGTGATTGATATTGATATTTAGCGACATAGAATGATAGTAGCCTATATTAGAGTTTTTAGCGACGCACAACTCATTTTAGCAACACATAATGTCTTTTAGCGACTCATTGTATCGATCATCTTATAGCAACGCATTATTTAGCGACCCTTTTATACAATGTCGCTAAAAAAATATTAGCGCGTTTTTGTGTTTGGTCGCTGAATGTTTTAGTTGCTAATAGTCAAGTATTTAGCGACTCATTATTAGGGTCGCCTATTTAGTGACTCATTCCTCTTTTAGCGATGCATTGTTGAGCGAGTCTTTAGATAAAGTCGCTAAAATTGATATTAGCAACTTTCTCCAGGTATGTTAGGCGACGTGGTTGTTTGTTTATTAGTCGCCCCTTCTTTCTTTTTTCTTTTTAATTTTACTTTTTTTCAATTTTTTGAAAAGTGATTAAAATAGTAAAAATATAAAAATAATTAAAATACAAAAAACTAAAACTAGCCAAAATAATTAGAATATAAAAATTTAAAATAAATATTTTTCATAACAAATTAATTAATAAATAAATTAAATATTATCTCATTGACATATTTTTACATAATTTGTAAACTATTGTATTTTTTCATAACAAATTAAATATTAATTAAACTTCCCTGAATGCATACTCATTGAGATGAAAGTTGACGTCCTCTTGTTGATGATATTACACTCTCATTCTGCATATGGAAAAGTTTAAAAAGTTATTAACACTTATACAAAATAAATTAATAAAATATTAATCATTATTAAATTTGTAATTTAGTATAGATGAAAATTTAAAGAATATTACCTTCTTAAGATTTGGAGAGGCACATTTCTCCTAATTTAAAACGGAAAACACATAAGGAAGATGATCAAAAAATAATTTAATGAATTATAAATGTCATAAATATTACTTAAAATATAAGTTAATAAATATACGTACCAAATTATTTAGAAGATATTGTTTATTCATATCCGCTCACAGTTATTACGAACATAGCCACTCTCACATTCATCCTCATTATCATTTTCATCAACACTTGGCAATTGTATGGCAAATGGATTGTAAGCCATCGTAGTATCGCCAAGAACATCTTCTTCAACAAATTCTTCTTCAACAAAAGTACAATGTCGTGGTGGAGTTAGAACAACAAACCATCTCGAATCAAGTTGATCTTCAACATAAAATGTTTGTTGAACTTGTGAAGCCATGATGAACGCGTCAGATTTATATCCAATTTTATTAAAGTTAACACATGTAAACCCCATCTCATCAACTTTCACACCACTGCTATCAATCCAATCACACTCGAACATTGGAATTCGAAACATAGTGTAATCGACATCCCAAATTTCTCTTATGATCCCATAGTATGCCATCTTAGCTAAAATTGGGTTATTATCCTTAGCACTAGCAAAATGCTCACTTTTAGCAATAACTTTAACACCACTATTCTGGATGACCTGTTTATTATCCATATCTAAAGTGTTGAATCGAATCCCTTTAATGACATATCCTTCATGTTTCATTACCACCCATTACGGACCATGGGCTATCCATCTTAATGTTTCAAAAATTGTGTGATTAGGTTGACTTTGCTCCTGTTCAATCTAGTGAATTGAAAAAAATATGAAAAGTTAAAGCTAAAACAATGATATTATATTGAATATTTAACTTTCCCATACCTTATCACGTAACCAGTACATAAATGTACGTTTGTGTTCGTCTTGAAACCATTTTGCTTTTTTTCCTCGATTTTTTTTTGCTTGACTTCAAGACATCAAAATGAATACTAAAACAAATAAAAGTTTTTGTAATTAATAAAAATATCCAAAATATCAACTTATTTATGCATATTAATATATTCAAAATATCAACTAAATTATACATGTTGATATATATATATATATATATTATACGCACCTGACATACGGTTCCACTTCTGGTACATTTGAAAGTACACATCTATGCACTTGCTCCCAACCTTCTTGATCAATTGATTGATTTTTTCCACCTTTAATGGGGGCACCAACATCATCCTTATCATTTAACTTTTGATACCTACCAATGGGGTTTCCAACTGCATCTAACCCCTTTTGAAATTTACTATAAAACTCAATTACTTCTTCACATATATAACTCTCGGCAATACAACCTTCTGGCTGATGTTTATTTCGAACATAACCTTTCAATACTTTCATGTATCGCTCAAATGGGTACATCCACCTGAAATGTATTGGTCCACACAATTTGACCTCTCGAGCCAAATGTACGGTTAGATGAACCATATATCAAAAAAAGATGGTGGAAAGAATTTCTCTAGAAGGCACAAAGTTGTAACAAGATCATTTTGAATTTTGTCCAATTCAGCAACAATGATAGATTTCTTGCAAATTGCATTGAAGAAAAAACAAAGTCTTGCAACTGGATGTCTCACATGTTTAGGAAGGATTGCACGAATTGCAAGAGGCAAGAGTTGTTGCATCAATGTATGACAATCATGAGATTTCAATCCTACCATCTTTAAGTCCTCCATAGAAACAAGATTCCTAAAGTTTGAAGAATGACCATATGGAACTTTTAAGTCCGCTAAATACTTACAAAACAATTTCTTCTCCTGCTTTGTTAATGTATAGCATGCCTGTGGTAGGAAAGTTCGATTTCCTTGCGGCTTAGGGGCCAAGTCTTTCCACAAATAAATTTCTTGTAAAATCTAACCGAGCATTAACTCCAGAATATTGAGCAAATGTACCATATAAGCTCTGACGAACATTTTTCTCAATATGCATGACATCTAAATTATGTTGCACATGGAGAAATTTCCAATATTCCAATTCAAAAAAATGGACTTCTTCTTCCAACATTCTTTAGAATCAACAGTCCTTTTCCTCTTGTTTGAGTTATCAAAACTCATTGTATTAAGCTTAGCTAAGATTTCTTCTCCAGTCAATGGTTTTGGAGGCACTCCAAATTCTTGAAATCCATTGAAAGTCTTCTTTTGCCTTCTATACGGATGATTTGGAGGAAGAAATCTTCTATGCCCGATAAAACTCATTTTTTTCCCATGCTTTAGCTTTGTAGCAAAAGTATTTTCACTGCAAATTGGATAAGCATAATATCCCTTCACTGCATGATCGGACAAGTTACCATAAGCTGGGAAATCATTTATTGTCCATAGCAACACTGCCTTTAAAATGAATTTCTCTTGACGATAAGCATCGAAGACCATAACACCCTCATTCCACAACCACTGCAAGTCTTCAACTAATGGCTCCATGTATACATCAATTTGATTGCTGGGTTGCTTCGGTCCAGAAATTAGAAGACTCAGCATGATAAATTTCCGCTTCATACACAACCAAGGAGGAAGATTATACACAACTGTCATCACAGGCCAACAACTATACATACTACTTAACATACTATGTGGATTAACTCCGTCAGCCGCGATCCCAAGTCTCAAATTCCTATCTTCGGATGCAAAGTTTGGCCATAAATGATCAACCAACTTCCAAGATAGAGAATCCACAGGGTGTTACATTTCCCCTGTCTTAACCTTTCTCCCATTGGCATGCCATGTCAAATTCTTAGTCGTTGTAACACTACGAAACATTCTTTTAGAACGAAGAATAATAGGAAAGTACCATAAAACTTTATTTGGAATATTGTTTACAACTCCATTCTTTTCAATTATCCATCTAGCAGATCCACATTTAGGACATTCATTAAGATCCACATATTCCTTCCTAACCAAAATACAACTTTTAGGACATGCATGAATCTTGGTGTACTCTATTCCTAAAGCACTCAAAGTCTTCTTAATGTTGTACATGGATGTTGGCAACACATTGTCATTTGGCAACATCTCAGATAACAATTGCAACAGCACATCAAAGCTCTTATCAGAATATCCATATCTTGCCTTTAAGTTGTACAATTTAACCAAGGCCGACAACTTGGTAAATTTGGTACAACCTGGGTACAAAGGTTTCTCCGCATCCTCCAATAACATAGCAAATTCATTAGGATCATTTTCAAAATTTTTGAATGCAGCACGGGTAATTTCTAAGTTATTGAAAGCCACATCTTTCTTACTACCATTATCATTTTCATTATATTCTACATTAATATTCCCAAAATGAGTCACTATGCCACTATGAGTCACTATGCCAAATCCATCGCCGATAGCTGACATCAAACCCATTCCAATATATATTGCCTTTAATATCCTTAATAGTATGGATTTTCATATTCCCACATTGCATGCAAGGACACCGTATGGCATTACAATCATTGACATTCTCCATGCTAAATTTCAAAAATTCATTCACCCCCTTAACAAAATCGCTTGAGGTTCTATCTTTTGTTATCCACGATTTATCGATTTCCCTACTGATCTAAGCAGAACAATCTCAAACAATATCACAAACAAATTACCGACAAAAGCAAGATTATTAAGAAAATCGAGCGAACATCGCCAAAATCAAGATTAAAAAAACCCAGCGAACCTAATAATGAAAAAATAAATAAATAAAAAATTACACAACCCACCATATGTCATCGCTAATCATAAAGAAAAGAGAAACTCATCGAAACCATGGAGACGAAGAAAGAAGAAGCTAAGCTAACCACGAGGCAACATAGAGGAATCCAGCTTCCAGACAGCAACGCTGGCAAATGGAAACTTGAACCTGAAATATCCAACTCTTCAAGTCTTTCTTAGATTGCTTTGAATTCTAACATCTATTAGGTAGTGTACTAACATCTATTTTGCGAAAAGAAATGGTATTCAAACGCCCACGTAAAATTTTAAAACGCATCAAAAATTTTTAGAAAATGGCAAAATAGGCAACCCATTTAAATAAACTGCATCGCTAAAGGTTAAGCCTGACAACGAATCAAGCGACGCGCAAACATCTTTAGAGTCGCCTTTTCGTTTTCTTTAATTCTTTGAAATGTTATTTTTTTCAAAGTACAGTTTATTTTCTGTTATGTCCCCAACATTTTAATAATAAGCGATGCAGTTGCATTTCATAGAGTCGCCTTATCCGATAGAATAACAAATTCTTTATTTTTAAGATTTCATTATTTTTTTTGAAACTTCATCTACAATTATTTTTACGTAGCATTCCAATGAACATCAATTCCATAGATCTAAAAATAGAAATAGTTTTATCAATGCTCTTTTCAATTATTTACATATATGTGTATACATGAAACACAAAAACACATCTCATGACTAAATTTAAGATAGGGTATAGCAATTGTAAATTGATCTAATGCAACAAGGACCTATAGACCAATTGCTCGACGTAAGTATGTTCAATGAGATGAACTTTCAGATTTTTGGTTATCAATGATAGTTTATTTGAATTTAAATTTTATCATAGACTAATTTTTTTTTTTATATTGAAATAACAAGCGGCGCATTAAATGATACATGCGTCACCATATAATTTAAGTGACCCATTCTAAAGGGAATAGGCGACACATCACTTTCACACCGAGTCACTTGTACATTTTTTATTTATTCTCTTTTATTTTTTATTTTTTTTTATCAATCTTATTTTATTTTAAATAAAAATAACCAGTGAAAATATTAGACTCACTTAACTGAGATTTTTTTATTTTTATTTTTATTTTTTTTGTAACACATAACAGGCGACACATAGAGCTTCTTTTGCGTCGTCTATACCTTTTTTTATTTTTTATTTTTATATTTATTTTTTGGTTTACGTAATCAATCTACCTTTAACTCAACTTCAAATAACAAATAAAAATATTTAATCAACATAACTGAGATGGTTTTTTATTTATTTTTTTTTAAGATGTTGGTTACAGGCGACGCACAGTATACGTTATGCATCACTTATATTCTTTTTTATTGTGTGTTTTTTGGTTTTTTATCAATCATATTTTATTTCAAGTACAAATAACCAGTGAAAATATTAGAGTAACATAACTGAGATTTTTTTATTTTAACTTTTTTTGTAACACGTAACAGGCGACGCATAAGAGCTCTATGCATCGCCTGTTCATTTTTTTTTTTTTTGGTTTGCGTAATCAATCTACTTTTAATTCAACTTCAAATAACTAGTGAAAATATTTAAGTAACATAACTGGGATAGTTTTTTGTTTTTTTTTTTTTTTTGTTGAAGATGTTGGTGACAGGCGACGCACTATTTACTCAAGCGTCGCCTATTATTCTCTTTTATTTATTTTTTCTTTATCAATGTTATTTTATTGTAAATACAAATAACCAGTGAAAATATTAGAGTAACATAACTGAGATTTTTTTATTTTTTATTTTTGGTAACACATAACAGGCGATGCATAAGTCCCATTCTGCGTCGCTTGTTCCCTTTTTCAATTTTTAATTTTATTTTATTTTTTTGTGTACGTAATCAATCTACTTTTAATTCAACTTCAAATAACCAGTGAAAATATTTAAACAATATAACTGGAATAGTTTTTTTTTTTTTTTTTTTTTTAAGATGTTGGTGACAGGGGACACACTAACTACTCTATGCGTCGCCTGTTATTCTCTTTTGTTTTTTCTTTTTCTTTTTTTTTTTATGGATCTTACTTTATTGCAAGTACAAATAACCAGTGAAAATATTAGAGTAACATATCTGAGATTGTTTTTTTTTTTTCGTAACACATAACAGGCGACGCACAAGGCCTATCATGCGTCGCCTGTTCCCTTTTTCAAATTTTTTTTTTAGTTTTTTTTTTTTTTTTCGTTTACGTAATCAATCTACTTTTAATTCAACTTCAAATAACAAGTGAAAATATTTAAGCAACATAACAGGGATAGTTTTTTTTTTTTTTTTTTTTGAAGATGTTGATCAGGCGAAACACTGTCTGATTTATGCGTCGCCTGTTATTCTCTTTTATTTATTTATTTTTTCTTATCAATATTATTTTATTACAAGTACAAATAACCAGTAAAAATATTAGAGTAACATAATTGAGATTTTTTTAATTTTATGTTTTTTTCGTAACACATAACAGGCAACGCACAAGGCCCATTATGCGTCGCTTGTTCCCTTTTTTAATTTTCGTTGTAGTTTTTTTTTTTTTGGGTTTATGTTATCAATCTATTTTAATTCAACTTTAAATAACAAGTGAAAATATTTAAGCAACATAACTGGGATAGTTTTTTTTTTTTTTCTTTTTTTTGAAGATGTTGGTGATAGGCAACGCACTGTCTACTCCATGTATGAGATCCCACATTGGTTGGAAAGGGGAACGAAGTATGCCTTATAAGAGGATGTGGATACCTTTCCCTTGAGAGGCCTTTTAAAACCGTGTGGGCGGGACCCAAAGCGGACAATATCTCACGCGAGTGGACTGGGCTGTTACAGTTGGTATCAGAGCCGGACCCGGATCGGTATGCCAGCAAGGACACTGGGCCCCAAGGGGGGTGGATTGTGAGATCTCATATCGGTTGGAAAGGGAAACGAAGAATGCCTAATAAGAGGGTGTGGATACCTTTCCCTTGAGGCCTTTTAAAACCATACGGGTAGGGCCCAAAGCGGACAATATCTCATGCGGGTGGACTAGGCTGTTATACCATGTGTTGCTTGTTATTATCTTTTATTTTTTTTCTTTTATCAATCTTATTTTATTGCAAGTACAAATAACCAATGAAAATATTAGAGTAACATAACTGAGATTTTTTAAAATTTTTTTTTAGTAACACATAATAGGCGATGCACAAGTCCCATTCTGCGTCGCTTGTTCCTTTATTCAATTTTTAAATTTTTTTTTTGTTTACGTAATCAATATACTTTTAATTCAATTTTAAATAACCAGTGAAAATATTTAAGTAACATAACTGGGATAGTTTTTTGTTTTTTTGTTTTTTGTTTTTTTTTGAAGATGTTGATTACAGGCGACGCACTGTTTGATTTATGCGTCGCCTGTTATTCTCTTTTACTTTGTTTTTTTTTTTTTATCAATCTTATTTTATTGCAGGTATAAATAATCAGTGAAAATATTAGAGTAACATAACTGAGATTTTTTTTTTTTTGGTAACATATAATTGGCGACGCACAAGTCCCATTATCTGTCGCCTATTCCCTTTTTAAATTTTGTATTTTTTTTTCATTTACGTAATCAATCTACTTTTAATTCAACTTCAAATAACTAGTAAAAATATTTAAACAACATAACTGGGATAGTTTTTTTTTTTTTTGAAGATGTTTGTGACAGG